>NC_045455.1:51906365-51985389 GCF_002776525.5 Piliocolobus tephrosceles
GAAGGAAGGAAGGAAGGAAGGAAGGAAGGAAGGAAGGAAGGAAGGAAAGAAAGAAAGAAAGAAAGAAAGAAAGAAAGAAAGAAAGAAAGAAAGAAAGAAAGAAAGGAAGGAAGGAAGGAAGGAAGGAAGGAAGGAAGGAAGGAAGGGAGAGAAAGAAGAAAGGAAAGAAAGAAAGAAAGAAAGAAAGAAAGAAAGAAAGAAAGAAAGAAAGAAAGAAAGAAAGAAAGAAGAAAGAAAGAAAGAAAGAGGAAGGAAGGAAGGAGGAGAAGAAGAAGAAAAAAAAAGAAGAAGAAGAGAAAGAGAGGGAAAGATGAAAGAAAGAAAGACAGAAAGAGAAAGAAAGAAAGAAAGAAAGAAAAAGAAAGAAAGAAAGAAAGAAAGAAAGAAAGAAAGAAAGAAAGAAAGAAAGAAAGAAAGAAAGAAAGAGAGAGAGAAAGAGAGAGAAAGAGACAGGCAACTCTCACTGATCCAGAGGATCCGAGCATTCTTTATAGGCCTGAGAAGTCAGCCACAACTGCAAAGCTTCAGCCAAACAGATGAAAGATCAATGTTCTGGAATTATCCTTGACGGAAGGTAGAAACGGGGGGAAAACATTAGCAAAAAACAGGATGAATATTTTGGATACGTTCATGGAAGAAGCAGGTGCTTCAAAGTTTTGTCTTCATTAGAAAAGCAATGGCTATCTGAGTGTCTATTTTTGGGTGTTCACTAAGAGTTTGAATATTTGACATGATCCATGGCATCACTGCTATTACCTAACAGAACTGAAGAAGAGTCAGGGAAGAATCACATAAGATGGCTATATAAAGAGTTTGTATTAACAAGTTGCAAATTTTTAAAAAAGTGATTATTCATGTCAATAATACTTGGATTAGACAAGTGAAAAGGATTGGAGAGTAATTAATACATGGAAATAGAAATACAAATTTTTTCAAAATGTGGCCTGAAAGAGAAGCTAAGAGAAACTAAGAATAAGTCCATAAGATTCAAAATCCATGTAAGAAATAGTAAAAAAAAAAAAAAAAAAAAAAAAAAAAAACCTAAAGCTCCTAAGAAGGGGGAAAAAAGAGAATATTTGAAGAAAATATAATCCAAGAAGATTTAAAAAGCATTATTCAGAAAAAAAGAATACTAACAGCCAACTGAGATTAAAAAAAAAAAAAAAAAAAAAAAAAACCTACAGAAAAACACACTTTAATGAAACCCGGGACATTTTGTTTAAAGGCCAATCCAAAAGATTGCAATGAATAAATAAATAAATAAATAAATAAATAAATAAATAAAATTTATTTTAATGAACGATACCAGCTGTTTCCTATAACTGACAATTTCAGGAAGAAAAAATGAGAAATGACTTTAAGGGCAATATTTGACTGAGACTTGTATAGAGATTTAAGTTCAGAAATTTTCTGACATACGAGGATCCAGAAATTTATCATACATACAGGCTTTTTGACAGAATAACCAGAGAATAATACATCAGAAAGGAAATCTCAAATGATACAATACAACTGAAAAAATAGGAAACAAGTATAAGTGGGTATATTGTTTGTGTGTTAAAATGTTTTAAAAAATAAGCTGAAGTCAAATAAAAGGTTGGAAAACGACTACAATTTTCAAAAAGTACTGTCAAGGAGAAACAAGAACTATTACACATTTACTGTAAATACGTGCAGAAAGTACAATAAGATGTATTTTATTAGATTTAGCAAACTATATAAATACTTTCAGCAACTTTCCCATGATGCAAAATATATCCATTGTATTTGCTTGGATATGTTTTATCTGAGAATGTTATGTTGTACTTTTAAATTATTTTCAAATGTATAATTAAGATTTTCTCACGGTGCCGCTGCCGCCACCACCCTGGACTTTTGTCGTTGACACCACTACATTCTCCTGCCACAAGTTTCTGCAGTTGAACTCCAAACTGTAGAATGGTTTGGAAAGTAGCTGTATTCCTCATCGTGGCACTGGGCACTGGTGCTGTTCCCATAGATGATCCTGAAGACAGAGACAAGCACTGAGTGGTGATCGTGGCGGGTTCAAATGGCTGTTATACTTATAGGCACCAGGCAGATGCGTGCCATGCCTACCAGATCATTTACCAGAATGGGATTCCTGACAAGATCACTATGATGACGTATGATGCCATTGCTCACTCTGAAGACAATCCCACTCCAGGAATTGTGTTCAACAGGCCCAATGGCACGGATGTCTATTAGGGAGTACCAAAGGACTGCACTGGAGAGGATGTTACCCCACAAAATTTGGGTCCATGATGAACCACCTGTCTGGTGGCATCAATGTTTATGCAACTACTACTGCCAACTGCAGAGAGTTGTCCTATGCCTGTTACTACGATGAGAAGAGGTCCACGTACCTGGGGGACTGGTACAGCGTCAACTGGATGGAAGACTCAGACATGGAAGATCTGACTAAACAGTCAGATCTTACAAGCAGTATCACTTGGTAAAATCACACACCAATACTATCCATGTCACGCAGTAGGGAAACAAAATGATCTCCACCATCAAAGTGATGCAGTTTCAGGGTATGAAACACAAAGCCAGTTCTCCTATCTCCCTGCCTCGTCACACACCCCCAGCCTGATGACTTCACTCCCAGCCCTGATGTGCCCGTCACGATCATGAAAAGCAAACTGATGAACACCAGTGATCTGGAGGAGTCTAGGCAGCTCACGGAGGAGATCCAGAGGCATCTGGATGCCAGGCACCTCATTGAGAAGTCAGTGTGCAAGATCGCCTCCTTGCTGGCAGCGTCGGAGGCTCCTGTGGGAGAGAGCACCGCTCATGGAGCATAGCTGCCACTCAGAGGCCCTGCTGCGCTTCGACTTCCAGAACCACTGTTTCAACTGGCACTCCCCCACGTGCGAGTGTGCATTGAGGTATTTGTACGTGCTGGCCAACCTTTGTGAGAAACCGTATCCACTTCACAGGATAAAATTGTCCATGGACCACGTGTGCCTTGGTCACGACTGAAGAGCTGCCTGCTGGAAGCTTTTCCAAGTGTGAGCGCTTCCCCCAATGTATGCTGATCAGAGACTGGAGAGGTGGAGTGAGAAGTCCCTGCTGCTGCGGCCCTTCTTAGGGAGCCCCAACTCCAGGGCTGCTCCAGGCCTTCTTCACAGGGCGACTTGCTGGCTGTTACCTACTTCTCCAGTCTTCTCTGAAAACCTACAAATTGGGGTGGGGAAAGCTCTGTATTGAGAAGGGTCATGTTTGCTTTCTAGGAGGTTTGTTTTGTTTTGCTTTGCCCACTAGTTTTAAGGAGCAGGAGGACTTCTGTAGCCCCTATTAAAAGGGATCTTTATTCTGAGAAATTTGAAGCTGAAACTCCTTTAAATCTTCAGAATGATTTTATTGAAGAGGGCCACAAGCCCCAAATGGAAAACTATTTTTAGAAAATATTGTGATTTTTGATTGCTTTTATATTTAATTCTGCAAGTGTTCAAATATTAAAAAGTAAAGATTTATAATAGAACCCCCAAAAATAAAATAAAATAAAATAAAAGATTTTCTTCCTTTTATGAAAAAAAAAAGAAAACAAAAAATACTTACTTTATAGTAAACCCAAACTGCTTTTTTTGAGAGTCAAGCGTTTTTTTGAGAGTCAAGCATTCCAGTCTTGACAAAGTTTTGGATTAATAGGATGTGTTTTGTCATTACCTGATCTTACAACTTATTCTCAGATTCAGTGACTCCATTTTGGTATCATGGATATTTTAAGCTATTATTTGACTGGCTACTCTGTGTCTGCTCTGCACAGTTGTCTTAATTTTAGTTTCTAAACATATTTTCAAGGTAGTGACAAAATATGTGAAGGAATATGTGAATTAGATTCGGCGTTTCTACTGATCCATGAGTGCTATTAAGAAGGTTCCTAAGTGTACCATATTGTACAAGATACAATATTTGAACTAAATTTTTTTGTTGAGACAGAGTCTCGCACTGTCTCCCAGGCTGGAGTGTAGTGATGTGAAGTCAGCTTACTGTAAACTTCATCTCCAGGGTTCAAGTGATTCTCCTGCCTCAGCCTCCCGAGTAGCTGGGATTACAGGCCTGAACTACCATACCCAGCTGATCTTTGTATTTTTAGTAGAAACAGTGTTTCACCTTGTTGGCCAGACTGGTCTTGAACTCCTGACCTCAAATGATCTGCCCACCTCGGCCTCCCAAAATGCTGGGACTACAGGCGTGAGCCACCAGGCTTGACCACTGAACTAAAATTTTTATTGGGCATAGATCACCATAATTTAAGAAAGGAGACTATCTTTTAAACATTGTATATAATAAAATAACATAATTTATTATTTATTAATAATATAACTTTTAACTAAACTGTGAACAATTATTTAGCACATTGGAGCAACTTTTGAAGGTTATTCTGTAATTTTGCAAAAGTACTCAATTTTACTTAAAACTAACTATTCCAATTTAGTTAGCATTTTACATATATTTCATAACATACATTTTTCTCACTTTTATAGTTTGTTTATAATAATGATAACATAAAAGCTTTATCATGTATATCTATATCTAATAGCTATATCTATATTTAACTTATCTATATCCATACAAATGATGCTTTATTGAATATTTTATTGGTTCCTAACTTTGATATTAGAAATAATAGTTTCTAAGAACATACGAAGTACATTACAAAATGATTGTTACAACACAAATTGTTTACCTGTTGAATAATATTTTTTAACTGAATATTAAAAATTCTACTATAAATCACCTATATTAAACCAAAAGACAACTACTTGAATATCATCAAGTTATTAGAAAACGTAAAAGAATTTCTCAAAGTTTTTAAATAATCTCAAAAAAAATTAAATCTGATTAAAATAATACTTTGCCTTCACCTATCTATGTATAAAACATTTCTTTAGGCACATTTGAGAAAACTAAGTTAAACCTGTAGTAGCTTATATTTATTTAATGTGTCCTATGTATTGGATCAAATTTAAGTGCTTCATTAAAACTATATAATTTCATTGAAAAAGTAACTGTAGACGTTAATAAAATTATTTATGTTGTGCTAAGAATGTATGGAAAAGAGTGGCTAGATAGAATATGAAGCTTAAAATTTAATCTAATCAAAGAAGGAAGGTAAGCAAGAAAATGATTGATGACTTGGAGGTCCTGATAGATTTTAAGAACTGTTGAAGGTGAAATGTTAGAGTGAGATTTAAAAGTAAGAGATGGTCATTATTCACATGTTTAAAGTCAGATTTCAAATGACAAACATTTCGACTTTGACAATGAGATTTCTCATGTAGATTGGTGTGTGAGGCATAGAGTATATAGATGGTCTGATGGAACTTGGGATAATCTGAATCCCTTTACATGAGTGGATCACACAAATACTATTGATTTCTATGTGTGTCATAATATAAAAAAACTTTGGGAAGCAATGGGCTAAATGACACATTTATCAGTTTTATCTTCTCTATGAGATAGAAATGCAGAACATTGAGATTTCCCTATATAATAATACAAAGAAAAATTATTTCTGCTCAGTATTCAAACACTTTTTAAATTTTCCTATGTTTCCAGTCCCCTAGTTTTCTATTATCTATCCACCAGCAATTAGCTAGGAGTTCGTGGTCCTATCTCAAAACTGTTAATATATGAGAATTATCCATGTTAGTCTTCAGTTTCATATAACAGAAACCATTCTATTTAGTATAAGTAGAAGAAAATGTAATGCAAAACATTTTCACACTTTCAAAATTATTGAAAGCACGACATAAGCAGATGCTAGCATGGGTTGGTGGACAGTCTAAGAAATTATCTCACAACTACCAGAGTAGATCCACGAAATAATTAGCCATTCTGTGTCACCTTCTTATTCCACAATTAAACGCCCATAGCTACAATGTAGGGACTGAGTAGACACCACTACGATTTTGAATCTATGGGGTATGGTAGTTGCTACAATCTAAACTATTAAAACAGACGTTGTATACCACCTCTTTTGACACTTACTAACCAACCAAATGTAATGTAACCAAAAGCCTGAATTAATCCAAACATACACATTGTTTAAGTGAAGGAGGTTGACATTTACTGTTCCAACCTCTTCCTTTGAGGAAGGCACACTAGAAATAGTTTAGAATATATGCCAGTGAGCCAATCTATTGTACCTGCTACAATGACCTTTTGAAATTCAGATTATCTTCTCCTGATCCTAAGTTTTCTCAACTGTAAAATTGGGTGGTTATATTAGAAAATACATAAGATGAATTCCATTTGAAGCATTCTGTGAATTTAAGTTGTATGTAAAAGCATAGTAAGAGATGGTCATAGCTAGGAATAGAACAAGTCAAAAAAAGTACATACCACAGAAAATATTGTAGTATTAAAATATATGTAAGGTTGACTAAAATTATAACAATATCTTTAACATACGAGCAAATTCATTTTTTAAAAAAATAACCATTAAGACTTTGGATAGAAATGTGAAATTTATGTTTGTTCTGGAATCATAATTGCTAATCTAAACAACTTCTTCCAAGACTTTCTTTTGAGTCATCAATATAAACACACACACGCACACACACACACCCTTCACACACAAGGCATGTTTTTACATTGTTTTTACTAAGGAATAAGATGAAATGATTAAAATGAGATGGTGCTGTCCAAAACTAAATGATTCCAAATTCTTTTTCTGTAACTTATGAACAGCTTCATCCAACACTTATAAATACAATTTATGCCTTTTGGCTGTAAGTCTAAGTAACAACAATACAAATATAAGGAAAATTCGTATTGCCTTATCTAAAAATGTGATCATGGTTACAATTTGTTTACGAAGGGAAATTCCATTTTCCTGCCCTACAATTAGTAGACTAACACAGATAGCATTTGAGAAGTATTGCTAATTAATTGTTAACAACCTGCTGGAAACATAACCAAGACAAACACAAAATTGGAAAAGTAGCTATCAAGTGAGCTGGAGCAGAAATTATTTAAGAATTTTAATCAGAATTTTTGGTACAAAGTACTTATTTAGCTTGGCTACCTAAATGAATGAGGCATTAAGTAAAGAAAATGGGGATGGCCAAGTTTAATTTTCTAAAGTTCTTTGTACTCTCTTAGTTAATTTAAACAATGTTTTATGGCTTGGTTTCTTTACATTATGATTTAACAATTTTTATAAGTTATGATTGTAAAATTAGTTGCTATTTCACTTTCTGCTTTTGCAAATTTAAAAGATTTTCGACAACTAGGACTGACAAATTTTTAATTTATATTAAAATCTGAATATATAAAAATATACTGATTTTAAGAGTCAGTGAATAGTATTATAATTAGTTCTGTAAAGTCTATTTAAACTAGCCTTTATCGAAAATAAATAAGGCATAAAAACACAACAAAAACCTCAGCAGTTTTTCAATACAGTCTCAATGTTCTCTCCTTGTATTTTTGAGTTATTATGCATCATAATTGGCAAAGGTCTTATTTTTCTCCTCTTCCTGTTTATTCCACCTAACCCAAATCATTCACTACTTGTTTCTCCATTTTTATTTTTACATTAATTTCTCACTCCTTAGTATTTTCTCATTTATTGACTTTATCAAGTTAAAATTTAGGAGAGAATTAGTCCATATTATGCTTTGCCAATGAAGCAACTGTCAGTTTATTTATCCACTGATTTATTAACTTGTCATTATTATATATCTTTATATTTGAGGTGTTGATCCAAAAACTGGTGCTAAATCATTGATTTTACAAATTATATCATGTCCATCTGAAGCTTTTAATTGAATAAAAAATACACTTGGTGTAATACCTGTCAATGATGTAAGTTTTTAGGGAAAAGTAAAATGCATTAATGGAATAGAGCATAGGGAAGGGCTAGTACAAATTGCATTTTTAAATAGGCGAAGCAAGAAGAACAAAAAGTAGAGATATTGAAAAGTTTTCTAAGAGCCACAATGTACAAAGTCCTATAAACCATTATAATCACTTAACACTTATGTGTTATGGGTAGCCATTGGCGGGATTTTGAGCAGGAGATGAAATCATTTTATTTTCTCTTTCAAAGGATTACTCTGTTTAAAGTTTACAAAATTGACTCTGGAGGCAAAATGCAAAGTATAGTCCTCTTTGAGGATATTTCAGGGGTGCAGGCGAAAAACCAGAATGTTAGAATAGATATATTGAGAAATGTTTAGCTAAAACATAATTTGCAATGAGATTGGGAACATAAATTTTAAGCACGAGATTAATGAAGACCCTAAAAGTAGTATTTTTAGCTTCTCAGTAGAAAACATTGTAAAGCAAGGGGTTTATTAATCAAAGCTAGACTCATACCTCTCATGAACATACATAGAGAGAATTATGACAGACTCTTTGTAGATTGTTTTTCTATTTTTTCCTTGTATTCTCAATCTAATATGCTATTTCTATGAACTTTTTATTTGCTTTTATTACTTTATACTTCCTAATTTTTAAATTTATGAAGATTTTTTTTTTACATTTAAATTATAACTTTAAACCATTTTCCCAGGACTGAACCCTTTTCTAAGTTTTGGAAATAAAAAGATATTTCCATTTCCGACTAATAAGTTATTTCAGAATATTGAAACTAAATCATTTTATACTATTTTTAAAAAATATTAAAAGCATTATTCTATATTGAACTCATTCAAGTAGCATAAAGAGAAAAATGATACAGGAAGAAAATATCTGTGAAATGGCATAGTAATGGTTACTTCTGAGAATCAGCTTCACCTAGTCCATGCCAAAGGGTACCAATAATTAAAATATGCGTTAAAAACCTTATGAGAAACCAATAATAAATATCAAAAATTATAATGTTGGTCAAAATTAATCTGGAAAACATTATTGTATGGCAGATGTAAATTTAATGCTAGTAACAAATGTGAAGTAAGTTATAAAATTTAATAAAATAAAATATATTCTCCATGTGCTGGGCTCTGCGTATAAAGTGATAAAGTAAATAGATGGGACATGCCATCTTAGATCTTATGTCTTATTAAGGGACAGAGACATCTAATAGGTAAACACAACTGTAATAACTGATGTCAATTGTAAAGTGGAAAAATGCACAATGAAATGTAAATAAAGAAAACTACCGAAGAGGTTTAATGTAGATTAAATGATACTTTAAAGTCAGATGTATTTTGATAAAACTTGCTTATTGAGAATCAGAAAATAAGTCAGGGAAAATGTGTGAATTCATCAGAGATTAGCCAGGTTCTAGCAAAAGTAGGAGATGCATGTATGTTTCATAAATAAAATAAGGAGAGAAAGAGGGTCACTCAATGATTTTGAAGCAGGCGATTCAGAACAGGCATAATGGAAAGGTTTAGTTGGGCAGGTGTCCTGAGAGCTTGGATTCAATAAGTGCGAAAGATAAGCAGACAGGGCTAAAAATATGACGATGGACATGATGGACCAAGATTACCACGGAAATTGTGCCTCTGGCTTTGTTCCTACGCCTTCATAAGGGAGATACAGCAGATGACAAGGCAGTTTCCTCTGTCAGTGAACACTTACCAGAGTATATCCACCTTCTTGTGTGACTGCATTTACAGATTTCATAGAAGCATTTGTGTGTGGGTGAGCAGGGGCATTTCAGTATTTGCTGAAGTTTGGATTTTCTAATGAGAGGATCCAAGGCAATCAAACGGAAACTGATTAGTTTTAATATGAGAGTTCCACAAGAGAAACAGATACAATGTAAACAAACTGAAATCAATATATATGTATTTTTTTATTTTTCAGCAATAAACTACTAAATATAATCAAAAAAAGCTTCCATTCACGATAACAAGAAACACTTTGAAAATGTTACTAATAATATACTTTAAAACAGAAAAGAAAGGATACAGTTAACGAACATTTAATACATGACGGAAGAAAAAAGACAATTTTTATTAAACTGTATTACTGAATGGGATGACTTACTATTTTTTTTTTTTTTTTTTTTTTTTTTTTGAGAAAGAGTCTCGCTCTGTCACCCAGGCCGGAGTGCAGTGGCCGGATCTCGGCTCCCTGCAAGCTCCGCCTCCCGGGTTCACGCCATTCTCCTGCCTCAGCCTCCCGAGTAGCTGGGACTACAGGCGCCCGCTACCACGCCCAGCTAATTTTTTGTATTTTTAGTAGAGACGGGGTTTCACCGTATTAGCCAGGATGGTCCGATCTCCTGACCTCGTGATGCGCCCGTCTCGGCCTCCCAAAGTGCTGGGATTACAGGCGTGAGCCACGCTCCCGGCGGACTTACTATTTTTTAAATATTATTAATCTAAAATTTAATACAATTTCAGTTAACAGGCAAACATAATTTTTAATGAAATTCCACAGTTACCAAAGTTTATCTGAAAGAGAAAATATAATCAAATAGCTAGTTCAGATTTTTAAAAAGTAGAATAATTAGAATTAGAAGGTAATTTATTAATTGTATAAAATATATGACATAACTACATAATTACAGTCAGTAAGACAGCTTTGTATTTCTATTGATACAGAAATTAGAAAAGCAAAATAGAATAGGTAATTCAGAAAGAGACAGATGTTCGTATGGTTGAGAAAAGGAGCAACACACACACACACACAAAAACATACACACAGTTTGAAGAGCAGAGCAAGCATTATAACCAGGTTCAAATATGGCAGAAATTTCAAAGTAAAGGTCGGGAATTTAAAATAACTATGATTAGTATGCTAAGCTTTCTAATGTAAAAGGCCAACACTATGCAAGATTCAATGGGTATTATAAGCAGAGAAATGAAAGTGCTCAAAATTAATCAAAAGGTAATGCTATAATCAAAACATTATAACAGAAATCAAAATGCTTTTGTTGAATTTATCAGACTGACAATGGCCGAGGAAGAATCATTGAGCCTGAATATGTCAATGGAAATATCAAACCTGAAATAAAAAGAAAAAAATAAGATAAACATCAAAGACTGTCCAGAAATTGAGGGACAAATATGAGTTATAATTTACAAATAATGGGAAAACTGGGTGACTAGGAAAAGGCTAAAGAGAGAAAGAAACAGAATAATAGTTGAGAGTTTTCTAAAATGAATGACAGAAATCAAAATAAATACTCAGGAAACTCAGAGAATGCCAAACAAGATAAAATTTACAAATCTACAGTTAGACATATCAGATTTAAACTGAAGAAAATATAGAAAAAAAGTCAGAGCTTTTGAAAAAAAAATCTAGAAAATCTAGAAATAATCCAGATTTTTAAAATAATTCCTAAACACATTACCTATACAGGAGAAAGAGTAAGAATTATGTGAGACTTTTCTTTAGAAACCTTCTAAGCAAAAAGAAAGTGTAATTAAATATTTTAAATGTTGAAAGTAAAAAGCACCAACCTAGAATTTTTGATTTAGTGAGATTATTCTTTAATACGTAAGGATAATAGAACAGACAAATGATCAATAAGGAAACAGATAACTCGGACAACACTATAAACCAATTGGAACTAACAGCACACAGAATATTCCACCAACAAAAGCAGAATGTACATTTTTATCAAGTGCACATGAGGCAGTATTTGGGGATACAGTGCTCTCTGAATCTATAACTGCTTTTTAAAAAGTGTATTAACTTTAACAAGAAAAAGGTTGTTATTCCTCCCAGATAAGAAAAGCATAGACAGGTAGTCAAGTGTTGGTGAGGTGTCTCCGTATTGTCTTCAGGGACTTAGGCTTCTGCAATTTTCCACTATCATCCTACTATAATATCATCTATCTTTATGTTCACAAGATGGTTACTGGTTGTGTTTCAGCCTAAAGACCACATCTCAGACCAGGAGAAGCGGTAGGGGAGGAAGAAGTGCAAAAATTATAGTGTTTTCCAAAAAATGTTCTGGAAGATCTGTCAGAGCCTCATATTTTGTAACTTGTTGAAAACTGAATTGTATTAGCACCACTAACTGCAAGGCAGGCTGAGAATTCTAACATTTTATACGAATATTTTATATTAAATGAAATCAAAGTCAACAAGTAAAGAAAAAAACAGAAAATTGAAATTGAATTGGCAACAACTTGTCCCTATCAGAAAGATATAACTCTGTGTTAGAGAACATAACATAAAGAAAGTAATTCAACACATTATTCATTGTTGATTGGAGGAAAATAAGTGAAACCATGAATATCTGACTTCAGAACTTATAAAGAAATTTGATATAGCAAGAAAATGTTATTATACCACTAGCAGAAGGAAGATACTAATAAATGCAATTATTTGTCCATGTCAAAGGCCATATAACATTAAGCAAGAGAACGCAGTAAGCTGCCAGGGCTGGCTTTCAACAATTTCATTTTTGTCTTCAGGTAATGTTTCATATCCATTCTCATTAGCAGTCTTGGGAATTCAAGAGAAAGTGGAACAAAACTTCCTCAGATTTAAAAATGGACAAAAGTTAAAATTTCAGGTGTTAACTGAAAATTCCTTCAGTCTACTGGATTTCACCAAACTGCAACCAAGCAGCCTGTTACTTTGCTGTCAAATCTCACTTAGGCAACTGTTCAGTTGGTAAGTTAATGCTTTCTTCCTTTTTAATCTGTTTAGTTTTTGCTAAAATACTATTTTATTGATTAAGAATAATAAAATGCTATATTGTTACTGATTTACACTGCAAACATGGTTGTCTTGGTGTAGAAGAAAAATTATTTTGCCATATGGTACTTTATTGTTTTACTTACCTTATTTTGCTATATGGTACTTTATTTCTTTATTTAATAAACTTACTGTACAGTTGTTATATATTTATATAATTGATATTATAAATGCTTTCTATTATTCAAGTTTGTTAACTAACTTGTTAAAAGGTTTTTAATTGTATGTGGGGGAATTGGATGCAGATTTTGTCACTAAATTATTTTTCCCATTTAAAGTAAGGGAATATGTGCTCTTGTTTTTTAAAAATTAGCTCTCCGGCAAATTTGCAGGAAGAAATTAAAAATTATGAAAAATGCCCATATTGAAGAAAAAAGTTTATTTGCTGATTCAGGTTTATTGTTTGTTTGTTCAAATCCAGTGGGAAATATCAATCTTTATTTGGTTGTATGCTCATAATTATTTGGCACATTAATTGAGAGCGCCCTCTTTTTGAACTGCAATCTTTGTGTGCTTTCATTGACATCTTTCCATTGGTATCCAGCCCACACAAACACTGCTTATACACGCTCTCTTACATCCTTATCACCTACTTAAACTTTAAAATGTGGATCATTTTAGGTTCTATTCTTTGTTCTTTTCTCTATGTAGACTTACTTCTTGGTGATCTCATCCAGGCCCACATCTTTAAATGCAATTCATGGACCCCTGATTCAAGAACTTTCACAATCTCCCTCAAATTTCAACTCATATTGTGATAATTATCAGCATTTTTATATGTATATCTAATAGATAGGATAAACAAAAGCCCCAGTTTTCTATGTGTGGCTCCAGTTTTCTCCCATACCGTGACAGCTAACAATACTCAGCTTTTAAACTGTATATCCTGGTTTGTAAAATAAAGTGTATGGTCACTCTACTAAACTGATAGGATCTTGAAGTTTATGTGTCTACAACCAAAGTCATAAAAAGTAAAAAAAAAAAATTAATTTTGTATCTGTATAAAATATCATCAAATAAGTGTTTTATAGACAGATAAGATAGCTAAAAAATACTCATTAAAAATAATAAATAATAATTATATACTATAAACCTGTTATGTCAATGAAGAATTAAAGCATTACCAATATTTTTTAATTCACCTATATGAAATTGATGGAACTTCATCCTTGCTATTCTTTCTGAGGCATATCTAATATTCTGAATCTATCTATCTATCTATCTATCTATCTATCTATCTATCTATCTATCTCCCATCCTTTTGCTTTTCTTTAGGGTTGACTATTAAGACACTGAATATTTATTAGTTTTGCCTGGGTTTGAGACTGTATTAATGGAATTATGTTCTATAAAGTTGCAGAGTAGCATATTTTGCTAGTGGTAGCTTTTAGCATTTGTTCTGGTTGTGTTGCAGTTATATTTAATTCCTAGTCACTTATCTGAGGTATTTTTATTTATAAGTATGCATACATATTGATGTATATGTATTTCAATAAGGTTAACCATTTTCCTTATACAGTTTTTATGCTACTATGAACCTAGTGCTACAATATAATGCAAAGATATCAGAATACCCATTTTCAATTCCCTTTTTTTACATAACTGAGAAGTAGAAATTCTACATTGTATGTCATCCACATGTTCACCTTTGTTAGGCAATGCCAAATACTTTGAGAAGGTAATTGTAGCAATGTATTCTGCATACCAGTGGTGCATTACTTTCTTAAAATTCCAAATATTTATGTGCTTTAAAAGTGAAAAGTGCCCAATCTGGGAGTGTGGAATTATGTTTAGTATAGTACATTTTCACTTTATCAATCAATAGAAATGGTCATGGTTCCTCTGTGAAGTGCTATTTTATTTTACTGATTTTTATATTGAAGACTATTTTTTGTTCCTGAATAATCACACTTTAAAAAATTCTCAATAATAAACCCTCTTAGTTCTTTATGTTGAAAGTATCTCCTAATTTTGTTGTCTTTCCATTTTTCACCACATTTTGATGAACAAATACTGCTGATTTGAAAATAGTTGTTTTAGACAAGTTTTACTTTATAAGTTTTGCTGCTAAAAAATATTTAAGGCCAGAGTCAGGAAATTGAAGCAGACTTTTTCTGACAAAGTCATTGGTAAGTTCCTGTTACCAGCCTGCCACAGGATGAGGTTGTAGAGGGTAGATTATTTATATCCTTTGGCTTGGTAAGTTGGTGATAGGACACTCTGGAGAGTAAAGTTTACTCATAGTGTCCCTTTTTCTGATTTGGGCCAGAGACCATAGAGAGATCTCCAAGTTATTGACGGCTCTCAGATTCATAGAAGATAACAATACACACATCTGGCAATGTATTTAATACATCCTTCTAAAGTAAATCTCTTGAGCAATTCAATAATAATAATACAAACCCCAAATAAAAAAGAACAAAAGCCTTAAAAGAGCACATAACAAAAATTTATATGTGAACAGCTAATATATTTGTGTATATATGCAATATATTTTGAAAATTACAATTATAATAAGTACCATTTACAATATCACAAAATTTAAATACTTACATGTAAATCTTGCTAAATATATGCAAGACCTATAACATAAACTCTAAAAATCTGATATAACAAAAAGCAAAGAATTTCTAAATAAGTGGAAAGAGATGCCACATTCATGAATTGGAAGACTCAGTATTGTTGTCAATTCTCCCCAAAGGCATCTATAGATAGACTGCAATTCTAGTCAATCAAAATTTCAAGATTCTTTGTTGTTACGGGCAGGCTGATTCTAAAATTTATATTGAAAGTTAAATAAATTAGAACAGCCAAATCAATGTAGTAAATGAATAACTAAATTAGAGCACTTATACTACCTGATTTTCAGACCTACTATAAAAAATACCCTAATGAAGACAGTATGGTATCAAAAAATAATAGATATATAATGAATAGAATAAAAGAGAAGATACACAAATCAATAAAGACATAGATACTCAACTGGTTTTTGGTGAAATTTACAGAGATTTTAAAATTTTATATTTATTTAAATTTATTTTTTAGAGCCAAGATCTTGTTCTGTTGCCCAGGCTAGAGTTCAGTGGTGCAACAACAGCTCACTGCAGCTTCAAACTCCTGGGATCAAGCCATCTTCCTGCCTCAGCCTCACTAGTGGCAGGGAGTATGGGTTTGCACCACAATGCCCAGTTAATTTTTTAATTTTTTGTAGAGATAGGGTCTTGCTGTGTTGCTCAGGCTGATCTCAAAATCGAGCCTTAAAGTATTATCCTACTTCTATCTCCCAAAATGCTGCCATTATAGGCATGAACCCCCACACTCATCTTAATTTTAGAAAGAACATTCCACTAATGGTTATAAAACCATTAGATAGTCATAGTCATAAAATGATGCTTATGAATGCCAACAGTGGTTTCCAGGCATCAAGGTTGGAAGTAGAGATTGGGTATAAAGGAGTACAAAGAGATTGGAAAGTTTCTACATGTCTTTGCATCAATATGTTTATTGTTTTATTGAATTATAATTTAAATACCATAGAAATTACCATTTTCAGTTAAGTAGCTTGATGACCTTTAATAAATCTATGAAGTAGTACAAGTATCATCACAACTAAGGTGTAAAATGTCCCCTTTATTCCAAAAAGAACTATTTTTTTTTTCTTTTGCAGTCAAATTCCTTCCCTTAACCCAAGGATTTGTTGACCACTAATAAGCGTTGTATAATTTTGCCTTTCCAGAAAGTCACATAAATAAAAATCACATATTATGGGGCATTTTTCATCTGGCTTCCCTCCCTTTTCAAAATACTTTTGAGATTTATATTTCCCCCACCAGCTCTATTAAGATATAATTGGCAAATTAAAATTATATATATTTAAAATATATACTGTGATTTTTTAAATATACAAATACATTGTGAAATTATCACCAAGCTAATTAACACATCTGTTCACCTCTCATAGATACTTTTATGGTGAGAACCCTTAATGATCCACTCTTCTAGCTAATTTGCATATATACGACATTACTGTTAACTACAGTCAGCATGCTGTTCATGAGAGTTTCTAAATCTTTATTTTGCTGATGGTTAAATGATTGTATATACTCTTGTTTTCCAAAAAGAATGCAACATTTTCTGGTATTTTCAATATCTGTGTAATTTTAGGGAAATAGTTTTAAATATAGGAAATCAAATCATAATTCTTAATTTAAATCTGTATATTCATTATTTATCTAAAGATTCAGTATAAATAATTTGGGATTATTTAAAAGGTTTACTCTTAAATAAATGGGAATCTTCAATCATCTCATTTTTCATTAAGAATGACAGTAAATGTATTTTACTTGTTCAAGTTTTTCATCTTTTGATGTGATGTGTGTATGTATCTATGCATTCACACACACACACACATATATATACACACATTTCTTACTAGACATGTAATCAAGACTCTCATCTAGAGACATGGTACAATTATGCAAATCAAAATTTTGTTGTGCTTATTTACTGAACATCTAATCAATCTCGTATATTAAAAATTCTAAGACAATTTCATAGTTTCTTCATTTTTTTGTACTTTCTCTGTTCCTTACTGAATGTAAATATTATCCATACATTTTTGGTAACATTTTGCTTTGAGGTTTGTATTCAATTATTAATTTATAAAAATTATTATATAAAATATAAATAGTTTGTCCTATAGCACAGATTATAATTTTAATTCAGGATTTGCCCTGTTGTTTGATTTTATGTAATTTACAATCAAATACTAGATTTTATTTAATTCAACCTGTCGGTAGTTTCTGTCTCAGATAAAGATTGTTATGAAAATGATAGCTGTGGAGAGGAATACTGCTAAAATATATTGAATAAAGTAAGCAAACTTTCAAAATTTAGGTATATGAGAACAATGAAAAAGCAAAGAGGGCAGAAAAGCCAGTCACAATAATTCTCAAAACAGCAGATTTTACATAGGAACTTAGAGAAGTACTAATCTAGGAGGAGAAAAACAACTGGGCTTCTGAGTTATATTGAATATGAAATATAAGCAAGCTCAGGTAAAGTGGTGACCTTCAGAGATACTCAGCTTGCAGTTGAGGTGAATATGAAGATTTTAAATAACATTGAGGGAAATTTAGCTTCTTATCATGAACCACTTGCTCCATAGTTCAAAAGTATGAGGTCATGTCAGAGTCAATGATGCCCAGAACATTTTGAGAATGGCATTAAAGTCAAGATATAATTAAACCTGGAGGCTTGCATTAAAATGTCAGTCAACACAAGAATGAGTGATATCATGTTCTGGTTTTGGTTTTCGTTGTTGTTTTTGAGACAGGGTCTCGCTCTGTAGCCCAGGCTGGAGTGCGATGGCATGATATCGGCTCACTGCAACCTCTACCTCCCAAGTTTAAGCAATTTTCCTGCCTTAGCTTTCCGAGTAGCTGAAACTACAGGCACCTACCACCACGCATGGCTAATTTTTGTATTTTTAGTAGTGATAGGGTTTCCCCATGTTGGCCAGGCTGGTCTCAAACTCCTGACCTCAGGTGATCTGCATGCCTCGTTGTGAGCCACCGTGTCTAGCCCATGGTCTGTTTTTTATAGCTTGTCGAAAAAAAGTGAAAATTTTGCCCCTAATAGAAATCAACTTGAATTTCCGAAGTTTACATGTGACCTGGCGTTCTCTTGAGTAACAGATGTCAACTGTAGAGATTGGCAAAGCTGACAGAGAAAGCAACAGACACCAAAGTAACATAGAGTAAATAGTCCTGATTTGCGTCATGAACAGCAGTCTGAAAGCACATATAAAATATTTGCTTCATTTTTGTCAATCTTTATTTCTATGCCAATACTGAATGTGTTATAATATGTCCCTTCCAAAATTCAGATACTGACAGTGTGATGGAATAATAAAGTGTGGTCTTTAAAAGGCAGTTAGGCCATGAGTTTCTTCCTGATGAATGGGATTAGGCCAGGATAAAAGAGGCTTCATACAGCGGTTCAGCCCTCTTGCCCTTCCGCCTTTTTTACCTTCTGGCGACACAGTATTCCTCCCCTCCAGAGGATGCAGCACTCACCAGACAACAAGAACAGACAGCACTTTGATCTTGAACTTCCTATCTTCCAGAACTGTAAGAAAATACATTTTTGTTTTTTATAAATTACCAAGTCTCAGGTATTTGTTACAGTAGTAAAGAGTGAATTAAGTGTGTAGAACATGTACTTTCACTGTTTTAACTTTCTCTAGTTAGTTCTGACCAATGCCAAATATTTCATATATTTAAAAATATATTGCATTATTATGATTTTTGTCTAGCTAATTTAAAAAAAAAATATTTCTGTGCCTTTAGCAATCGACTCTTAACACTGTAGAAAATGCGACCATTGGAAGCATTTGGAGGACACTAAGGAAATGGCTTACGATAATTTTAGAGGTCCAATTTTCTCTATGAATTTTCCCTCTATATGGCCATACGTATTATCACCTGAACATGTTTTGTTATAATTGGGATTTTTCTTATACTTCTCACTTTTAAAAATGAGAAGTGAATTTCCCAAGCCTAGATTTCCTAAGAAATAAGTAACTGGAGTATTTCATTCACACTGTACAATTAGATTCTCTCTCCTTTTCCATCTCAAATTGGTTTGTGATTTCAATTTTTAGTTAAATTATAATATATGTCTAAACTCCATACTCTTTTGTAGAATTAATGTTAACAAGTTATTGTTTATTTTTTGATAACTTCCAATCTCATTGCATCCTTTTGCAGTGACTTCAAATTTCATTGCAAAGTATACAGCCTGACTCTGAGTCACACACATAGCATATTAAATGTGTATTTGTGCTTGCCCTGACATTGTTTTCCTTCACAAAACTTTCTATTCTTTATGGGTCATAATTCTACATTTATTTTGTGCTTTCTTCGTAGTATACAAATTATTTTTATGTTTTTTCTCAAGTAATTTCTAGAATGAAATAGAGTATCATTACTTTGGGAACAAATACAATCAGGCAGTTCAAGGAAAAGAAACATGCTTAAGTGTCTTCTGGACATTTGTCAAATGATGCTTATTTTTAAACTTTTCTATCATTTGTTTTGTGAATAGATTTGCTAAAATTGTTTGTAAACTACTAATCTCTATTCCATCCTTAAGGTTAGTGATGATTTCTGGTGAAGAATTAAATGTTGTAGTTTGTTTGCCTTAACACCATGTAGACTTTTTTTTAATGACCATGCTAAGGAGTCAGTAAATTCCAAAAAGCTATGTTTGTCAGTCTTTAAAAATGAACCTATAATGATGCTACTTTGAAAAATAAAAATAAAAAGTGGTATTTAAATTAAATTAAAATATCATCATGTAATTACATCCTAAAGATATTTCATCTCCATCTTTTATTTTTCCAAAAGAGCTTCCCAAAATACCAAGTTTCAAATGGTTGAAAGTTTGACTCCTTCAGCCCTCCAAAACCACATCTAGTTTATATCTACAAACACTACAAATAAAAGAATAGCCCTGCAAATGAAAACACACGTAGACAAAGTCAATGTAATTTTCTTTGCTATTCATTGAAAGATGTACCACAAAATATTTAAACGCTAGTTCATATTTAAAGTGGTCATATTATTAATCAATATATGTTTGTTTGAAGATTTTAAAAAATAGTGTTACATATATTACTGCTTCTTAAAGTGACTTTCAGTCATCAAATTCTGTTTTAAAGAGAAGCTACATAGAATGTTAATGAATCAACAAAAAATGTGGTAGGTTCAAGAATTTTCGTTCTCCTAATAGCCAAGCCCTAGAGAAACTGATTTGATCAATGCATAATCATTTCCTTTCAGATGAATGTGACCAAATAACTAGAATGTTCATTTTGTGGTCCAGTAATTTTGGTTGACTTAATGACACAAGTAGAACACTGTAAGTAACTATGCAGCATCCAATTAATTTCCTAGTGATAGATTTTCAAGGAGTCAATCGAGTCAACTGCATAGCACGAGATACTTTCAAATTATCTCATATAATCTAGAGAAATTTATTGCAAGAAGTATTTACTGCAGATGTCTTGTCTTGTGTGCAGATGTATTGATATATAAGCTCCTTGAATTCACCTTTATGTAAAACTAAGTTACTGTTTTCATTCATACAGTGATTAATTATGCTTGTTTATACAGACCAACCCTTATTCATATTTGTGATGAAAGTAGCAATGGTATGAAAACTACGTATGTTACTAAATGAGAAAGAAACATGAAGTAGAAAGACTTTGAACTCTGTGGGAGAAATCTATGTGAGCTGATATTATTATTGTTAAAGAGAATAAAGTCTTTACACATAGACAAAACCTATGTAGACCTAATAATTATGAAGTTATGAGATAGTAATTTAATAACGTTACGTATTTAGAGAGATATGCCAATGAAGGATTCACTAATTACTAGGTGCTAGTGACATAAAGATAAAAATATTCAGTTTCTTTTCCTTACATGTCTTACAATCTGGTGTCTAGCACTGACCTGTGTAAGTGTGTCAGAATGGGCAATGAGGTTAACAAATTCTCACTAATAGGTTATAGGCTCTTACTGAAATGGGAAACAAAACAATATTTTTTTTTAACTCAGAGAAAAGAATTTGAAGAATAACAAAGCTCTAAGTATAAACTATAAGAGGAAGTTTGGAAGTAACAGTACACAAAGCAACCAGGATACAGCAAGTTAAGGCAGGAGAATAGAGCTTTGTGTGTTTATATATTGTTAGATGTAATATTGCTTTGCAGGATCTTTGAAGGTACAGCAGTGTTCATATTATTTTTTTTTCTTCTCCTGAAAAGTTACAAAACATGGCATAGAAAAGTAAAAAAAAAAAAACTTTTTTCCTAATAATGTAAACCCCCATTTTTAAAAAGTCAGTTATCAAATTAGCTTAATACTATAGATATCATAATGAGGTAAAATAATTACACCATTGTAATTATGCTGTGTCAAAATTTATCATGTTGAAATTAACAAATATGTTATTTTATGCCATTTTAATCATACAATGTTCAATTTCTGGCTTCATTTTTAAAAAATATAACATTGTTTTATTTTAAATTTAACCATGTTTTAAATGTAAAGTGACTGAATAAGTTGTATTGAAAATGCACACTTTTAAGGCAATTAATAACTGTGATGAATTATGACATTGAAAAGCCACCCTGTTGACATTTTATCAAAAATCAAGACAGTTCACAATCTGTAATTCACCATTTTTACTTTGATCTGCTTAGAAAGAAAGCAAAAGAAAATAGCTTTGTCTATATTTTACAGTTTAGAAATCAATATTAATAAATCAATGTCAACACCATTATTTTGCAAACTCTATCATATTACTTAGATATGTGACCTAAACATGGGTCATATATATTATTCTTTGTGGTTGGAAATGTAAAAGTGGGGTTTGTGAAACATCTTTCATTACAGACCACTATTACCAGTCAGTCACTTTTTTTTTATAAATAGATATCATTTAGGATGAAATTTTTATGCTTAGACTTAGCCTGCAGGTTGATTTTTTTATGGCTAAAGAACATTTTTCCAGTTGTTCCTGAGTTATTACAGAGTAGACAAGTGGCTTTTTCCTATTCATAAAATTTCTTCAGTGACAACTTCCAGATCCGACTTTTAATCAAAAAGAAAATACCGGTCTGTGCAAAGCATGGACTGGAGCAGGTCTGTCTTCTAGAATTTCAGACATCTGGAGGATGTCTGCCTTCTAGAATTTTAGAGTATAAAATTGACATTGGCCTGAGCAAATATGCAATGTTGCTGAGATGTAAAGACAGCAGCATTTTCATTATTTATTTTATCAAAAGCATTTATGTAAACAATATATTTGTAGGTCTGAAATGATGGTTCTCTGAGCTAAGCATCACACTTTTTCTACTTCTAACCTCTCCTTCTTCCCCAATTAAGTGAAGAATAGATTTAGAAAAAGTTTTAAAATTGCAGATTTTAATTATAATTTTATAGAAAATAATGAAGAAAAATGAGAAGTGAATGGTAGTTCTAGACTGTGTAATGTATAAAATGGTAAATATAAAAACTGGAGAAATATAATAGAAGCAGAGACACGAGATAGAAATCTCCATTAAAGATAATTCTATTTCCCATATTTAGCATGTCAACCTTACAATGTCAATTTTCATCTATCTATCTATCCATCGATCTATCTATCTCTACCAACCTATCATCTATCTATCTATCTTTTCACCTCAAACTAGAATATAGCTCAGTAAATAGTTATTGAATCAATGAGTGAAAAGGGGAATATTTTGAGAGATATTTCAATTCATAAAAAGGCACCATTAGGAGACATAAAAGTTTAGACAAGTTAGATAGTTTATTATTTTATAAGCATCTAAAGCAGAAAAGCAATAGATAAAATCCACTTTTAGCATCTAGCCTACATTGATATTTTCTGCTTAAACTCTTGTAAATTCCTCTCCACATCAGCCCCAATAAAGTAGTTTTTTATTATAACACTTAATTCATAGGTGCACTATGGTGTTTGCCTTGTAATCATCTGATGGCTTGTCTATGTGATTCACTAAATTGTGCTTGAAGACCATTATTGTATTCATGATTGCTTAAAAATATATGGTTATAGCACATATAATCACATCTAGAGCTACAATAATATTTATTGATTTCATGTAACTAAGTTAAAGAATGGAGACTCTGCAGAGTGTATTGATATTAGGCTACAGAGAGGTCCTGAGGTCTTCAAATTAGAAGTACAGACCCAATATCAAAGGGAACATATAAATAGTTACATTTTATTCATTCTCTTAATTTGAATAAGCAAATAATATTTAACATGCCCCCTATATATACAGGAATAAACAAAAGAAACATAGTTTTTGTTTCCTGATGCTTACGGCTTAAAAATGCAGATGTCATTTATATTTTTGTTAGCTAAGAATTATAGAAAATACAAAGTTTTATAAGTGTTTTGAAGGAGTGTAATGGTGTATTGATTAAAAAATAGCAGAAGTTGACTTAACATTGATTGTATGTGTCAAGGAATGACTTTCTAAGGTGGTAACTTGAAGCATAAGGAGTCAGGTATGTGTGGAATAAAGGAAAAGACAATTTTCAGCAAGAGATAACAGGATAATTAATTCCCTGAAGGTCAAATCTAGTTATATTCTAGGAAGTGACAGGCAAGAGTAACTGAAGCACAGTGAGTGAGAGGAAACAGCATGAAATGAGGTTTTGAGGAATGCAGAAGCCAGATGATGTGAAAGTGTAGTAAGAATTTGAATTCAATTTTTAATGACATCAGAAGCCTTTGACGGGGTTCAAGCGGGGTACCATAATTTAATTTGTGTTTCCTAGCAAATATTATGATGATTCAATAAAATACACATTAAGAGAGTGAAAGGCAGAGATATACAAAAGTAATGCACACATATGTTTCTGTAATAATACAGACAAAAATGGTAAGAGCGTCAGTCTGTAAAATAAGCAGAATTGAAGAATACCCCAATGTCTATATCCAGTACAATGGAAAATAAAGTTTGCTATGTGGCACATAATGGAAAATTACACACACAAAAAGAAAGAATGAACTGAAACCTCAACAACCACATAGATTAAAGAAGTCAGGCACAAACAAATACGTACAAAAAGTTCCATTTATAAAAACTTCACAAACAGGCAACACTAACTTGTGGTGTTAGAAATAGTGATAATGGATGCCCTTAGTGGTTGCTAACTGCAAAAAAATAAAAAGGTGGCAAGGGGTACTACTGAGTGTTGAATATTTTACATCTTCATCTGGGTGCTGTGTATGTGTTCGTTTTTGAGACATTCTTCATTTGGGTGTGTAATGAGTATGATTAGTTCTGTAAGTTATATTCACTATAAAACTTAATTAATTTATAAAAGATTTCTTTCTTGATAATGTGGGAATTGTGAAGCTGAGAGTGATAAACTTGATAGCAGAGATACCATTTAGGAAGGCTTTCAAGTAATTCATGGGAATGTTGATAGCATCTGGGACTGAACAAGTCTGGAAAATGGATGTGACAGATTAAGAGTTATTTTGGAAGTAGCTAATGAATTAGATATGGGAGATGAAAAAGAAAGAATGGGTCAAATACAGTAAATCAATTATCTTGAGCAATTGACTGGTGGTGATATTTATTAAGTTGGTAAAAATTCTAAGAAATATACATTTTTGAATGGGGATGGAGCATTGCATAAGAAACCAAGAAGGAAGGATGCCAGAGGCAGGAAGACAAAAGTTTAGGGTAATGCCTTAGAAGCCAAGTCTGATTTTTTGAGAACAAAAGAAGTTAATATATTAAATCCTGCTGAAATGGATTAAATAGTACTGAAAATTCTGATATGAAAAGAACAAAAATTTGTTCACTAAATTTAGCAATATAAAAGTCTCTTGCTTACTTGACAAGAATATCATAAATAAGAATTTTTCAGAATATATAGTCATCATTCCAAAGATCTACTCCAACATTAGTTTATTTGGCAGCAAATGACACAAGTAAAATGAGGATATTCAGGTATTCTAGTAATCTTGATTGTACTCCTTGAGGATGATTCTTTTATTTTCACAACAGCAAATTCAGTATTCTTTCCGAAGAGCTTAAGTTTAGTGTGCATAGAGGAATTACACTTAATGACCTAACTAAGTTTTATTAATTAACAAGGGAATATATACCATTTATAATTATCTCATGTGGCTTATGACTTTTATCTTACAGAAGTTCACCCTAAGGAGGTTTTCTGTATAATATTTTAATCAATAAATAGCCGACAGACCAGCAGTGTAGCTTCATTCTATATCCTCAGGTAACCCAGATAAGACTCAAAACATTCAATTACAGACAGACCATAGTATATCACAATATAGAAGCTGATGACAGAGGAACTAAATAATTAGAAAAATACTCAGAAATAAATCATATTTAAATACATGTAAATAATTTTAAATTTTAAAATAAATTTTAAAATAAATTAATTTGCCAGGATAATTTCATCAATGTGAAATGAAATACTACAAACAGATATGAAAATGATATTTGTAAGAAATTTTGAAAACATGTTCAAAATAAAACATTTTCTTAAATAATAGATTATAATGCCACATATGATAAATTTTCAATTGTATTGCACTATATAATTGTACTCCAGATAACATATAGTTATCTATAGGTAGAAGGATTATAAAGATGTGGTATAAAATGTGATATCTGCTAAGAAATTTAAATAATATCAAATCAAAAGTATATATCAGTGTAATCACAGATTTTGAATAATAGCAAGATTATGTTAATATTGTGTATAATTTTGTGTGATTTTTACTTTCTTCACTTTCATAATTACATATTTTAATATTTCCATAATTAAATGTATTATTTGATTAATCAAAGAACATATAAAAGTGATGTTAAATATCTGAAGAATAAAAATTATCTCATAAAATGAAAGGCTAAATTAACAATATATGAGATTAAACTGAGAATGCATATAGTGACTTTTCATTAAATTATTGGGAGAAAATGAGTAAAAAATGAAGAATTCCAATAAATATTTTGTGGTAAAACATTTTTAACAAAAATAATGTATAGACAATTTTGTGTATTAGTAATACCTAGTTATAGTAATATTTGGATCCTGATATAAGTATATCTGACACCTCATTCAAGTTAACATAATTCCTAGTAGTATTTTTTCATGACCTCTATGAGCAGGTTTGGGGAAAAATAGGTCAATAAGAAATAAGTCTCTGTATGGTATATACAATGATGTCAAGCAGCTGTAAGATTCTGGAATAAGAGGTAAAACTAATGTAGCTGACATACATCTTTGATGTTTGGATGATGTAGTGAATTCCCTTCAGTTTCTCCAGACAAGAGTTTTAGCAAGTACCAGACACCTCAAATCACAGTTGAAGAAGGACCAGTAGTCTCACTTCTGCCTCAAATTACCTGTTTCCAGATTTGAAGACTGTGATTACCCAAATCTTTAAGAGACATAGTGAAGACAGCACTTTGCACCCTTGAATTTTACTCACTGCATACAATATCTTTTTTGTTTCTGTTTGATTCCTATTTTTTTTAATAACGTGATAATTAGTGCTCAATGTGATTAGTCCTTGTGGAAAATTTTATTATTGCAAAATTGTGCCAAACTGTCTCTTTGCTGTTTAAATTTTCTGGTTAATTCTCAGTGGCCATCGAGAGAGATTATCTTCAAAATATATTTGGCAGATATAAATCAAAATTTTGAATATTTTAAACAGAAAGACTTAATATGACATAAGAAAAGTTTTAATTCTAAAATAGTAAATGGATGACAGTGATAATTACTAAATCAAAAATACATGAATCAAATCAGGGTCCATTATTCTGATAATATCTCAGATAAATCCAAAGCAAATACACTGACTTTCTTCACTTTAGGAAGCCGCATTTGGAAAAATTGTGAATATCTAAATTTAAACTATTTATTTTGAATAGGATTAAAACCATAACTTTTTAAGAGATTTTAAGAACCAAGGTGGGGGATCATAGGCCATCTGTGTTTACTAATTGGCTTTGCTCAAACAAAAGTAAAGTTCCTCATATCTTTATGACAGGAAGTACCTTTACAACTTGGAGCAAATCTTTTAAAATGTTAGACTTCTACTCTCCCACAGAAACTGGGAGATAAGGACACTGACTTCATTGATAATTACATTTCAAAGGGAAGGCTGCCAATCCTTGAGAAATTCATTCCTGAATTTTAGAAATGGAAAGAATATTTTGAAAAAAAAAATGTTTATATCAAAGGGGCAAATAATACATTTATAATAACAAGTTTTCTAATATAAATGCTGTAAGAAAAGGGAGCTCTGGGGCCTAGTGTTGAGAAGAAGCCTGTCTGACATTCAGTCAACCTGAAGAGACTATTAAAACCATCTTGGTCATCAAACACCACAAAAACCTTGAAAAGTCACTACTTTAAGTACTTTAAGCCTTTTTTTTTGAGATGGAGTCTCACTCCCTAGCCCAGGCTGGAGTGCGGTGGTGTGATCTTGGCTCACGGCAACCTCCACCTCCCAGGTCCCGGTTCAAGCAATCCTCCTGCCTCACCCTCCTGAGTAGCTCGGATTACAGGCATGTGCCGCCATACCAGGCTAATTTTTGTATTTTTGGTAGAGACAGGGTTTCATCATGTTGACCAGGCTGGTCTCGAACCCCTGACCTCGTGATCCGCCTGCCATGGTCTCCCAAAGTGCTGGGATTATAGGCGTGAGCTACCATGCCCAGCTTCTAAGCCATTTTTAAGAAAGAAGAAGTTAAATTCTTCATTGATCCCAGAACAACTTGCAAATGAAAGCACCAATGAAGAGCACAAAGTGTTGTATTACAAATAGTTCAGTTTGTGAAATCAAACCCATAAGAATTAGACATTTTACAAACTATAGAACCATACTTACAATTCAAATAGTTTAGACAATTGTGAGATACAGATGAAGCATGGAGCAGTCTGAAACTTTCAATGTCTTTTCTCAGTTCCTTTTTCATTACATGATGGTAAATTTCAGTCCAGATTTAACATACATCGATTTATATAATGCTTGCACTAATTTAGTGCTATTGCTAAATACCTTGCAGCTATTTAGTCTTGGATCATCTCAACTTTATAGTCAATATTATATAACTCAGATGACATATTTTGGCCAGGTGCAGTGAGTCACGCCTGTAATCCCAGCATTTTGGGAGGATCACGTGAGGTCAGGAGTTCGAGACCAACCTGGACACCATGGTGAAATCCTGTCTCTACTAAAAATACAAAAATTAGTGAGGCGTGGTGGTAAGCTCCTTTGGTGTAATCCCAGCTACTTGGGAGGCTGAGGCAGGAGAGTCACTTGAACCTAGGAGGTGGAGGCTGCAGTGAGTCAAGATTGCACCACTGCACTCCAGCCTGTGCAACAGAATGAGACTCTGTCTCAAAATATTTCATCATCATCATAATAATAATAATAATAATTTACATGACATTTCTTATGAGCCATAGTTCTGTTTACATACAATAAGCAAACTACACAGATGCTGTGGTCTTAATTTATCCCCCCCAAAATTTATAAGTTGAAATCCTAGCCCCTAACGTGATTGACTTAGGAGATGGAGATTTTGGGAGCCATCACAAACGGGATTAATGGGGCCTTATAATATAGACCCAAGAGAGCCCATTCACCCTGTGCACCTTGCAAGCACATAGAGAAAAGACCGATTCAATGTGCCAGGAAGTGGGCTCTCACCAGACACTGAATAATATGTCAACAGTTTGATCTTGGACTTCCCAGTCTCCAGAAGTATGAGAAGTAAATCTTCATTGTTTAAGCTACATATTTTAAGGAATGTTATTATAGCAGCTTGAAGGAACTAAGACCAGAAAGGCACTAATCCCTTCCCCCAAAGAGGAGGTAAAGTCCTTGAGTAATGTTTTATCTTCCTCTGGTATTCCGAAACTTAAATACTATGGTGTAAAATTAACAATACTTAAAATAATGATACAAAGTCAATACATCTTATGTTACATGATAGGGGAATAAAACATACAAGAGAATGAATATATTTGTTTAATATATGGATTTATATATGCACACAAGAATATTCATAATAAAACAACAATAAAATACTCATCACAATTACAGTTCTCATTTCTGTAAGCAGTTTTGTGATCCTAGATGGTATTTATAACTACCTTCTACTGCCCATTCTGTATTCTCTTTGCCTTCACCAAGCACTTCAGCTGGTTGTGGTTCTTTATCCAGATAAGTGACTCAAATTTTCATTCCTGAAGAGTTTGAGCTATTTTCAACCCCATCAGGAATGGGTTGTTATGGTTTTCCATAGATGTTAATCATGGGGCAAGGTAATAAATACTAAGATATACCTTAGGGCATCTACAGTATTACAGACATTCTCTTTCTTATTTCCCTTGTGGAGTATTAGTCAATTTCCTATTGGTAGTCTCTATTAATCACAGCAGCAAACACTATAATTCCTTTCTCAGCTTGTAGACTCAGAGGCATCGGAGCACAAAGTGGCTAGGGGGGAAATCTGCACTTCAAGTTGAATGGGAACATTCTATCAGGAATGCTCCTGGTAGAAGCAACCCTCTCTCTAAAAGATCTAAAAGATTTCTAAGATCTCCAGACCAGCAGAGCATGACATTGTGGGAAAAGAAAGCAAAAATTCTGTGACTCACTAGGGATAATGGTGAGTAATGCCATTTCATTTTCATCCCTTGATTTCTGTACTTGCACATACTAGCTGTTGGAAAAACAGCACTATATATTGAACACTAATTCAAAGCATCTATAGGCTTCTAGAGATCTCTGCTCTTGCTCTTTAAGGCAGGGGTCCCCAAACCCCAGGCAGTAGACCAGTATTAGTCTATGGTCTGTTAGGAACCTGACCACAAAGCAGAAAGTGAATGGTGGGTTAGCTAGTGAAGCTTCATCTTTATTCACAGCTGCATCCCATCGCTTTCATTTCCACCTTTCTTGTTTGTGGGAGGAGCCAGATGCAACAACTTCTCTTTTACCTTAGAAGGGATATCTCAGCATGGCCCCCACTGAAACCCTAACAATTTCCTATCAGAGCAGTGGTGGCATTAGATTCTCATAGGAGTGTAAACCCTATTGTGAACTGCACATGTGAGGAACCTAGATTGTGCACTCCTTATGAGACTCGAATGCCTGATGATCTGTCCCTGTCTCCCATCACCCCCAGATGGGACCTTCTAGTTAGAGGAAAACAAGCTCAAGGCTGCCATTGATTCCATATTATGGTGAGATTTATCATTATTTCATTATGTATTACAAGGTAATCATAATAGAAATAAAGTGCATGATAAAGGTAATGGCCTTGAGTCATCCCACAACCATCCCCTGACCTCTGGCCTGTGGAAAAATTATCTTCCACAAAACTGGTCCCTGGTGCCAAAAAGGTCGAGGACCACTTCTTTAAGGTATGGACACCTAGAAGACACTATAACTGAGTCTATAAAAGGTTATTTCACTATTCTGTGAAGTTAGCTGCCTTAGCATGGTGGAATTCTTGTTAAGATCAGTAATCAGTGGATTCCATGAACATGGGCCCATTGGCACAGTTCTTTAGCTGTGAAGTGAATTCCTTGGTCAGAAGCAATGTTAAGTACAATACTATGATAGGTGATGAAGAATTATAAGCCCATAGATAGTAGTTTTGCAAAAGTATTACGTGCAGTAAAAACAAAACCATTTACAGAGTTAATGTCTATTCCAGTAAGGATAAAACATTGTCCCTTCCATGATGAAAGCAATTCAATACAATAAATCTGACACAGGTAGATGGCTTATCATTCCCAGGTAATGGTGCCATTAGAGGGGCTCATTGCTTTTGTTTGTTTGTTTGTTTTTGAGGTGGAGTTTCGCTCTTGTTGTCCAGGCTGAAGTGCAATGGTGCGATCTCTGCTCACTGTAATCTCCTTCTGCCAGGTTCAAGTGATTCTCCTACCTCAGCCTCCCAAGTAGCTAGGATGACAGGCATGCACCACCATGCCCGTCTAATTTTGTATTTTTAGTGGAGATGGGGTTTCTCCATGTTGGTCAGGCTGGTCTTGAACTCCTGACCTCAGGTGATCTGCCCACCTCGGATTCCCAAAATGTTGGGATTACAGGTGTGAGTCACCGTGCCTGGCCTACTCATTGTTGATCTCTGCTTCTGAACTCACTCAAAATGCAATTTTTCAGGTAACTCAGTAAATGAGCCAGAGTAACACACCCAAATGAGGAATATGTTGCTCTGAAATAAAAATAATCCCTCTACACATTATGAGTCTTTCTAGTTTGTGGGAGGAGCCAGATGCAACAACTTCTCCTTTACCTTAAAAGGGATATCTCAGCATGACCCCCACTGAAACCCTAACAATTTCACTGAGATTAGAAGGTTTCTGAATTTTATTAGAATTTATTTTCCATCCTCCGGCATATCTTACCAATAAGTCTAGCGTAATTGCTACTTCTTGCTCTAGGTTCAAACATCATAATGTCATCAATGTAATGTACTGGTGTGATACCTATGGAAGGGAAAGGCACTCAAGATCCCTGTGAACTAAATTATGACAGAGGGCTGGAGAGTTGATATATCCCTTTGGTAAAAAAGTGAAAATGTCTTGCTGATTTTGCCAACTGAAATCAAACTGCTTCTGGTGGGCCTCATGAACAGGTAGGTAGAAAAAGGCATTTGTCAGCCCAACAGTTGCATACCAGGTACCAGGGAATATGTTAATTTGCTCAAGCAATAAAACCACATCTGGTACAGCACCTGCAATTAGAGTCTCTGCAAAATATTTTATGCAACAATAAACCTATTGACACACAATACCCTAAAAGTGCAAAATTCTGGCATGTCTCATATTTTTGATATCTTCATTAATTGCCTAATATATGATTTTATCTCTTCATCTGTTACCAAATAAAGGCTAACCTTTTACTGCATCTTAGAAGCTTAACCTAGCAACTATATTTCTGAAACTTTTCAGTGTTTCTTGCAACTCCAAATTAATTCACAGAAAATTATTTGATACAGTTATATGCTATTCAGTGTGTTCACTTCATATCTATATTTGAAATCTACCTCCTGCCCTTGCCATATGGCACTCCGTCTTCAGCCATCTTAAGCATAGATTGCCTTTCCTTCTGGGTCTCTTAGATCCAGAAGAATAAGTAGGTGTTTGTTTTGTTCTCTCGTGATGTATTCGCATTTCTACTCTTTTTTTCTAAAATAGCTGTGCTTTTATAGTTTGTGATAACAATTTATGTTATGTGTTTTCTTTACTATGGTCATTATTTAATTTGCTTCTCATTCATCTGGTTATCAGCTTATTTTCTATTTTGTGCTATTAATAATAATGTGTTATTATTATTAATGATATTATTCTAATTTCTATACTTAATACTATATAAAGAGAGAAACCTCACCCAGCAACTGTAAACTCAATATATACACTTCAAAAGCTTTCATTTATCTACATGTTAGAAACCCACTTGCCTACTCATACTCTAGATTTGCACTGTTCGATGAGGAAATTGAGCAATGAGAAGTGGCTTGAGTGACTGAAATACAGTTTTAATTTTAATTAATATAAATAATAAAATAAAAGTAGAGTGAAATAATTTTCCATTAAATACAACGTACTTGTTTTGGTAGAATTCCATTCCATTAAGACCATTACATGACATAAGATAGTACTGTTGTACTGGCCCCGCATCACGGTTCTCACCCTGCAGGGAAGGTGCAGGAGGAGGTGGAGCCGGGCCCAGGATGGTGCACACTCCACGGAGTGGGCGACAGCCCCACCCTGCCAGGCGCAGGACACTGGTATTTCTGCACTCTGCATCCTCAGGAGCCCGGGAAGACCCTTCCTGTCCCCGCAGGCTCAGGGAGCGTCTTCTCCACTGCCTGGCCTCTCCCCATTCCCGGCACCTGCTCCGATCTTGAAGCGGGATTGGCGCTGTCACAGCCCAGGTGTGTGCACACTTGGGGCAGTACTGACATGTCAGCCACCTTCCGCCTTAGTCCCCTCCAGACATTGGTCTCTAATGAATGTGAAGGGGAAACCAAGGTAGGGCTGAGGGCCGCCAGGTGCTTGCCTGCAGATGCCCCTTGGCAAAAGCAGCCTGGGCACCATGGACAGCAGCAGGAGGCAGGCAGGTAGCCTTCGCGGGTCCCCGGTGAGGCCCCATCTTCAGGCCATGGAGGGCCTGAAGGTTGGGGACAGGGCTGCCAGTCCCACGACTCGAGTGGAAACATGTGCCTTTTCTGGGACCGCCCATTGCTGCTTACAGACCAGTCATCAAGCACTTCCACCTCTCTGAGTCTTATAAAAGCCATGGCTTAGCCAGAGCTAAACAGAAAATGGGACACAACCAGCTGCAGAGAGGAGCTACCCTTTGTTCTGATAACTGAACGCTAATCAGGAGGACCAGCTGCAGAGAGAACCTACCCTCTCTGCTGAGAGCTGAACACTCATGGAGACAACTTGCCTAGCGGAGAGGAGCCTACCGTCTCTGGTAGGAGCTGAACACTGATTGGGACACATTGGGTATGGAAAGGAGCGACCCCTGTTGGTTTCCTCTGAGCTGTTCTATTGCTCAATAAACCTCCTTTTCATCTTGCCCACCCTCCACTTGTCTGCCTACCTCATTCTTCTGGTTGCAGGACAAGAACTCAGGATGCACCAAACGGTGAGGCTAAAAAAGCTGTAACACAAACAGGGCTGAGACATGTTCCTTGCTTGCCACATTGTGGGCAAAGAAAAGGAGAAAAGAGCTGCAGCCCTTAGGGGAACCCAGATCTGGGAGCTCCCTGAGACAGGGCTGTGACTGTCTCTTAGGGACCCTGCAGTCTCTGGCATCTTCAAGCTTTCCAGCACCACAATGTTCCCCAGTGCCAGCTGTGGAAGCTGTTTGTGGTATAGCTGGTCCAGCTGCAGCCTTGCAGAGAGCTGGTGACCATACCAGCACCTGAAACTGCCCACTCCACTGCAGCAGCTGAAGTGTCTGACTGCACAATGTCTGGACCCCACACTCTCTCACACGCCCGCTTGCCACTCCACGCCTGACTCGCCCTTGGCAGGCGTGGGACCCAGGCTGGTAACATGAACAGAGCACAGCCTGCTAGGCCAAGTGGGCAGAATGAGCCCAGTGGGCCCGAGCAAAACTTTGGCAAAAGAGCCACCGGCCACAGAGTTTTCTGGCCAGAAAAGCGGCATCCCAAAGATCCTATAACACTTGCATAAATGTTAAGTGTAATCTGTTTATTTTCACATTTTATGCAAAAAAACACAAGGTAATGTATTAATTATGGCAATAGTAATTGGCAATTAAACTGAATAATTTCTTACATTTTAATTGTAAAATAAGTATTATAGATCTTAAATTTTAAGCCTTGGCATTTTATTTAAAAATGTATGTTCATCATGGGCTTTGTTATCTTGCTAGTGTTTTGATAAGTCTATGACACTCTTGTAGATGTTGAGAGAGATGTTTTTGTTCCATTTTGTTATATCATTTTTGTTTTTATTGTAAGCTCCTAACTTAAAATTTACCATCTTAATCATTTTGAAGTGTAGAGTTCAGTAGTGTTAAATATGAATTGATATTGTTGTAAAACAGATCTCCAGAACATTTAAATATTGCAAATCTGAAACCCTATACTCATTAAATAACAGCTCCCTTTTTCCCTTTCTCTCTCTCTTTCTCTGTCTTTCTTTCTCTCTGTCTCTCTGTCTCTCTCTCTCTCTCCTCATCAGGAAGACCTAGTGACCATCATTGCACTTCCTATTTCTGTGAATATTTTTAGATACATGATTTGTAAATATTTTCTCCCATTCTGTAGTTACATTTAGGCCTTTAGTCCTTTTTATATATGATGTAAAACAAAGGTGCCACTTTATTCTTTGGCACACGGATACCCGGCTCTTCCAACATTGTTTCTTTCCTCATTGAATAGCTTTGGCATTTTATAGACTTTTTTAAAGCTTAAAACCCGAGCAGACTAATAATGTAGACTCGAGTGGAGAATGCAGAATCTAGTACTACAAATAAAATAGGAAAGACAAAAAGAGGTTGGAAAAATTGTTTTTGTTTTTGTGTTTTTAAGATTTTACAATGTATATCACTTGCAATTTTCTTTAGCAGAATGAAAGAAAATCTCCTTACAGTATATAAATATTTTAAAAGATACTAAATTATATAATAAACACAATTATAAATTCAAAGTAAATTGTATTAGATATTTTCTCTCAAGTAAAAAATGTAATAAAATTAATCACTTGAAATCAAAATTAAATGTTCAACAATAACTTCACTGTTAAGAGATTTTGAGCTTACAGCTCTCAGACTATATCAAGGACTTTGATTCCTATATACACACACACAAACATGCACACATATAGATATTTTTGGTTGAAAATATGGTAAATTGTCATTTCAGTAGCAGAAATTTTATTTGAAAATTATGAAAAATTTAATAAAAATGATTTTTTTTTTTTTTTTTTTTTTTTGAGATGGGGTCTCTCTCTGTCCCCCTGGCTGGAGTGCAGTGGCACCATCTTGGCTCACTGCAAGCTCCGCCTCTCAGGTTCACGCCATTCTCCTGCCTCAGCCTCCCGAGTAGCTGGGACTACAGGCGCCAGCCACCGTGCCCGGCTAGTTTTTTGTATTTTTAGTAGAGACGGGGTTTCACCGTGGTCTCGATATCCTGACCTCGTGATCCGCCCGTCTCGGCCTCCCAAAGTGCTGGGATTACAGTCATGAGCCACCGCGCCCGGCCAAAAATGGTATTTTTAAAAAAGTGAAATGTCTTGAGATGTCACCAAACAACTGCTCATAGAATATAAAACTTTCCTAACATCAAAGTTCAATTAATTTAAAATTTGAAAAATGTCATATATATTTTTCAGCTCTATGAGTCATGTACTATGAGACACTGTAATTAATAATTTATGTTTTGTATCAAAGGACTTTCAAGTTGTTAAGAAATGTATAATTGTGGCCTCAAAAATCAAACCAATCACATATATTTTTAGTAGCTTCTACGTCTGACAAATAACTTAAATCTTATAGGTAAAAATAAAATAGTTTCTATCGTCATGGATAGTGCTCCAGATTTGACAAATCAAACATCTATATATATATTGGGATTTTAAAATAAGTGCCTGATATTTTGATGTTTCCTTATTGTTTCACACTACGGCCTAACAAATCTTAAAACTGTTTTTACTCTGTTTTCTGATGTATCATCAGTGAAAGGTGTCTTAGGTACAGTTTTTACAAACTGTCAGCACATTTGCCCAAATGCTAAGAACCATTTCAAGATTAGAATCATTTTTCAACTTATCAAGTATATCTTTGAATTCAATGTTTTTAATTTTGAGTTTAAATAACAGATATGCTTTTCCTTCAAAGTCGAACCAATTCTTCCAAATAGATAAAACAGTTGCATAATATATGAATGTTAAAATAAAATTTTTGACAGCTTATTCAGTGATTAGTATATATAAATATTAAGAGTGATTTTGGCAAGTAAATAGTTTTTTTTTTTTTTTTTTGGGGGGGGGGGATGAAGTCTCACTCTGTCACCCAGGCTGGAGTGCAGTGGCCTGATCTTGGATCAATACAACCTCCGCCTCGTGGGTTCAAGCGATTCCCCTGCCTTCGCCTCCCAAGTAGCGGGGATTACAGGCATGCACCACTACCCCCAGCTAATTTTTGTGTTTTTAGTAGAGACAGGGTTCTCCGTGTTAACCAGGCTGGTCTCAAATTCCTGGACTAAAGCGATCCACCCGACTCACCCTCACAAAGTGCTGGGATTTCAGGCGTGAGCCATCGCGGACCAGCGTAAATCAACTAGTTCAACTTTACTATAAAACTGAAGTATGGATCTAGTATTTGTATTTTTTTTTTTTTTTAGAATTGAGATATAATGAATATAAAATATACGATGGATATGAAAGATTTAGTATGACCAAAAGAATGTAGATAGTTTCATTTCTTTTATATAGATGGAATGTTGAAATAATATTCTTGATACATTCTTTAAAACATATTGTTAAACTTATTGCATTGTTTCTTTTTACTTTTTTAATGTGGCTGCCACAAATTGCAAAACTGGCTGATATATTTAAATTTTTTTTCTATTGAATGTCAAAGATCTAAACTTTTTTGTCACCAAAAACTACTCAATCCTTGATGCCTTATTTCTACTTTCTGCTGCAAAACTGCACCTCCAACTTCACTCTTCACCTCCTTATACAATTTTGTGTACCATTGCTGCATGACCTTCTTGAGTACTTGATTTTAATGCTCCCAAAACTGTCTCAGAGACAGTGTGGGTCTTCCCTGTCCTACTTATCCAGTGTGCATATGGAATGGCTTGTTCTTAATAATTCATTTTCAAATATCCAAAACTCTTCTTTTTCCTTCCTTCCCTTTTTTTCTTGTCTTTTCTTCACTTCTTTCTTATTTTCTGCTTTTCTCTCATTCCTCTTCTCATATTCTCTTACTCCCTTTCCAACTATCTTGCCTAATAATCTCCCTGACAGTTGAACCTATCTGCACACCCGTTCAGCATGTTGTCAAACAAAAATCTCAACTTAGATGACAACTTTAATCTCACAACATTTCCGAAAAATCTTGTTAGCTTTTTTTCTTGGAATGACTACTTTGCATTATTTCCTTTTTCCACTTATATAAAACTCTGTATCATCATTTACAGTTGATAATTTTTTTTTATATTCACACTCACACTAAAAGATTGCCAGATTAGAATACATTCTTTCCATTATAAGGAATAAACTAACTTCAATGTTTTCATCTAATTTGCTCTTTACTTTGGGCTTTGATATTATCTACTATGCCCTATTCAAGGATGTCACTCATTACTTATCTCCTCAGTAACATGTGTCACCAAATTCCTCCACCTGCACACACACTTGAAAGAGATGTTTACAATATTTACTACAACTTATCTACAATTTATCGTACTACAATCTATCTAAAACTCAATCATCAACATTCTACAAGTCTGTATCTTTCTCTAACATTCCCTTGAAATTGCACTTTCCTAAGCCATGCCCTTTCTAACATATATTCATGGGCATACTTTGTTATGTTAATTAATCCCCCCCCATTGATTTTTTTTTTTTTTTTTTTTTTTTTTTTTTTTTTTTTTTTTATACTTTAAGTTCTAGGGTACATGAGCATAACGTGCAGGATTGTTACATATGTATACTTCTGCCATGTTGGTGTGCTGCACCCATCAACTCGTCAGCACCCATCAATTCATCATTTATATCAGGTATAACTCCCCAATGCAATCCCTCCCCCCTTCCGCCTCCACATGATAGGCCCCGGTGTGTGATGTTCCCCTTCCCGAGTCCAAGTGATCTCATTGTTCGGTTCCCACCTATGAGTGAGAACATGCGGTGTTTGGTTTTCTCTTCTTGTGATAGTTTGCTAAGAATGATGGTTTCCAGCTGCATCCATGTCCCTACAAAGGAAGCAAACTCATCCTTTTTTATGGCTGCATAGTATTCCATGGTGTATATGTGCCACATTTTCTTAATCCAGTCTGTCACTGATGGACATTTGGGTTGATTCCAAGTCTTTGCTATTGTGAATAGTGCCGCAATAAACATACGTGTGCATGTGTCTTTGTAGTAGAATAATTTATAATCCTTTGGGTATATACCCAGTAGTGGGATGGCTGGGTCATATGGTACATCTAGTTCTAGATCCTTGAGGAATCGCCATACTGTTTTCCATAATGGTTGAACTAGTTGACAATCCCACCAACAGTGTAAAAGTGTTCCTATTTCTCCACATCCTCTCCAACACCTATTGTTTCCTGATTTTTTAATGATTGCCATTCTAACTGGTGTGAGATGGTATCTCATTGTGGTTTTGATTTCCATTTCTCTGATGGCGAGTGATGATGAGCATTTTTTCATGTGTCTCTTGGCTGTATGAATGTCTTCTTTTGAGAAATCTCTGTACATATCCTTTCCCCACTTTTTGATGGGGTTGTTTGTTCTTTTCTTGAGTTCTTTGTAGATTCTGGATATTAGCCCTTTGTCAGGTGAGTAGATTGCAAAAATTTTCTCCCATTCTGTAGGTTGCCTGTTCACTCTGATGGTAGTTTCTTTTGCTGTGCAGAAGCACTTAAGTTTAATTAGATCCCATTTGTCAATTTTGGCTTTTGCTTTTGCTGCCGTTGCTTTTGGTGTTTTAGACATGAAGTCCTTGCCCATGCCTATGTCCTGAATGGTACTACCTAGGTTTTCTTCTAGGGTTTTTATGGTATTAGGTCTAACATTTAAGTCTCTAATTCATCTTGAATTAATCTTCATATAAGGAGTAAGGAAAGGATCCAATTTCAGCTTTCTACTTATGGCTAGCCAATTTTCCCAGCACCATTTATTAAATAGGGAATCCTTTCCCCATTTCTTGTTTCTCTCAGGTTTGTCAAAGATCAGATGGCTGTAGATGTGTGGCATTATTTCTGAGGGCTCCGTTCTGTTCCATTGGTCTATATCTCTGTTTTGGTACCAGTACCATGCTGTTTTGGTTACTGTAGCCTTGAAGTATAGTTTGAAGTCAGGTAGCGTGATGCCTCCAGCTTTGTCCTTTTGACTTAGGATTGTCTTGGCAATGCGGGCTCTTTTTTGGTTCCATATGAACTTTAAAGCCGTTTTTTCCAATTCTGTGAAGAAACTCATTGGTAGCTTGATGGGGATGGCATTGAATCTATAAATAACCTTGGGCAGTATGGCCATTTTCACGATATTGATTCTTCCTATCCATGAGCATGGTATGTTCTTCCATTTGTTTGTGTCCTCTTTGATTTCACTGAGCAGTGGTTTGTAGTTCTCCTTGAAGAGGTCCTTTACATCCCTTGTAAGTTGGATTCCTAGGTATTTTATTCTCTTTGAAGCAATTGTGAATGGAAGTTCATTCCTGATTTGGCTCTCTGCTTGTCTGTTACTGGTGTGTAAGAATACTTGTGATTTTTGCACATTAATTTTGTATCCTGAGACTTTGCTGAAGTTGCTTATCAGCTTAAGGAGATTTTGGGCTGAGACGATGGGGTTTTCTAAATATACAATCATGTCATCTGCAAACAGCGACAATTTGACTTCTTCTTTTCCTAACTGAATACCCTTTATTTCTTTCTCTTGCCTGATTGCCCTAGCCAGAATTTTCAACACTATGCTGAATAGGAGTGGTGAGAGAGGGCATCCCTGTCTTGTGCCAGTTTTCAAAGGGAATTTTTTCCAGTTTTTGCCCATTCAGTATGATATTAGCTGTGGGTTTCTCATAAATAGCTCTTATTATTTTGAGGTATGTTTCATCAATACCGAATTTATTGAGCATTTTTAGCATGAAGGGCTGTTGAATTTTGTCAAAAGCCTTTTCTGCATCTTTTGAGATAATCATGTGGTTCTTGTCTTTGGTTCTGTTGATATGCTGGATTACGTTTATTGATTTGCGAATGTTGAACCAGTCTTGCATCCCAGGGATGAAGCCCACTTGATCATGGTGGATAAGCTTTTTGATGTGCTGCTGAATCCGTTTTGCCAGTATTTGATTGAGGATTTTTGCATCGATGTTCATCAGGGATATTGGTCTAAAATTCTCTTTTTTTGTTGTGTCTCTGCCAGGCTTTGGTATCCGGATGATGTTGGCCTCATAAAATGAGTTAGGGAGGATTCCCTCTTTTTCTATTGATTGGAATAATTTCAGGAGGAATGGAACCAGCTCCTCCTTGTACCTCTGGTAGAATCCAGTTGTGAATCCATCTGGTCCTGGACTTCTTTTGGTGGGTAGGATATTAATTGTTGCCTCAATTTCGGAGCCTGCTACTGGTCTATTCAGGGATTCAACTTCTTCCTGGTTTAGTCTTGGGAGAGTGTAAGTGTCCAGGAAATTATCCATTTCTTCTAGATTTTCTAGTTGATTTGCATAGAGGTGTTTATAGTATTCTCTGATGGTAGTTTGTATTTCTGTGGGGTCCATGGTGATATCCCCTTTATCATTTTTAATTGCGTCTATTTGATTCCTCTCTCTTTTCTTCTTTATTAGTCTTGCTAGTGGTCTGTCAATTTTGTTGATCTTTTCAAAAAACCAACTCCTGGATTCATTGATTTTTTGGAGGGTTTTTTGTGTCTCTATCTCCTTCAGTTCTGCTCTGATCTTAGTTATTTCTTGCCTTCTGCTAGCTTTTGAACGTGGTTGCTCTTGCTTCTCTAGTTCTTTTAATTGTGATGTTAGAGTGTCAATTTTAGATCTTTCCTGCTTTCTCTTGTGGGCATTTAGTGCTATAAATTTCCCTCTACACACTGCTTTAAATGTGTCCCAGAGATTCTGGTATGTTGTATCTTTGTTCTCATTGGTTTCAAAGAACATCTTTATATCTTCTTTCATTTCGTTATGTACCCAGTAGTCATTCTGGAGCAGGTTGTTCAGTTTCCATGTAGTTGAGCGGTTTTGATTGAGTTTCTTAGTCCTGAGTTCTAGTTTGATTGCACTGTGGTCTGAGAGACCGTTTGTTATAATTTCTGTTCTTTTACATTTGCTGAGGAGTGCTTTACTTCCAATTATGTGGTCAATTTTGGAATAAGTGCGATGTGGTGCTGAGAAGAATGTATATTCTGTTGATTTGGGGTGGAGAGTTCTATAGATGTCTATTAGGTCCGCTTGGTGCAGAGATGAGTTCAATTCCTGGATATCCTTGTTAACTTTCTGTCTTGTTGATCTGTCTAATGTTGACAGTGGAGTGTTGAAGTCTCCCATTATTATTGTATGGGAGTCTAAGTCTCTTTGTAAGTGTCTAAGGACTTGCTTTATGAATCTGGGTGCTCCTGTGTTGGGTGCATATATATTTAGGATAGTTAGCTCTTCCTGTTGAATTGATCCCTTTACCATTATGTAATGGCCTTCTTTGTCTCTTTTGATCTTTGAAGGTTTAAAGTCTGTTTTATCAGAGACTAGGATTGCAACCCCTGCTTTTTTTTTGTTCTCCATTTGCTTGGTAGATCTTCCTCCATCCCTTTATTTTGAGCCTATGTATGTCTCTGCATGTGAGATGGGTCTCCTGAATACAGTAGGCTGATGGGTCTTGACTCTTTATCCAGTTTGCTTGTCTGTGTCTTTTAATTGGAGCATTTAGTCCATTTACCTTTAAGGTTAATATTGTTATGTGTGAACTTGATCCTGCCATTATGATATTGACTGGTTATTTTGCTCATTAGTTGATGCAGTTTCTTCCTAGCCTCGATGCTCTTTACATTTTGGCATGTTTTTGCAATGGCTAGTACCGGTTGTTCCTTTCCATGTTTAGGGCTTCCTTCAGGGTCTCTTGTAAGGCAGGCCTGGTGGTGACAAAATCTCTAAGCATTTGCTTATCTGTAAAGGATTTTATTTCTCCTTCACTGATGAAACTTAGTTTGGCTGGATATGAAATTCTGGGTTTAAAATTCTTTTCTTTAAGAACATTGAATATTGGCCCCCACTCTCTTCTGGCTTGTATGGTTTCTGCCGAGAGATCTGCTGTCAGTCTGATGGGCTTCCCATTGTGGGTAACCCGACCTTTCTCTCTGGTTGCCCTTAAGATTTTTTCCTTCATTTTAACTTTGGTGAATCTGGCAATTATGTGTCTTGGAGTTGCTCTTCTGGAAGAGTATCTTTGTGGCATTCTCTGTATTTCCTGAATTTGAATGTTGGCCTGCCCTACTAGGTTGGGGAAGTTCTCCTGGATGATTTCCTGAAGAGTGTTTTCCAACTTGGTTCCATTCTCCCCCTCACTTTCAGGCACCCCTATCAGACGTAGATTTGGTCTTTTTACATAATCCCATACTTCTTGCAGGCTTTGTTCATTTCTTTTTCTTCTTTTTTCTTTTGGTTTCTCTTCTCACTTCATTTCATTCATTTGATCCTCAATTGCTGATACTCTTTCTTCCAGTTGATCGAGTCGGTTACTGAAGCTTGTGCATTTGTCACGTATTTCTCGTGTCATGGTTTTCATCTCTGTCATTTCGTTTATGACCTTCTCTGCATTAATTAGTCTTGCTGTCAATTCTTCCACTCTTTTTTCAAGATTTTTAGTTTCTTTGCGCTGGGTACGTAATTCTTCCTTTAGCTCTGAGAAGTTTGATGGACTGAAGCCTTCTTCTATCATTTCATCAAAGTCATTCTCTGACCAGCTTTGATCCGTTGCTGGCGATGAGCTGCGCTCCTTTGCAGCGGGAAATGCGCTCTTAGTTTTTGAATTTCCAGCTTTTCTGCCCTGCTTCTTCCCCATCTTCGTGGTTTTATCTGCCTCTGGTCTTTGATGATGGTGACGTACTGATGGGGTTTTGGTATAGGTGTTCTTCCTGTTTGATAGTTTTCCTTCTAATAGTCAGGACCTTCAGCTGTAGGTCTGTTGGAGATTGCTTGAGGTCCACTCCAGACCCTGTTTGCCTGGGTATCAGCAGCAGAGGTTGCAGAAAATAGAATATTGCTGAACAGCGAGTGTACCTGTCTGATTCTTACTTTGGAAGCTTCCTCTCAGGGGTGTACTCCACCCTGTGAGGTGTGGGGTGTCAGACTACCCCTAGTGGGGGATGTCTCCCAGTTAGGCTACTCAGGGGTCAGGGACCCACTTGAGCAGGCAGTCTGTCCCTTCTCAGATCTCAACCTCTGTGTTGGGAGATCCACTTCTCTCTTCAAAGCTGTCAGACAGAGTCGTTCGGGTCTGCACAGGCCTCTGCTGCTTCCCCTGTTATTTTTTAGCTGTGCCCTGTCCCCAGAGGCGGAGTCTACAGAGACAGGCAGGTTTCTTTGAGCTGCTGTGACCTCCACCCAGTTCGAGCTTCCCAGTGGCTTTGTTTACCTACTTAAGCCTCAGCAATTAATCCCCTGCATCTGATTAGTGTCTTTCAAAAAAATTGATATCTGAGTGATGTTTGTAGCAATGCTTGCCAAAATAGTGCAAACGAATCACAGTGCTATGTGAACTTCATTGTTGAAACAAATAAACAATATATTTTTCAGGATGGCCAGTATTTTATCTGTAAATTAATCACAAAAATGTTATTCTGATCAACTTATTGCTCAAGAAGTACTTTCCCTAAGTTTAAATGTCAAAACTTTCATGGTTTCCAAAAAGGAATTAAAATATAGAAACAATTTTAGTACCAAAATGTATGTACACTTGCATTGAAATATATACAGATAACATAAAAGCAGAAACTGAAAGTGGTTGAAGGTATCAGTAGATTTTATGCAGTGTCATGTGGCTGTAAATCACTACAAATGCATCTTCCAACATTAAATGTTATGCAATATTAATTAAATGTTAGCATTTTTAGACTGAATGTCATTTATCAGAGACCCTACCTCCACATTTTTTTTCTTCTTTTAGAAATCATAAAAAGCTCAGATAATTTTAGTGCAGATGGTTTCTCTAATATTCCTCCAAAAGGATATAGGCAAATCAGTAATTCATTCTTCATTTTTAGAGTGAAATTTACAAGGTGCAGAACATATAGTGGGTGCTCAATCAATACTCGCCAAAGTAATAATTGAACATCCATGATACCTTTAAGTTTCTAGAAAAAACAGTATGCCAAAACAAAACAATATTCTCATAAATAATTGGCAAGTCATTATAGCAAATGATGTCTGCAATATCAATTACAGGACATAATTTACTAGTTACTATCAATAAGAAATTATTATTGAAAAAATAGTGAGGAGGAAATAACAGTTATTGATTTGTTAATCATTATAAGTAGAAGACTGTGCCTTCTAATGCTTACATATGTTTATCCAAGCATTGCAATTTTATTGAATGGCAGAATCAGATCAAAGTGGTGAGAGAAAGAAGCTCATAAGTAATTATATTCCTCATAAAATCTTGCAGTAAAACTGTATTGATAACATAATTAAAAAATATTTTGCATAGTCAAATTTTAAAGACATGAATGAAGTGAAAAACACAAATGTATTTTACTCATTAGAAACATGTTTTAGAGGCTGTAGATGGTATGAAAGCATTGAGAGTTTGATATTGAAGATTTTTAAGACCCTTTCCAACGTATTATTATATTATTTCATAAAATCTGTTTCAAGAGCCGATAAGGAAAATGTAATTTAGCATACATAAAACCATGAAACATAAACTAACGATATCATAATTAAATTGATAGAAATTTTCAATGTGAAATATTTTGGAAAAAAACGTGCTTTAGATTACTATAAATAAATTTTGCAACTGTACTAGGTGACCTGCTAATGACATGTTTTTATGATTTTATTTCAATATTTTAATGAAAGATATTTTATAATGAATTATTTGTACTTCATTCTCTGTAGGAAGTCTTAAATAGTTAAAAAAAAAAAAAAGAAAAAAGAAAAAGAGAAAAGAAAAATCCAAGTAAATAATCTGCTTTCTTGTCAAACGTACAATAAGATGCACATTATATAGAACACGTCTCTGCTATACCAATTCAGTAACAAATCACAGCATTATATTTTTTTCATAATGTTTTCTTTTTTCTCTTTTTTGCTTATTTACAATGACATCATCTCTAAAAAATACCAAAAAAAATATATTTTATTGGCAAGAAGGTATCTTTAATGAGTCTTTGTTTTGTAATAATATTTTACATTTAAGTTCATTCATTTTCTTAAAATTTACTGATATATTTCACATATTTAAAGTAATTTAATCTTTATATAATAAAGAAAATATTCTGTGAAATAATCTGTAAAAAAATAGCAGGTAATTAATAGTACCACAGATTGTACTAATGACAGAAAAATTCTTTTTTTGGTGCCTTTGCATACCACATTCCTCTTGTAGACAGCTTATAGAAATTTTACTCTGCTATCTGTCTACTTTAATATCCTATACTTTATGTCATCTGCTTTGCCTCAGTGATAATAAATTTTATCTCATAGTTCACTGTGTAAAATTTTCATAAAAATTCATATGATCCCTCATGTCTTGGGCTTGTTTCACGGAGCTTAGACAGAGGTGACTCTTGAAATTCATTCAAAGTTCAAAGCGGGAAATACATTTAATAACAACTTAAAAAGTGAAGAAGTAAAATCTTCTTGATTTTTCAAAGTTGTTAATAAATTACAGCGGCAGTATAGAAAGCTTCTGTGACCTACTTTTTAAAGTGAGATACTGATGAACCATGTGTTACAAGACATAACTAATACTACTGAAATTAAAGGGTGATATTTCTTGTGGGATATGAAATATCTCTAAAATGATAGTGAAAAGTTTGGCTCTTTACACCAATGGGGAGGTCTATAGGAGAAATGGTGCTTCATTTAAGAGCAAAATAAGTCACTAATGTCAACATAAATAACTGTTTTTAAAAACTAAATTTAAACACCAACAGTCATCATATATATAAGAAAAGCTAAAATCATGAAAGAGAAAATTCAAGAAAAGCTAAGAACTTAAAGGAAGACAAGAAGAAGAAAAATAAGAGAAGCTATCTTAAACAGAGAAACTTTGGAAGTAATTCAACAAAAACAATAGTGTGTTAGTCAGGGTTTTCTTAGAGGGACACAACTAATAGGATATATATATATATATATGATTGTGCCCCCCAGATTGTGCCCACCAGTTAACGGTGGATCTGCCTTCCCCAACCCACTGACTCAAATGTTAATCTCTTTTGGCAATACCCACACAGACACACTCACAATTAATACTTTGTATCCTTCAATCCAATAAAGTTGACACTCAGTATTAACCATTCCAAATTGTAAAGAAGAAAAAGAGGAGGAGGAGGAGAGAAGAGTAAGGAGGAGGAAAGAGGAAAAGAAAAGAAGAGAAAAAGGAAAAGAAAAGAAGAGAAAAAGGAAGAAGAAAGAAAACAGAGCAGCAGGAGAAAGGTAGGAGGAACAAAGAAAACATGTATTGGCAATAAAAGTTATGATATATACAATGATAAATGCTGTAAAAGGACTAGAATATAAACTTGAATACATTTCTCAGAGGACAGAGCAAATTGACAAAATATTTGAGAAAACATATAACATAGAATACATAGAAGAGGTTAAAATAGAGATCCTGAAAAAAAAAAAAATGAAGGTATGGATAGGGAGGAAATTATCACAGAAGTAGTAGCACTGAAGAAAATGTAAGCTTTTAAAATGATAGAGATGATACTGTGCCAATCAGAATGAAGGAAGAAGACACCAATCTAGATATGTCATATCAATTGTCATTTTGGAGAAATAATAAAAAGAGACATTGGAGAATCTGTAAAGAAAGCAGAATGTGGCTTCAGCCTACCGATGAGAAATGTTATGTGTGCCATAGAAAAATAAGCAAAATATCTTTATACTTCAGAAAAAAAAATTTGAACCTAGACATCAATGCTGCACAAACTATGAAGGAAAAGTAACAGTTTTTTAGGTATGAAGGAACTAGAAAATTTGTTAAAATATTCATCTTTTCCTGCAGGAATTTTGATAGTACCTCAAAAGAAAAAAAAAATTGAAAAAACTCAAGACAAAGTGGGAATTGAAAAGCCTCTATGAGTTGACTTAAAATAGAAATGTTATAATCCATACAATAATATTAAGCAAGCAATCATTCCAAAATAGATAAACCTTGTGGGGTATCACAGATTACTTTTAAAATGAGAGGGAAAAGTTTTGCTTTTTATATCAGTGGGGTGATCTATAGGAGAAACAGTCCTCTCATTCAAGAAAATATAAGTCAATAACATCAACCTAAATAATTGTTTTTAAAATTTAAATTTAAACATCATCAGTCATAAAATATATGACAAAAACTGAAAGCACTAAAAGAAAAAAATCAAAGATTAACTAACAACTTTATTAGAAAACGAGAAGAAAAAGAAGGAGAGTTCTCTTTGGAAAAATCCACCTGGGATAAATACAGTATAACAATGAATAGTATTCATGAGAGGATATAATGATATAAGCATATTATAATTTTGACAGAAAAGTAATGCAATTAATATGCCAGAAGAAAGATCAGTGGTTTTATAAGTCACATGATTAAAATATAAAATTGACTCAAATATTACATGGATTTTAATAACTACTAAAGAATAGAAAATAGTTCATTAGACTGACACTGACTACATTCTCATAGAAATAGCACAGAAAACATGACACTTTACATGGCCTTGACAAATATTTGCATAATCAATATATTATAATAATTGTTTAATTTTGATTTTAACACTTAAGTACCACCAATAAATAAATAAATGCCTAAATAAAACTACAATACAAAACATAAAATTAAATCAATAGATGATATATTTGGGGATATAGACTAGGAGAATCATGATGAATGGGAAAGTAGAGGCATTAATGTTTTCCATTAACATAATTAGCAAATACTGTCAAAGTTGAGAGACCTCTAAATAAAGGCAAATAATAAAATTATAAGATTGAAATGTAGCCAATGGGTGATATTTGCTCTGAAATATTAGGACAAGTGAGAAAGAAACAAAATCAAGAATAGCAGAAGAACACTGAATACTCGTTTTTCCTTCTATGGAGAAATAGGTATCATCTAAAGTTGATAGATCAATACATTCTTGAATAAATACACAACTTAAAGATTTCTAGGTCATCTTCATATAAATCCAAAAGATAATTTTTTTTAAAAAATGTATCTTTAAAATATTCATAGAAGGGGGGATGTTTGAGATTATAGTATCCTGTAGTATTTAATTTTGTTTTAAATACTTTAATGTTTTTAACTCAAAAAAACTTATTTATCGGAGTAATTAAATAACACAAAGATATACTCTTTGCCTTGTGGTAGAAAGAAAATCCAAATCCTGAAGTTTTATTTTAAGAAAATCCTTCAGTTGTGTGGTACACTTTGAAATACCAACCACAGATAATTCATTATTCTTGGGATAATAGGGAATGTGGGCAAAAGGAGGCTCCCAATAATCTTAAACAAATGAAATGAAAGAATGTATAAAATATGATCTGTAATCTTAGAGACATATATTTAGCTTAATTTGCCTTTGAATTAAAAGAAGCAAATGTATTTTATTTCTACTACATAAAAACGTTAATTCAAGTCAGTAGATATACGTGCCATTTTGGTACTGTCAATTCACAAAGATTCTAATAAAATAGGTTTTTTTATTTCAATTTTTATTTTAGATATGGGGTATATATGCAGGATTTTTACCTGGGAATATTGTGTGATGCTGACGTTTGGAGTATCAATTCCTCACCCAAATAGTGAGTATAGTACCTGATAGGCAGCTTTTAAAAAATCAATTAGTCTATACATTATTTTCTTTGAAGGACATTTAAAAATTTTTGTAAACATCCAGTAATAGGATATTGCTGGGTCAAATGGTAATTCTGTTTTCGGCTCTTTGCGGAATCCCCACACTACTTTCCACAATGGGTAAACTAATTTACACTCCCACCAACAGTATATAAGCATTACATTTTCTCAGCAACTAAAACAGCATCTGTTATTTTTTGACTTTTTAAAAACAGCCATTCTGAATGGTGTGAGATGGTATCACATTGTGGTTTTAATTTGTATTTTTCTAATGATCAGTTATATTGGAATTCTTTTCAACTGCATATATATTACTTCTTTTGATAAATGTCTGTTCATGTCCTTTACCCACTTTTTAATGGGGTTTTTTGTTTGTTTCTTATAAATTTAAGTCCCTTATTCATGCTGGATATTAGACCTTTGCCAAGTGAAGAGTTTGCAAATATTTTCTATTATTTTGTAGGTTTTCTGTGTACTCTATTGATAGTTTCTATTGTTATGCAGAAGCTCTTTAGTTTAATTAGATCCCATTTGCCAATTTTTGCTTTTGTTACAATTGCTTTTGACATCTTTGTCATGAAATCTTTGCCAGTTCCTATGTCAGAATAATATTGTCTAAGCATCTTCCAGGGTTTTGATAGTTTGGGGTTTTACATTTAAGTCTTTATTCTATCTTGAGTTGATTTTTGTAAATGTGTAAGGAAGGGATTCAATTTCAGTCTTCTGCATGAAGCTGGCAAATTATCCCAGCACCATTTATAGAACAGGGAGTCCTTTCCCCATTGCTTGTTTTCATTAGCTTTGTCAAAAATCAGATGGTTGTAGGTGTGTGACCTTATTTCTGTACTTGCAATTCAGTTCCATTGGTCTATGTGTCTGTTTTTGTACCAGTACCATGCTGTTTGGTTACTGTAGCCATGTAGTGTAGTTTGAAGCCAGGTCTCATGATGCTTTCTGCTTTTTTCCTTTTTCTTAGGATTGCCTTGGCTATTCAAACTTCTGTGGTTTCATATAAATTTAATTTTTTTTTCTAATTCTGTTAAGAATATCATTGGTGGTTTAATAGGAATAGCATTGAATCTGAACATTGCTTTGGACAGTATGGCCATTGAAGCAATATTGATTCTTCCTGTCCATGAGCATGTAATATTTTCCCATTTGTTTGTGTCATCTCTGAGTTCCTTGAGCAGTGTTTAGTAATTCTCATTGTGGAGATCTTTCACCTTCCTGGTTAGCTGTATCTTAGGTATTTTATTCTTTTTGTGGCAGTTGTGAATGGGATTGCATTCCTAATTTGGCTCTTGGTTTGGCTGTTGTTGGTGTATAGGAATGCTAGTGAGTTTTATATGTTGATTTTGTATCCTGAAATTTTGCTGAAGTTATTTAACAGCTAAAGGAGTTTCAGGGCTGAAACTGTGGGGTTCACTAGATATAGGATCATGTTGTCTGCAAACAGATACAATCCTCTTTTCCTATTTGGATGTCCTTTATTTCTTTCTCTTGCCTGACTGTTCTGGTCAGGACATCAAATACTATGTTGAATAGAAGTGGTAAAATGGGTTCAGTGCTTTGTGCCAGTTTTCATTGGAAATACTTCCAGCCTTTGCCTGTTCAATATGTTGTTGATTGTGGGTTTATCACCATACATCACTCTTATTATTTTGAGGTATGTTTCTTCAATAACTAGTTTGTTGAGAATTTTTAACATAAAGGAATATTAAATTTTATCAAAATATTTTTTTGCATTGGTTGAGATGATCATGTGTTTTTTGTCCTTAGTTATGTTTATGTGTTAAATCACATTTATTGATTTGCATGTGCTGAACCAACCTTACATCCCAGAGATAAAGCATACTTGATCGTGGTGAATTAGCTTTTTGATTAAGAGATGATTTTCTTGTGAAGTATTTTGCAGGGGTTTTCTGTGTTTCCTGAATTTGAATGTTGGCTTCTCTACATTGGGGAAGTTCTCATGAGTCATATACTGAAATAAGTTTCCAAGTTGCTTCCATTTTTCCTGTATCTTTCAGGGATGCCAATGAGTCATATATTTAGTTTCTTTACATAATCCCATGTTTCTCAGAGGTTCTGTTTATTCCTTTTTATTCTTTTCTTGTTATTGTTGTCTCACGGTTTTATGATAGAAAGCCAGTCTTCAAGCTCTGAGATTCTTTCCCTAGCTTGATCTATTTACTATTGATAATCACAATTGCATTATTAAATTATCACTTGTGATTTTCAGCTCTATCAGGTCGGTTATATTTTTTTCTGTACTATTTTGTCTGTCAAGCTCTTGTATCATTTTATTGTGATTCTCAGCTTTCTTGGATTGGGTTTCAACATTCTCCTGAACCTCGATGATCTTCATTTCTATCCATAGTCTGAATTCTATTTCTGTCATTTCGGTCATCTCAGCCTGACCAAGAAACCTTGGTGGAGAACTAGTGTATCATTTGGAGGAAAGAAGACACTCTCACTTTTTAAATTGTCAGAGTTATTGCACTGGTTCCTTCTCATCTTTGTGGATTGAGGTTCCTTCAGTCTTTCAAGTTGTTGTCCTTTGTATGCTTTTTTTTTTTCTTTTATTCTATTTGATGACCTGAGGGTTGATTGTGGCACAAAGTGAGTTCAGTCGACTGGCTTTGTTTCTGGAAGATTTGAGGGGGCCAAGCCTCAGTTTATGATTCCTGGACTGTGTACTGTACGCTTTGGGACTGATACTGGGCCCCAACATCGTTCTATGGCTTCTTGAGGAGCTGTAATGGAGGGGCCGAGGAGTTCCCAGACTGTTGCTCACAGTACTCCAACGGGTAGTGCCAGGCAAAGCACTTTGCAGTGTGTTGGCAACTGGTTCTGCCCTTGTTTGAATATGCCAGCAGCTTCAGTAGTGGCAATTAAATAAAATCTAAAACTAGAATATTATACAATCTAAGACTAGAACATTATAAAACAAAAAAAATTCATACTGGGTTAAGTGATTTAACTTTTATCCATTTGTTAATATAGACAGTTCACTTTTTAAAGAGAGTAACTTGAACCTTATTGGAATTAGGGATATCATGTTTTTGTAATATATCAGAAGAATATATTATATAATTATTATTCAAAAGTATGACTTAAATTAACTTTCCTCAACAAAACCATTTTCCTTGTTTGTATAGCCTAGAGTTAAATAATGTATATGGGTATATTCTATGCCCAGGTAAATCTTATATGTGTTCATATACTCATTTCAAATTTAAACCTTTTTATTATTTTCACCAGAAATATACTGCTCAATATGACAACCTGGTAGGATATGTAGGTTAATTTATTGTTTTGGTGTATATTATATATTAGAAAATCACTCTTGCCACAGAATTACAGAAAGAAGTTTAAAAGAAATAATATATACCAAACTTTTCTGCATATAAATTTAAACTAAAACATCTCTGATGACACAAAATTCTCTGTTCTTTTTGAGTGTTTTTTGCTTTGTATTCTTCAGATGAGCTGTAAATGATTGCTTTTTAGGGATAAAAAGCACACCTTTATTTCTGGCCAACTTCACTTACAAAGGGAATTTAATTGTGGTCTATAATATACATACTTCTGAAATTAAGAGCTAAGAGAAAAGATTTGGAATGCTTCCCAACATGAAGAAATGATAAATGTTTGAGGAAATGGATATTATTATTAACCTGATTTGATCACTAGACATTGTATTCAAACATTATATGTGCCTTGTAAATATGTACAATTACTATGTATTGATAATTATTTAAAATAAAAGAGTTTGGTCCATTCTTAGGGTATATTATCACTTGGGAGCTGACCACTCATTTTATGGTTAACCATAGATTTCGTGCTGAGCTAGTGCAAGTTTTGTGAAGAGAAGGAGACATTATAGTGTCCTTTTTCTCAGAGTCACCATCTGTTTCTCCTTTCTCCCAAATGCCACTTTCTCTTCTGCCAGGAAGAGACACATTCACCCTCCTCTGAGACATATTCTCATCAAGCAATCCAGATTCTCTTTGCTATGACATTTCCACCCACACCATTAGCATGTAAGGGCTTGCAGTTAGGAGTCAGGAATGGAAAAGATCACTTAGAAAAAGAGTACCACTGCTCAATGGACTAAAAAATGGAAAAAGAAAAGAAACGTAATAGGAAAATTTTGAAGTTAAAATTACATGATTATTCATGAGGGTCATACTCTTCTTCATAAATTAAGTGGAAGGAAGAGAAGAAGGCTTAGGGATATAGGATTTAATGATTATAATTTAGAGTACCCTAAAGATTCAGAGAGAAAATTGCTAAGCTGCAGAGATACCAGGTGCTAGCCTTTAGAAAATTTAAAAGTTAAGATATCAACTTTGAAGTGATTAAATAAAACAATGATAGTTGTTTCAAATAAATTGATACAGTATAATCTAGTAATGATGTGCTCTAGTTATTATATTAAGAATTTGTAGTTGATCTGGTAGATAATTTTTTTTTTTTTTTTTTTTTTTTTGAGACGGAGTCTTGCTCTGTCGCCCAGGCTGAAGTGCTGTGGCCGGATCTCAGCTCACTGCAAGCTCCGCCTCCCGGGTTTACGCCATTCTCCTGCCTCAGCCTCCGGAGTAGCTGGGACTACAGGCGCCCGCCACCACGCCCGGCTAATTTTTTGTATTTTTAGTAGAGACGGGGTTTCACCGTGTTAGCCAGGATGGTCTTGATCTCCTGACCTCGTGATCCGCCCGTCTCGGCCTCCCAAAGTGCTGGGATTACAGGCTTGAGCCACCGCGCCCGGCCTGGTAGATAATTTTTAAAACCTCAAAAGATGTAAGTGTAAGAGACATACAAGATAGCAAACAGCATACTAATAACCAAAAATAAAAATAGGCTCTAAAGTAATTTTGGTCACTGATTTTACTAAAGTCGTAACATCGTGTATATATTCTTTTTCTCAGCAGTTATTCTGGACTCTTTTCAGAGCATTTGTTAAGACTTTTTATAGCAGTCTGTGATTGAACATTTTTAGATTTGAGCAACCCACCATGATATGATTTTGACAGAACAAGTCTACTAAAGGATGATTACAATTTCAAAGAAAGAAATATGAAACATAGAACAGTGAAAGCTTACTCTATAAGTGTATGTAACTCCCATTTTACATTCAGCTCAAGGAGTATGGCTTATTTTCTCTTTTATAATCTACTGAAAGTACAGCTGTCAAAACCAAGGAAAAGTTATGACAGACTCACCCATACAGACCCTAAATGGATAGTTATAAAAGTGACTTTAGAGTTGTGTTACTCTCTCATGTGATTGTATATTCCCTGTTTCACCTAATAGGTTAGAGTTGAAACACCTCCACTGAACAATAACAATATGTTTCAAATACATATCTAGTTAAATAATTTTTAGAACTCTTTACCACTGCTTTTCAGCAGCAACAAAAATACCTTTCTTTTTAATCCTGTAGTTTGCCACAAATGTTGAAAGAAAATATTCCACTGTGAGTCATCTTAATACATTTTCAACAAAGGAAGCTCCAGGGGCAGCCTGTTTATGCTTTTATTTTCTAAAGGGGCATCACTAAGTATCTGAAAAGATCAACTGAACTGTCTGGAATATACAATTTGGCAGATGTTCTTTCTTGCACTGGGTAATTCTGCTGTTTGAAAAATCAGAATGAATGAATACTATTTATTTGAAAGTCAAAGGCCATAGTAGAATGGGAACATACACATGAAAAATAATCAGTAGCTAACATTAACACTCACAAGCATACCTCAAAGTAGGTGGCATGTATATGAAAGAAATCTCTTCACATCAGAACTTTCTTTGTTTTAATTTGTGAGAATTATAACACAAGTAAGTTCGAATGCCTCAGAATCAGTAGCATGCTGGAGAAATTTTAAAACTGACTTTTAAAAATTATGGAATTCGTATTATTTTGTGTAATTTCAAATATTAAATATATGAACCACCAAAGTCTGAATAATAATAAAATATGTAATCATTTTTCATGAATACCACTTAATTGATTCTCTCTCATAGAAGGCTTATATCACTTTTTGTCTAACACTTGCATCCTTAACCAAATTTTGGATGTGTTTTATGAACGAATATAATTCTAAGATAAACAGAGCTTGATGATTTTCTTTAACATTAAAAAGTAAAGCAAAAGTGTAACAATAAAGATTCACCTTTGTATTATACTTATTTTTCAATTATGTTAGTCACTTCTTTCTAAAATTGTTTAAGTTTTCAAAAATTGGAAGAATAATTTCTGAATTTATTTGTGTGGTATTCACACTGTGATAACTACCGATATGACACATGTTAAAGTTACATTTGCTTTGTTCATATTTTACCTTTACTCTCTTAAGTCTAGGCGAGACATAAGTACTAAATCATATCCCAGTTCTTAGCTTGTTCTGATGTCTGCGTTTTAAAAACTCTTACCCTAGACAACTGAAGCTACCAATGCAGTGTTATTAAAAGAGTATGAAAGAAATTTGCCAGCATTGTTAAGATATTTCCACCTGACAAACACATCATGTAAATAACCTAATGCATGTAGATAATGGTAAAACTTTTAAAAATAGTGAGTTTTTAGTATTATTGCTTCTGTTTTAAATATAATTTAAACTATGTAACCTGCTTTTTTAATAATGGCTGTTTCACAACTGACTGATGAGATTTCAGAAAATTTAACAATTGACTATTTTGGTGTATTCGAAGCCAGCACCATCACACCACTGGGCAGAAAACATGTGATTACTTTTATTGATTGATTGATTATAGAGATTTAAGGATTTTCTTCTACTGGATAATCTGAAAAGTGACGAATGACAACTGAGATCTGTACATGTGTTGATCTTTCTCAAATAATTCCTGAGTCTCATGAAAATTTTGTCATTCATTGGCTTGAGCAATGTCCACACTGATGAAGGGGGAGCTCAGCTCCATATACACATAAAAACTATTAGATCGTTATCTTTTTAAAACAGTCTCTTGTTCTTACTAACAATCTCTGTATTTCTGATACTTCAAAAGAGATTGTGCATGAGCTGTCCATGACTGTCCTTAAGAGGAATTATTATTTAATAGTAATTTTTAAATATTAGTAACATTAAAAATCAATTTCAGGTCTTACAATCAGTGGCTTTTCTATTTAATGGACAAAAAATAGTATGTTGCATTCTTTATTTTATTTGAATTTTTTCACACCTTTACTTTCAATTTCTTCCAATTCCTTGTGCTGCTGTGCTTGATAGCATATATGTTCACAGTGGCCCCACTTAAGGTGGGTCATTTTACACTGAGAGAAAAGAATTCTAAGTTTATTTGAGGGAAGGGGTCTGTTTCCTTCGCATTTAAGACATTTTAACACACTGTATTTATTCACCACCCTACTGCTACCATTAAGTATCAAAATCAAATTATCTCTCTTTCTCTCCTCTATTTTATTTTAGATGAACAAGTGAGACAATTTTCATTAGGGTGACAGTTTTTATATTGCCTAATGAAAACCTGCAGGTGTTTACTTGCACATATTTGCATATTTCATGAATTTCCATTACTATATTATTTTACTCTTTTTCCTTTCTTTGTGTTTTTCTGCAATTTCTTAACATCCTCAAATTGTTTACTTTTCAAACTTTCTTGAGTTTGGTGAATGAATGAACCTATAGAGGTAAATTTTTATTTGCATCCCACAAATTTTTATGTGTAATTATTTGTTTGTATGAATTGGTAAATGTTTTATAATTATCTTTTACTCATGAGCTATTAAAATTATATTTTATAAGTTCCACATGTAGGATTTTAAATATGATAGCCTCTTACTTTTAATAAATGAAGTTAAATATCTTTACAGTTATTTTGATTAGTGCAATATCATATATATATTTTGTTTCAGGCCTTCTATTTGGTTTATTTTTTTTTTCTGGACTTATTTTCATTCTACTATTATTTTAGATGTGGGTTTGTTACCTGGGTATATTGTGTGATGGTGAGTTACAAATGATCCCGTCACCCAGTTACTAAGCATAGTACCTGAATGGTAGGTTTGGGTTACAAATGATCCTGTCACCCAGGTACTGAGCATAGCCTCCAATAGTAAGTTTTTCAACCCTACCTCCACTCTTTTCCTCTCCATTCTAGTAATCCCCAGTGTCTATTGTTCCCGCCTTTATGTTCATGAGTATCCGATGTTAAGCTCACACTTATACGCAAGAACATGTAGCATGAGGTATTCTCTTTACACGTTAATTTACTTAAGATAAGAGCCTCCAACTACATTTGTGTCACTGCAAAAAAAACACAATTTCATTCATTTTTATGGCTTCGTGGTATTCCATGATGTATATGTACCATATTTTCTTTATCCAATCCATCGTTGAAGGGCACCTGCATTGATTTCATGTCTTTGTAATTATGATTAGTGCTGTGATGAACATACAAGTGCATGTGTCTTTTTGGCACAACTATTTGTTCTCTTCTAGATTTATACTCAGTAATGAGATTGCTGGGTCAAATGGTAGTTTTGTTTTAAGTTCTTTGAGAAATCTACAAACTGCTTTCCACAGTGTCTGAACTAATTTACATTCCCTCCAAGGGACTATAAGTGTTCCCTTTTCTCCGCAGTCTTGCCAGTATCCGATTTTTTTTAAATATATATATATATATATATATATATATATATTATACTTTAAGTTCTAGGGTACATGTGCATAACATGCAGGTTTGTTACATATGTATACTTGTCCCATGTTGGTGTGCTGCACCCATCAACTCGTCAGCACCCATCAACTCGTCATTTACAACAGGTATAACTCCCAATGCAATCCCTCCCCCTTCCCCCCTCCCCCCTCCCCGTGATAGGCCCCGGTGTGTGATGTTCCACTTCCCGAGTCCAAGTGATCTCATTGTGCAGTTCCCACCTATGAGTGAGAACATGCGGTGTTTGGTTTTCTGTTCTTGCGATAGTTTGCTGAGAATGATGGTTTCCAGCTGCCTCCATGTCCCTACAAAGGACTCAAACTCATCCTTTTTTATGGCTGCATAGTATTCCATGGTGTGTATGTGCCACATTTTCTTAATCCAGTCTGTCACTGATGGACATTTGGGTTGATTCCAAGTCTTTGCTATTGTGAATAGTGCCGCAATAAACATACATGTGCATGTGTCTTTATAGCAGCATGATTTGTAATCTTTTGGGTATATACCCAGTAATGGGATGGCTGGGTCATATGGTACTTCTAGTTCTAGATCCTTGAGGAATCGCCATACTGTTTTCCATGTTGTTGTTGTTTTTTCTTTAATTAGAGCCATTCTGACTGGTATGAGATGATATACCAGTGATTTTGATGATTTTGATTTGCAATTTCCTGATAATTAGTGATCTGGGGCATTTTTAATATACTTCTTGGCCACTTGTATATATATTTTTGAGAAATGTCTATTCAAGTCTTTTGCCCTCTTTTTAATGAGATTACATATTGTTTGCTTGTACAATTAAGTAGCTTATAGATTCAGGATGTTAGACTTTTGTCGGATACATACTTTGTGAATATTTTCTTCCATTCTGTAGGTCATCTGTTTACTCTGTTGATAGTGTCATTTGCTGTGCAGGAGCTCTTTAGTTTAATTAGGTCTCACTTGTCAATATTTGTTTTTCTTGTAATTGCTTTATGAGGACTTAGTAATATTTTTTTTTTCACAAGGTCAATGACCAAAATAGTGTTTTCTGTTTTTTGTTCTAAAATTCTTGTAGTTGAGGTCTTACATCTAAATCTTTAATCCATCTTGAGTTAATTTTCATATATGGTGAAAGATAGGTGTGCGTGTGGCTAGCCATCTATCTCAGCACCATTTAATGAATACGGAGACTTTTCCCCATTGATTATTTTTATTGAATATCAGATGGTTTTAGGGGTGCAGGATTATTTTGGGGTTCTTTATTCTGTTACATTGGTTTATGTGTCTGTTTTTGTACCAGTACCATGCTGTTTTGGCTACTTTAGCCTTACAGTATAGTTTGAAGTCTAGTAATATGATGCCTCCGGCTTTGTTCTTTATTTTTACTACTGCTTTGCTATTTGAGCTCTTTTGTGGTTCCATATGAATTTTAGAATACTTTTTTTTCCTAGTCCGGAAAAAAATAATTTTGGTCATTTGATAGGAATAATGTTGAGTATGTTCGTTGTGTGTGTGTGGCTATTGTAAATTAGATTTGGGTACATTGATACATTGATTTTGTTTGCTGAAACTTTACTCGAGTCATTTATCAGATCCAGGAAACTTTTGGCAGAGTCTTTAGGATTTCCTAGTGATAGATATATATTCTACAAAGAGAAATCGTTTGCTGTATTTTTTTTTTTTCCTTTTTGGATGCCTTATTTTTTTGTCTTACCTGTTTGCTTTAGCTGGAACTCCCAGTCCTTTGTTGAATAGGAGTGGTGAGAGTGCAAATCTTTGTCTTGTTCCAGTTTTCAAGGGGAAAGCTTTCAGTTTTTGCACATTTACTATGATGTTGGTTTTGGGTTGGTCATAGATGTCTCTTATTGTTTTTAAGGCATGCTCCCTGAATGCCTAGTTGTTTGAGGGTTTTTATCATTAACGGATGTTGGATTTTATAAAGAGTTTTTTCCCTTGACTATTAAGATAATTATAATGTCTTTGTTTTTAATTCTGTTTCAGTTGTGAATCACATTTATTGATTTGCATATATTGAATCAATCTTGCTTTCCAAGAAGGAAGCCTATTTAATCATGGTGAATTAACCTTTTGATGTTCTGTGGGATTTGGTGTGTCAACATTTTCTTGAGGATTTGTGCATTTATGTTCATTCGATATATTGTCCCGTAGTTTACCTTTTTCGTTGTGTCTCTGCCAGGTTTTGATAGCAGGATGATGCTATTTTCATAGAATGAGTTAGAGAGACAATAATGTCAGTAAAATTGATACCACCTCTTTTTTGTACCTCTGGTAGAATTCAGCTGGTCTGTGACTTTGGGTAGGATTTTATTACTGATTCAATCTCAGAACTTTGTGTTGGTCTGTTTAGGGTTTCAATTTCTTCCTGATTCAACCTTGGAAAATTGTGCATTTCAAGAAATACACCCATTTTCTTTAGATTTTAAAGTTTGTGTTCTTTGAGGTATTCATAATATTTTTAAAGGCTCTTTTGCATTTCTGTGGGATCAGTTGAAATCTCACCTTTGTTCTTTCTGACTAGTTGTTTGGATCTTCTCTCTTTTTCTGGTTGTTAATCTAACTAGCAGTCTAATGATTTGTTTATTCTTTCAAAAAACTACTTTTGGTTTTGTTGATTCTTGGTATGGATTTGAGGAGTCTCAATTTCATGCAGTTATGCTCCAATAATAGTCATTTCTTTTATTCAGTTAACTTTGTTCTTGTTTTTCTATTATCCCAGATGTGATATTAGATAGTTAATTTGAGATCTTTCTAATTTTTTGACCTGAGTGTTTAGCACTGTAAACGTTCCTCTTAACACTATTTTTGCTGCATCCCAGAGATTTTGGCATGTTGTGTCTCTGTTTTCAATTTTTTCAAAGGTTTTTTTTTTTTTTTTTTTTTTTGTCTTAATTTTATTGTTTACTCAAAATTCATTCAGGAGGAAGTTGTTTAATTTCTAGGAATTGAGTGGTGTTGAGATATCTTCCTGATACGAATTTCTGTTTTCATTTTACTATGCTCTGGGAATATGGTTGGTATAATTTCATTTTTTAAACAATTTATTGAGACTCATTTTATCATCAAAGATGTGTCTGATCTTGAAGTATGTTTCCTGTGCAGATAAAAATAATGTATATTCTGCAGCTAATGGGTGGACAATTCTGTAGATGTCTGTTAGCTCCAATGAGTCCAGTGTTGAATATAAGTGCAGAATTTCTTCGTCAGTTTTCTGCCTTGATGATTCGTTTAGTGCTATCAGAAGGGCGTTGAAGTCCCCATTTATTATTGGGTTGTTGTGTAAGTCATTTACTACGTCTACAATTACGTGTTTTGTGAATCTGATTGTTCCAATGTTGAGTTTACATATATTTCAAATATTTAAATCTTCTCTTTGAATTGAGCCCTTTTTCATTATGTTTTTCCCTTCTTTATTCTTTTTTTACTTTTGTTGGCATAAAGTCTTTTTTGTTCTGTTTTTTTTTGTTTTGAGATGGAATCTCACTCTTTCTCCCAGGCTGGAGTGCAGTGGCACGATCTCAGCCCACTGCAACCTCTGCCTCCTGGGTTCAAGTGATTCTCTTCCCTCAGCCTCTTGAGTAGCTGGGAATACAGGCACCTACCTGCCAGCATGCCCATCTAATTTTTGTATTTTTAGTAGAGACGGGGTTTCACCATGTTGGCCAGACTGGTCTCCAACCCCCGACCTCAAGTGATTCGCACTTGGGGAAGTCTGTCTTATCTAATGTAAGACTAGTGACTTCATCTCTTTTTTTACTTTCTGTTCGCATGATAGATCTTTCTCCAACTCTTTACTTTGAGCCCATTGGTAACATTACATGTGAAAAGGGTCTATTGAACACAGTAGACAGTTCTTGTTTATTTAATCCAACTTGTCATGCTGTGCCTTTTATGTGGGTAGTTGAAACTACTTACATTCAAGGTTAATATTAGTATATGAAGTTTTGATCCTGTTTCCCTGTTGTTAGCTGGTTGTTTTGTAGTGTCTATTGTGTGATTGTTTTGTAGGGTCTGCAAGCTGTATACTTAAGTGTGTTGTGGTAGCAGGTATTGTTCTTTTGTTTCCATCTGTAAAACTCCTTTTAGGATCACTTGTAAGTTTTGTCTACTTGTAACAAATACCCTTAGTGCTTGTTTTTCTAAAAAAGATTTTATTTCCCCTTCACTTATAAAGCTGAATTTGGTGGAATATGAAATTCATGTTTGTAATTTCTATTTTTTTTAAAGAACGCTAAAACTAAGCCCCCGATCTCTCATAACTTGAAAGGCATTTCCTGAGAAGTCTGTTCTTAGCTTGATGGGGTTTTCTTTGTATGAAATATGACCTTTTCCTCCAACTACTTTTAGTATTTTTTCTTTAGCATTGACTTTGGACAGTCTGGTGACAACATGACTTGATGATGTCTGTTTTATGTATCTCTCAGTTGTTTTCTGGATTTCTTGTATCTGGATGTCTATCTCTCTAGCATGACTAGGAAATTTTTCTTAAATTATTCCTTGAAAAATTTTTTCCAAGTTGTTAACTTTTTCTCCTTCTATCTCATAAATGACAGTAAGTCATAGGTTTGACTTTTTTACATAATCTCGTATTTCTTGAAGACTTACTTTCTTTTTTAAAATTCTTTTTTTCTATTTTTTTTTTAACTGTTTAGCTCAAAAGGTGAATCTTTAAGCTCTGAAATTCTTTCCTCTGCTTGGTCCAGAGTATTAATAAAGCTTCAATTGTATTTTGAAGTCCCTTAAGTGATTTCTTTTTAATTCCTTCGTTTGCTGGATTGCTTTAGAAAGTTTCTATGATTTTAAACCTGTATATTCCACTAATCAGCCCATTGTCTGAGGCAACAAAGTGTTTCTGCCAGTAAACAAGGATCAAGTATATACCCAGCCATATTGGCTGCAGCTGCCTACAGGTGTCATCTTCACACTTTCAGGCCAAACTGCACAGCCCAATATAAAACCTGACAAAACAAGTTCGTAGGGCTATAGAAACAAAGCCAAAAGACTTTATCCAGCAACTTCTACAGTTGCATCTCTAGGGAGAGGACAGGGGAGAAGGAAAGTACAATAAAATAATAGGGAAGGAAAGAAAAATTAGAAAATATTACCCACATGAAAACAATTACAAAAGTTAGAAGTGCCAGCATTTCCAGATGAGAAGGAACTAGCACAAGAATTCTGGAACTATGAATGAAGTGAAACCATCAAAGAACCACATTGGTTCTCCAATAATGGTCTCTAACCAAAATGGAAACTGAGAAATTACATAAAATATTCAAAGCATGGATTGCAAGGAAGCTCAATGAGCTCCATCTGCAAGTTGAGGAGCAAGGAAGTCGGTAGTGGATCTGTCTGAGTCCCAAATTCTCAAAAGTGGGGAAGCTGACAATATAGCCTTCAGTCTGTGGCCAAAGGTCCAAGAGCCCCTGGCAAACCATGTGGTGTAAGTCCAAGAGTCCAAAAGCCAAAGAACTTGGAGTCTGATCTTGGAGGGTGGCAGGAAGCATCCAGCACAGAAGAAAGATGGAGGCTGGAAGACTCAGCAAGTCTGCTCATTCCACCTTCTTCTGCTTGCTTTTTCTAGCGCCCACCAAGATTAAGGGTGGGTCTCCCTCGCCCACTCCACTGACTAAAATGTTAATCTCCTTCGACAACACCCTCATGGACATGCCAAGGAACAATACCTTCAATCCAATAAAGTTGACACTCAATATTAACCATCACAGCATGACTCATAGAATTTACATTATATTTTGGGTTAAAACACAGTACTTAACTTGTTGCTCAAATGATTCTAGCTTTATCTGTTGGTAGTTTTTTCATCTGGTTTCTGTGTCCTCTTGACATAATGCTTTCATTGTGTTGCATGTGTGTGTTGAGAATTTTCTTACTTTCTGTCAGTATCATTCGCTGCAAGTTAATTTTGTATATTTTCTGTTTCAATACTAGATTTGGCCAATTTTCCTGATTTTTCTTATGGAAAATACTATTAAAAAGTACGATACGGCCATTAGCTGTACTTGTTACTACTAGGATGTCATTGCTTCCTGTCCTGTGACCAAACAGAATAAAAATATATATGTATGTACTGACACTTTTATAAGCATATAATCACAACTGCTTCTACTTGTCTCTAAGTGTTTGTATATGATGCCACGTGGGTTCATCTGATGTCCCTAAACCCTAATCCATTGCCACACAGATCTTTCTATCCTCTTCCACTTGATTATCTGTAAACTCTCATTCCAGCATTGAAAAACCTTGTTCACGCCATCCACCATTCTTGAATCTAAGCATTCATTTCCAGTATAAATGTATTGTATCAAAATTGTTCATCGTTACCCTGTGTGACACAACTTTATCAATTAGAAGTCAGTTCTTATGTAAGGTTTTTATTTGCCATTAGATTTACAGACTACTCATTTCCAAAGTTATTTAGGTTAGCACCTATTTATCCTACCACCTTTAGTTACATACAGTTAGAATGATTTGCTACATTTTTCATTACATCCTGTGTCCTCCCAATTTCTTAAACCTTTTTTGATGAATACATTGATTCACACTTTTTTGCTGTAAAATTCCATTTATTTTGACAAATGCATAAGATCATGTATCCACTATTAGAGTAAATTGCAAATAGGTTCATCCCTAAAAACTCATGGATTTTTATTTATGTTTAATGCTTTATTACCAATTGCTTTAATTTTCCTTTTGTTCAAGAATCTTGATTCACTTTTGTGGAGACTTGTATCTTGTAACCAATTTCTAAACACAGTCTAGACCCTATTGCTTTTTTCATGATTTTATGTCCAGAATAATTGACTGATGTCTTATATGCATACGACACTGATATCTATATTTATATCCACATGTGTATCTATCTATTTAGCTATGTATCAAATGAGCTTACATTTTTATTGACAAAGACAAAAAATACCTAAAGATAATACAAAATGTTATATAGTAATAAAATCTATGAGAAAACAATAGAACAGAGGAAGGTGATAAAAATTGATAAAGGCAGCTGCTATATTAAATACTGTGGTGAGGAAAGCCTTGAGTAAGTAATATTTGATGGAATAACTTATTATAACGCCCACTAACATCATTCTTAGGCAGAAGAATCAGCAAGAACATATGTTCTGAGTCAGAACCATGTTGAAGTCACAAGGAGGATATCTGCTGAAGCACAGGGAAGAAGGTAGAGTGTAAAACAAGATGGAATTAGTTAAGGGCTTTTACATATTTAGAGATTTTTGTATCTTAAACTTTGCATTTTGTTAATATATTATTTTCAAGATTTTGTTGGGCTGTCTATCTGTTCTCTTGCAGCTTGCTGAACTTCTTAAAACAATTAATATGAACTATTTCCCAAGCAGTTTGTAGAGCTCCATGTTGGGGGGTCAGTGACAAGACAGTCATTTCATGTTCCCTTGGTGGCATCGTTTTTTTTTTTTTTTTTTTTTTTTTTTTTTTTTTTTTTTTTTTTTAATATTCTTTGAAGACTTGCATTGCTGTCTTCACACTTGAAAATCTAGTCTCTGCCTCCAGTCATTACTGACTGGCTTTGGCAGAGAAATAATTCACCAGTCTGCCCAGCTAAGAATTCCGGGGCAGAGCTGAATATCATCCTTTGGTGCACTGAGTAAAATTATTTTACTCAAATAAAAACTAAATAAATTGAATTCAATGAATTATATGCAATGTCAGTAAGTTTACTCTTGAAAAACAAAACATAGATTTACTAAAGGAGAAAAACTGTATTACTATTGTGTAGCTTTTCCATGTACTAAAAAATTGACCAGAATAGATAAGTATCTGGTAACATGCCCAATGCTTCATTAATTTCTTCTTAGGCTGTACATCAGGTGGATTCAGAAGGTGTGGGTAAAATGTTTATTCTGGGATTGAAAACCACTGTGGCACTTAATAATTAATTGGTGTTGACAAAATAAGCGTCAGAAAAAACAGAAAACAGAACAAATATTTTTTGTTCAAATCCCAGTCCCATTAAATCTTGCAGACAGATCTTCCTTTGTGGAAAATTTATAAATCCCATGCTCCCTTTTAAAACAGTAGGTGCCCCTTATATGAGCCATAACTCTCGCATAATTGGGTATTCTAGGACTCTTTCCAAATTTCTACAATAGGTGTAATTTTTCAAGAACACGTCTTCCATAAGTGAAAGAAAAAAATCTGCAACAATTAACCAAGAAAACTAAATCATATGATTTACACAGTTTAAAAATATTTGAATATAAAATCTTTGACATGTGATGTGTGTTAGGCAAGGGGATGGCGGTAATGTGTCATTTTTCATTTTTATTTATTTTTGAAAATAATAGAAATTATATAATTTCTACCAGTTTTTTTCTCATTTTTATTCAAATGTATTCATGATGTTACAGGTAGCTCCAAATGTAAATTCTGAAAATATAAAGTTACTGTTTCTGATATGGTTTAAAATAACCTCTCTTTGAAATCTTAGCTATAAATAAACCTGTAATGTCAACTTCAGTTTCTACGAAAAGTAACACATAACTCAACTGCGTAATTTGCCGCTTACTATTATTCTTCCATTATCTTTATGTTGTTATAGCTACTGTTTGTGGGCTTGCATTTTCCCCAATTGTGTGGTTTCAAGAAAGATAAAAATAAAAAAAAACAATTACCAAGTCACTGACTAGAAACTAAGTAACAAATTCATCAAATTTCAAATATTTAAAAGAAATTAACTATTAATTACATACTCATTTACTCAAAGGTGTTTATTAAACTGCTGCTACAAAACAACCACAAGAATAAATGAGAAAACAGTACAAATAGTACCAATATTGCACTGACAGGAGTGTGATGTAGCCAAATGTTTCATGAAATAAGACGAACTGCTATAAGCATAATGGAGGTGAGTGTCTTTAGGTAAGTACCATCTAGTTTTAAGACTTCCTTAAAGAAACAGCATTTCTCCTCTTGGCCAAGGGAGACCCAGAGTAACCTTGAAAACTGAGTTTTCCCCCATGACCTAGGATGGGAGGTCAGACAGGCCTTGTTTATAGCCCCTCCCTCATTAACTGCCATTAGTCTTTCTTCCCTAGGCGAAACACAGAAAACAGTCCTTTCCAAAACTCCACCACTGATTCCAATCAACCTCTTGATGCTGCCCCACTTTTTTTGCCCGATAAGAGAGGACAGAGTGGTTATGGCCAATCTACAGAGAATGTGTCCAAGAAGAGTTTTTGTGTCCTCTGCTTCACCTTTTGACATCTAAGGTTCTAAAACTCCACCATCAGATCATGCTAATGCTGCCATTTTTTGTACAGGAGACCAACAAAGGGGCATGGTTCTCAATTGCATATGTACACACTTCTCCTTTCATAAATATTTGTGATTTCTCCAATAACTTATTAGATAGGTATATTCGGCCACTGCTCAGCATAAATTTATGTCCCCTTTGCTTTTCCCTCCAAGTGTCTGTTTCTGGCTTCCAACCAGAGGACTATGCTTCCCAACCTGTCAGAATGGGCGCTCTGCAGTCTATAACCCTTTATTAGAAACAAAACTCTCCTTTCCAAATTTAAAATTAAAAGAAAAGAGAAATTGGCATTTGATTTGTGAACCTAAGAAAGGACAAGAAATATGGAGAATAATGGGGAGAAAAATATGGAGAATAATAGGGAGAGATAAGAATATTCCAAGTACGTACTAATCCTGGGACAGAAAGGAAACTGGAATTGAAAGTCATTGTTCAAAGCACAGTAGAGAGGAGGCACAAATGCATAATGAGTGAGAAAATGGTAAGGATCCACATTACGTAAAGAATATGGGCCATGTAAAGTGCATTGCTCTTTATGTAATGACAAAAGAGAATACAATACAAGGTTTTACAATAGGGGATTATATAATCATTTTTGCTTTTTAACAATCTTTTTTGCTACACTGGTTAGCATGGTTTACACAGTTGTCAAAGTTAATGCAGAAAGATAAATTGTTAGACTATAATAGAAGCCCCTAAAGGGGTAAAATAGGAGACTAGATATATTTAGAAATAAAACTAAACAGTTTGATTCATGGTTAGATATAGCAGATAAGAGAGAAGGAAGTATCAAATTTGACTCTTGGGAAATTGGATATAGCCATTGCATAGATTGTAGTACAGAAAAACAATTCAAGTATTGGTAAAAGAAATGGGATTACAAAGTAGGCAAAAGGAATTGGAGGCTCTAATTGAAGCATGATATTACACTGATAGACACTTAACTTAAGCAGCATATAGTTGACCTTTGAACAACATAACAACATGGATATGAACTGTGAAAGTCTGCTTACAAGCAGATTTTCTGCCATCCCTGAGACAGTAGGACCAATCCCTCCTCTTCTTTCTCCACAGAATTTTCTTAATAACATTTTATTTTCTCTAGCTTACTTTATTATAACAATACAGTATATGATGTATGTAACATACAAAATATGTTTTAATTGTTTTTGCAATTAACAAGGCTTCTAGTCAACAGCAGGTTATCAGTAGCTCAGTTTTGGGGGAGACAAAGGTTATACACAGATTTCTGACTATACAGAGAGTCGGCACCCCTACCTTCTGTATTGTTCAAAGTTTACATATACTCACCTAATTGAAAAGGTTCAATTTTCATCAAATTTAAAATATAGCCTACCCAAATGTAAATATGAATTGTTAAGGCAACATCATTAAAGAATGCTCATTGCCTAATTGTCTCTGAGGTCCAGAGCCTTTAAAACAATTGTTATTTGATATACACTGGACAACACAGTAAAAGATTCTCTTATATGGTACTATATAAAAAAGACCTGAATGATAAGAGAAGTCAGAAATAAATAATATTAGTAACAAAGAGAAGGTTAACATTTCAGATACAGTGAAATAAAAAATATGATAGGAAATATAATAGAAAAATACCATGAAACATTGTATACATTTTTTTTTTTTTCTTTTTGAGACAGTCTCACTAGGCTCACTGCAACCTCTGCCGCATCCTGGGTACAAGAAAGTCTCCTGCCTCAGCCTTCTGAGTAGCTGGAACTACAGCTATGTGCCACTATGCTGGTTAATTTTTGTATTTTTAGTAGAGAAGGGATTTTGCCATGTTGGAGAGGCTGGTCTCAAACTCCTGGTCTCATGTGATCCCCCCGCTTCAGCCTCCCAAAACACTGACATTACAGGCATGACCCACCGTGCCTGGCCACATATTTAACCTTAGAAACAAAATCCAATAAATTATAAGTGACTAAAATTGTCCAGTCAAAATAAAAATCCAAAATGTAATACACTTCCCATAAATTCAGAGTTAAATCACTATTTTCCCCAATAAAAGGAACCCATACCTTCCTAATTTATTAACAATACAAATAAAACATAGAAGGAAAATAAAATTTCAATATTATATACATTTTTCCATAGATTAAAAAAGGAGAATTCCACAAAGTCTAATATTACATTGAAACCAAAAAAAAAAAGAAAATCTAAGAATAGAAAAATTATAGGTCAATCTTCCTCATGAACATAGACTAAAAAATCCCCGTTTATGTAAGAGAAAAGATAATCCTACAGTCTCTGGATCTCTCTCTTTCTCACATACACACCTACATACGCATAAACACTACACCTATCATGGATCCATGAGAAAGAAAAAATGTCATCCGTAGAAGCTGGCTTCCTCCCGAGAAGACTTAATATTATTCAGTGGTAAGCTAATTGGCTGGAAACTATCAGAGAAAATATACCCTGGTGCAGACAAAACTGGTAACATGGAAGTCGACTGTAGTTATTTATGTTTTTATAAGAAAAACCTTGTAATTTTAACTCTTTCTGAACCTACTGTGTTTATCTCTGGGTAAGAATTACTGCTCTTCTTTTAGAATCTCCTGCTTAGTTAAGCCAGGGCTATTCTATTTCTCTTTCATAATTCCTGAGGTCCAATTCACTCTCATAGGATCCATGTTGTCCATAAATATTTAAGTTTCTTCTTGATCCAGTACTATAGCTTATAAGTCATAACTATGTTGCAACTTTTATGCCCCTGCATATTAGATAGTGGAAGAAGGTAAAACGAAAATAAAAGGAGAATCACTAATGTCATACAAAATAGTTGGAAAATACTCTGCATTTAGAGTCCATATTTACTGGACCTAGTCAAGACAATAATCCTATGCACAATAATACAGTGGGGCTTTTCTTCTTGATTGATATTTCTACTTTTGTTGATATGCCTAAATCAAAACTACTACATATGCATGCTTTGCTCTAGCTGGCCAATACACATTCAAGAGCAATTTAATTATCCAAGTGATTTTTGTTTTTTTTTTGTTTGTTTGTTTTTTGAAATGGAGTCTCACTCTGTAGCCCAGGTTGGAGTGTAAAGGCATGATCTTAGCTCACTGCAAGCTCCGACTCCTGGGTTCAAGCTATTCTTGTGCCTCAGCCTCCTGAGTGGCAGCGATTACAGTCACCTGCCAACATGCCCAGCTAATTTTTGTATTTTTGGTAGAGATGGGGTTTCACCACGTAGGCCAGGCTGGTTTCAAACTCCCAACTTCACGTGATCTGCCCACCTCAACCTTCCAAAGTGCTGGGATTACAGGCTTGAGCCACCCCACTTGGCCTATCCAAATGTATTTTAATCAATTCATTTATGCTATTGTATATTTATCTAACACTTGGGATGATTTATGATTTGCATCATAGTTGTGGAGAAATTGCAGGTCAATACATTAGTACAGGGTATAAAATAATTTTTGTAATTTTATTTTAGATTCAGTGGGGACATGAGGAGGTAGACTGCATGAATATAATGTGTAATAATGAGGTTGGGTTTCTAGTGAACCCATCACCCAAGTAAGAAACATTTTACCCAATAGGCAATTTTTCAACCCTCACTCACCTGTCCTCTTCTCCCATTGTTGAATCCCAGGTATCTATTATTTCTATCTTCATGTTCATGTATACTCATTGTTTTTCTCCCACTTATAAGTGAGAGTATGTAGTATTTGATTTTCTGTTTCTAAATTATTTCACTTAGGATAATGACTTCTCCATCTACATTGCTGCAAAGGACATGATTTTTTTTTTTTTTTTCATGACTCCATTGTTTTTTGTGATGTATATATATATCATATCTTCCTTATCCAGCCAAGCACTGATGAACACAAAGATTGATTCCATAACTTTGCTGTTGTGAATACTGCTGCAATAAACATATGAATGCAGGGGTGTCTTCTTTGTGAAATGATTCCTTCATTTTGGGTAGATATCCAGTAATGAGATAACAGGGTGAAATTGTAATTTAGTTTTTAGTTCATTGAGAAATCTCCATACTGTTTTCCATAGGGGTTGAACTAATTTACGTTCTATCAACAGTGTATAAGTGAACTATTTTCTCTGCATCCTTGCCAATATCTATTGTATTTTGACTTTTTAAGAACAGTCACCCTGACTGGTGTGAGATGGTATGTCATTGCGGCTTTAATTTGAATTGCTCTTCTGATTAGTGATACTGAGCATTTTTTTTTTCATATGTTTGTTGGCCACATATGTTGATATCATTTGCCTACTTTTCTAGGGGTTATATTTGTCTTGTGGATTTGTTTGAGATCCTTATTAATTTCTGATATTTGTTTTTTGTTAGATGAATAGTTTGAAAATATTTTCTTCCATTCTGTAGGTTTTCTGTTTAATTTATTGTTTTTTACTTTGCTGTGCAAAAGCTTTCAATGTAATTAAGTTCCATTTGTCTATTTTTTGTTTTGTTGCATTTGCTTGTGAGGTCTTTGTCATAAATTATTTGCTTTAGGAAATGTCCACAAGAGTATTTTCTCAGTTTCTTTCTAGGATTTTTATGTTACCTTTAAGTCTTTCATCCATCTTCACTTAGTTTTTGTGTATGGTAAGAGATAGGGGTTCAGTTTTATTCTTGTTCATATGTCTAGCCAGTTTTCCCAGTGTCATTTATTAAAGTGCCCTTACCCAGTACATATTTTTGTTGACCTTGTAAAAGATCAGTTGTCTGTAGGTATGTTATTTTATTTCTGGGTTCTCTCTTTGTTCTATTGATGTATAGGTCTATTTTTGTACCAATATCATGCTGTTTTGGTTACCAGAAGCTTCTAATATAATTTGACGTCAGGTAATTTGATCCCTCTAGCTTTTTTTTCTTTAAGATTGCTTTGGCTATTCTGGCTCTTTGTCAGCTTTCTATGAATTTTAGAATTATTTTCTCTAATTCTGTGAAAAATGCAACTGGTAATCTGATAGGAATGCTACTGAATCTGTAGATTGAGCATCACTCATTTTAATAATATTGATTCCTCTTGTCCATGAGCATGGGATGTTTTTCCATTGTTTTATGTCATCGACAAAGAAATCATTCTGTAATACAAGAACTCTAGTGTCTTCAATCACATGTGGTACCTTACCACATCAGACCCCTCATGAAATTTAAGCAAGTAAAGACCTTTTTGTTAAACACCTGCATACATACCTCAGAGATATTGCAGGTTCAGTTTCAGAAAACCACAGTAAAGCAGATCACACAAATAGTTTGGTTTCCTAGTACATATTACAGTTATGTTTATACTCTATTAAGTATGCACTAGCATCATTTCTAAAAAACAATGTATATACTTTCATTAAACAATACTTTATTACAAGCATCTGTACACCAAAGGAAATGCAAGAGTAAAGAGAAAATCTGTTAGATGGGAGAAAATATTTGCAAACTATTGTCCAACAAGGGACTAATATCCCAAATATACAAGGAACTCAACTCAGTAGTAATAAAACAACAAATGCCATTAAAAAGTAGGCAAAAGACATGAGTAGATATTTCACAAAATAAGATATACAAGTGTCCAACTGATACATAAAAAATTTTCAATGTCACTAAGCATTAGAAAATTCAGATCAAAACCACAATGAGATATTATAGCATTCAAGTTAGAATCATTATTATTAAAAAGACCAAAATAAGAGATGCTAGCATGGATCCCTAAGGAGACACAGAGAGATGGAACAATGGCTGGTTGGTGGAGTAGTCAGAACACGTGTAACATTTACCAGTTAACATTTATCATGAACTTATGTGTGCGTGGTTCATGGCTCCACAAAATAATTACAATTATAACATCAAAGATCACTTTATAACATATCTGTCTTTTCTTATAATGGGCAATATAAATCCATGAGTGCACATCCAGTGGTTTAAAAATGATGTTGCCTAAAGAGACTAATTTAGCCATTTCCAAGTAGAAGCGAAGATTTCTTTTGTTGATGTCTTTTCTGGTATACCAAATCTTGGTTATGCAGTCTTAATGAATGTGCCCAAGTGTATTTCTTTTTTTTTTTTTTTTTTTTCTTTTTTTTTTTATTATACTTTAAGTTCTAGGGTACATGTGCATAACGTGCAGGTTTGTTACATATGTATACATGTGCCGTGTTGGTGTGCTGCACCCATCAACTCGTCAGCACCCATCAATTCATCATTTATATCAGGTATAACTCCCCAATGCAATCCCTCCCCCCTCCCCCCTCCCCATCATAGGCCCCAGTGTGTGATGTTCCCCTTCCCGAGTCCAAGTGAGCTCATTGTTCACTTCCCACCTATGAGTGAGAACATGCGGTGTTTGGTTTTCTCTTCTTGTGATAGTTTGCTAAGAATGATGGTTTCCAGCTGCATCCATGTCCCTACAAAGGACGCAAACTCATCCTTTTTTATGGCTGCACAAGTGTATTTCTTTTGAAAATAAAACTTTCTTCTGTTGAATACATGGTTGTGTTTATTATATCATTATCATATTTAATATATACAATATTTGACCAAATGAAAATGTAATGAGTAGAGTTTACCAGCAAACCATGCTAACAAGTCTATGGGTATTCTACTTTATATTGTAGAAAATTGTGAAGATTTATGGTATAGATGTCATTATTATGAAGACTTTGAACCAAGGGAAGGAAATCTCTTATGGAAGTTTTGGAAAGATTTGGTTTTAAAATACCATTATCTCATTCTCATTCTCCAGATTTTGAGAATAATAGGGGCAATAACATTTCTTACTAAACAGAAGACCTTGCAGTTATTACACATTTCATGTATAAGATGAGTTTGTCTAACACAACACAGAATTGAAGGCATTTTCAAATTGAGAAGGACTAAATCAATATATCTTTTTTCCAAGAGAAAACATAGTAGCATTTGATAAAGGAAATGCCAAATAACCAGAAAATTTAGAATCTGTCACTAAAATATATGAAAGGCTTGTAATTTAAACAACTCAGTAAAATCTTCAAATCATCCTTTACTTGGGTGTTACAGGCAGTCTGCAACTGTATTTTTTTTTAAAATCAGAGTTAACATACTTAGAAATAACATAAGATTTCAACAGTCAATTGGTCTCTCTGGTAATATTTCTCTGCCAATATGTTTGTAAATTTGAAAAGAATCCCCCCTGCCATTGAAGGGGTTACTTGAGCATGAGTGGACCAGAGACCTACTTAGATATTATCAAGCAGGTGTGTTTGCAATGCCAATATTTATTGCTATGCATAAGAAACATTTGAAAAGTAAATATATTTTCACTATGTGGATTCAGATTGTTGTATTTGCAAAATTCCTTTTGGGTTTGTAATGTCTAATTGTTTATATACCATTATTATATACATAGAGATGAAATCTCTTGTTGGTAGTCAATTGAAGGACAATTTTCAGTTCTAAAATATTGCATTTATATGTGCTCTCATGTTAATAATTAAAATTTTCTGAAGTATTGGAATACTTCTAATAAGGTATTATTTTACTATACTGTTATTTAAATTATTATTTTATTCTCTGATTTGTTAATGTTTAAGAAAGTTACATTGTTTTGTTCATAGAAAACCCAAAAAGAAGTTCAGTAAAGTTCATCCTGTGTCAGTCTTTATACAAATCCAAAAAAAAAAAAATACTCCTTGATGGTTTGTAATGTATGTCATCAACAAATAATACACAAGTTGTTTAAAAAACAATAATTTATGACAGGGAAAGCTTTGAGTTTGTATAGATATTACACTGAAAACTCACCTTTATCAGAAAATTTAAAGTTACTGGATTTAGATTGGAGTGGCATTTACAGTTATTGGTGAAGAAGGAGATAAACACATTTAATGGCAGCATGTATTTTGTCCAAGAGGTACTGAGTATTTTTCTATAGATATGGCTTTTTCAACTGAAGAAACTATATAATGAAAAATGAGACTGACAACCTCCTGAGTCTTTTATTAATTTAGCTATCCACACTATTACATGCACAAGAGAGGAATAATCTCTAGCTATCAGATTAAGTAAAATTAGGCAATAAAGTTATCAAGAATTGCCTGTTCTTCAGTAAACACATTTAGGACATCACCTTATTTATATGAAAACTGTGGGAAAAGATGTTAGTATAATTAAGAATATCCAAAAAAACAGTGCTGCTTTGGTCGCTAGTTGAGAAAGAAAATGGACCAAAAAAACACAGATGGCTTAATGGTCCTGTATAACTTGCCAAGTGATGCACTTAAGGAGCCACTTGGATTCCAATATTTATTTTCATGCACTTGTGTGTATTGTCATCACTATCAAAATAAGAAAATATACAGGAAAGTGCTTTGTCAACAGTTTAAAAAGTATATGTATGAAGGAAATACTAATAAAAGAATAGGCCTATTCGATTTAAAGATAAAGGAAGTGGCTACATTCACCTATTTCAATTAGTTAATATAGTGGCTAACCCAATTAATATATGGAGAATACCAAACAGTTATTTTAGGATCTTTTCTAGAATAAGGGAAGGAGAGAAACTTGATACAAATGGCCATCTGAGGACTATCAAAATTGCCAAATAAATCTTCAAAAGATTTATTATCCTAAAAAGTTAATATCAAAAAGTACTTTCAGAGAAAACTGATTCTCACATAGAAAACATGAACATAAAATCCAAAACCACTAAAATGTTTCTAAAGATTAAACACACACACACACTCAGCTAGCTTACAGTGACATTTTTATCAGTACAATAGCATTTAACAATATCCACTTGTTAGTACACTCCACAGCATTAATTTTAGCTTTAAAAGTGTTATAGTTATATAAGATTTAATATTTATAATTTTATTATTAAGTTAAATTAAATATTAGACACATTAGCTTTTCTAAAAATGAAAAACATTTATTAAAACATTTTAAACATAAAAAAGCACAAAACACACTCAAAGATCAATAATATGCCTAGTGATTGTTTTGTTAACATTTATAAACTTTCTGTTATTAATTTAATATACAATTATTTAAACATAAGCAACAAAATCACAAAGACACATTATGTTGTATTTTTTATAATATAGTTGAGTAATTATGGATGACAGTACTTAATAGATTTGTAGCTTTCACTGTAAAACATGTTAACCTTATCAGGCATATTAAATAAGAAAATGCACCAACTCCTTTGAATTTACTACTTAAGAAAACCTATCTCTGTGTGTGTGTATATATATATGTATGTATTCTTTATATAATTGCTATTTAAAACTTTTCAAATTTTGTTTAAAAATGCAGAGGCATTTAAAGCACTTTTTTTTTTTTTTTCAGTTAACCAAATATGGTTAACCGATTTTAATTTTTTCACTTCTCATTTTGTGACTTAGAAATCGAGGCCAATTAATGTATAGCTCTGTGTGTGTGTGTTTGTGCATAAATGCATAGTCACAATATAAGTACATGTAAATATATTTTCCTTTCAGTTAGCGCTTCAGAAATGGCTTGAACATTTTTTAAAGTACTATCATTTTAAAAAAGTTAATCTTTTAATATTCTTGAAAACAATATAATTTTATATACATATATGTGTGTGTCTCTGTGTTTATATGCATATTTATAATCATGCTTTATTTGCCATTCAAAATATAAATAATTTTAAGCTTAATATATGATTTCTGAAGATGAAGCAATGTATTCTTATGATTTTGTTTATAAAATATTTCACAGTTACAAAACAGAAGAAATTTCTAAAACTGTAAGCAAAATAGGGAACAATGTCTGATTTTGCAGCTATTACATTATATATTGTTTTCTTTAATCCTCATCTAATTGTATTGTGATTGTAGCCACTGGCTGAAGCTTAACCTCTGCTAACACAGTGCTTGTGTTGCAAAGTTTTCCCTCTCTTATTGAATGTAATTCTGTGAAACTTTCCTGTTTTCTTTGTTTGTGAGAGAAGGAGGAAGGGGGAAACAAAACAAAACAAAACATGTACCTAAAATTCTTCTACTTTTTTGTGATGTCAAGTGTTTCCAGCCTGGAATGGGTCTACAATGAGATACCACTTCACATCCATTAGAATGGCTATAATCAAATGGACAGATAATGACATGAGCTGGCAAGGACGTGAAGAAACTGGAATCTTCATATGCTGCTGGGGATGCGTAAAGTGGTACAGACACTTGGAAAACAGTTTGGCATTTCCACATATGTTTAAACCCAGTTACCATATGATCCAGTAATTCCACTCCTAGGTTTATACTCCAAAGAAATGAAAACACATGACCATAAAAAAACTTTTACATTCATGTTTATAATAGCCTTATTTATAACAGCCAAGATGTGGAAACAACCAAAACATATGTTAATTGATGAATGAATAAATGAAATTTATTATATTGATATAATATAATGTTTGGCAATAAAAATAAATGCTACAAAATAGATAAACCTTGAAAATATTATGCTATGTATCAGAATACAGTCACCCAGGGCCATATATTTTATAATTCTATTTATATGTAATATGTAGAATAGACAAATCTGTAAAAACAGAAAGTGCTTTAGTGGTTGCCTAGAACTAGAAGGATAGGGGAATTGGAGATAAGAGCTAAGGGGTGTGAAGTTTCTTCTGGGGGTAATTAAAATGTTCTAAAAGTGATTGTGGTGATGGATGCACAATTTTCTAAGTACACCAACAGTTGTTGACTTGAAAAGTCTAACTAGGTGAATTGCATGGTATATTGATTATACTTCAATAAAGCTGTTTAAAAAATGTCAAAGCAGAAATAATCCTTTTTATTCCACTGCTGTTCTTATTCCAACAGAGACCTAGTCTCACTTATACACTTGCTATACAAATAATTAAGTTTCTCTCTTTTAAGTTTACAAAATTCAGTTTCTTAAATATTTTAATAATCTTTTTCTAATTTAAGTTAGATATTTTTACAGTATGGATATGTTATAAGGATAACATACCCTTGTAACATGGATAAATTTTTATGATTGAATAATTTCCAAAAGCATTATATCAATTGTCAGAAAAATGTCTCAGGAAATGATATAAAAAATTCCCAAACTCAGGAAATGATATAAAAAATTCCCAAACTTAGAATTCCCAAACTCAGAATAATGTCTCAGGAAATGATATAAAAAATTCCCAAACTCAGAACTGACAAATGCTAAAAGCCCAACTTAACCATTGTCTTGTAACCCAGTAGCTTAATAATAAATAAGTCAATTCTAGGAATCTTCAAAACAGGAAAGACAAAGAAAATTGATGAAACCATAAAGAAACTAGATTCTGAATTGATTGGCTTATTATGGAAAATTTGTTCCCTTTCCCAGTTCTCCTGACGGAGACCGGATGGTCAGATGATTAAAACCAGCTTACTATCTTCATTACCATCACCTGGGCAATAAATGCCAGATTATATCTATCTATCTATCTATCTATCTATCTATCTATCTATCTATCTAT
>NC_045455.1:51985399-52144805 GCF_002776525.5 Piliocolobus tephrosceles
TATCTATCTATCTATCTATCTATCTATCTATCTATCTATCTATCTATCTATCTGTCTGTCTAATCATCAGTCTACATATATATAAAGTATACATGGACAAAACCAGATTTGGCCTTGAAAGCAAAATCACTTTATTGTCACAAAAAGAGGCTCAGGAGTAGGGCTTAAGTGTGGATAAAGCATCTACTCAAGCTGCCTATTTCTGTGACTTTAGTGGAGAGACTCAGGCAGACAGATTGGTGAAACTTTCAGAAATAACTGACAGAGAATAATACACATATGACAGTTAGATAGAAATGCAGGTCAGATTTACTTAAATGTTAATCAGATTTTCAGCCATTTGTGACTGTCACCCTATGAAGGGAAAGCAAGTACTCAACAGCTACGTGTATATATGTATAACTTCTTTATCTCCCTTCCAAACCACCAACATACATATGATTCCAATTTTGTTATTTTCATAGATATTGAAATAAATTGCTTAAATTCATAGGTAGCAATTTTTGGAGTAAAAATTTAGCACTGGATAGTTTGCTTACTAAGACTTACTATTTCTATTAAATTATATTTATGCTTATCTCTCAATTTCATATCAATTGCCTCCTCTTCACTGCTGTCACATGATCTTATCAAAATAATCTGTATCAAAATTTAAAATAAATTAAGAATTAAATATACATATTTCAACTAAACATTATAACATTATGAACTTCATAAATCTTCCTTAAGAAAAGATAGTATATCTATGATTGTATCTTTTTTTTACAAATTTAGCCATGAAAGATAGGATTTGATTTTACCAAACCTTTCTGGAAAGCATGAAGCCATTATGTTGTTCTCTATCTATTTAGAAATATAAGAGAATAGCATAAATTTTCTTTTACCAAAATCGCAGTCTCTATTGCAGTGAGGCATACTTGCAAAACGTAAGCAGCACCATTTCCACTAATCTAGCACTATTCACAATTCTTGAGATGTATGATCACTGAGGTTTTATACTTTATATACTTATTAAGGTTATGTATGGCTGAGTTTGTCTTTAAAACATCAGTACAGCGAGCTTTTGTTTTTATTTTTGTTTTTGAGACAGGGTCTCACTCCATCACCTAGGCTGGAGCGCAGTGGCCCCATCTCGGCTCATTGCATCCTCCACCTCCCAGGTTCAAGTGATTCTCATTCCTCTCAAGTTATTCTCGTTCCTCAGCCTCCTGAAGAACTAGAATTACAGGTATGTAGTCACCATGCCTGGTTAATTTGGGTGTGTGTGTGTTTGTGTGTGTGTGTTTGTTTGTGTGTGTGTGTGTGTTATTTTGTTTTTAGTAGAGACGAGGTTGCACCATGTTGGCCAGGCACCAGCCTCAAACTCCTGGACTCAAGTAATCCACCCGCCTTCGTCTCCCTAAGTACTGAGATTGCAGGTGTGAGCCACTGCGCCCGACCTCAGCAAGCATTTTTGAACTGTCATGTATTGAGCTTAACATTTACTGTGCAATATAATATATATTATGTACAACTATAATATATAATATATACAATTATAATATATATTATATATATTGCACAGTGAATATGAATATCTATTATATATATATATAACTGAGAGTGTCAAAGACTGGCCAGATGAGTCTTCCTGACTTGATATTGCAGATGAAGATTTTATATTATTTTAAAATATCATTATTATTTAGTTTCTAGGACTGTCTTGGCTGATACTGACTTAGCAATAGAAATAATAATAGTACCAAACAATGCAATCTAAGTACATTTAGTTTAATAATACTACCTAAGTGTGCTTTTTTGTCATTTTAATTGAGATGAAATTATAAATATCAATACATTTTTAATTACTATATATTTGTTTTCAGTTCTAGAATTCAAAAATTATGAAAAGATTATTCACTTCTGATTCAATATTCATGATTTATTATTATCATCATTTTTTAGAGACAGGGTGTCACTCTGTTGCTCAGGCTGAAGTATAATGGTACAATCATTGTTCACTGCAGCCTCTAACTCCTAGACTCAGGCAATGCTCCAATCTTAGTCTCCCAAAGTGCTGGAATTACAGGTATAAGTAACTGCATCTAGCTAATATTAGTATTTTAAAACATTTTTACAGTATACTAGTGAGATTGTATCAAAATTATAGAAAGAAAAGAAGTCATATTTTCATAATTAGAACCTATATGTGTCAAAAATAGCTATTGTTACTATTTTTACTGTTTATTCTTTATTTCAAAATAAAATAGATTATTAAAAGGTAATTAACTAAAGTGAAAGATGATTTAACTAAATTTAAGACATTTTATATCTGCTGAAGGACTTTACTAATGAATGAAGCCAGAAGTTCTGCTTGCAACAAAGGTGTCAGTTCTGCCAATTACAATCTGTCAAAGTTAATTCATTTGATGTCTGAGACACATCATTGTAATACCATTAATGCATATTTAAATCTGCACACTCTGGAAATGACATATTTACAATGAACTGTCTTCCATAGTATGGATGAATTTAAAGAATGATTTTTGTTATGTGTTGTTAAGATCGAAAAATCTTTAAGCTGATAATGCTATTTACATTAAGTTTGAAAACACTATCCTTTGCTATTTCAAAATAACATACACCAGGTTCTCAAATAGTAATATTTCATTCAAGGTCATCTTGTTGTAAGGTTGATGAGAAAAAGGAAATTGATTCGCAGATGGGAACACTGTCTATGTGGAGCTTGAATGCTCTCCCCATGACTGTGTGGGTGTTCTCCAGGTGTTTTGGTTTCTCCCACACACCAAAGATGTGCACATTACATGAACTGACATATCTAAACTGTCCCAGTCTGAGTGAATGTGGGGTATGTGTGTGTGTGTGAGTGCACCCTGGGGCAGCCTGGCCTCCTGTCTAGGGTGGGTTCTGGTCTTGCCGCCGAAATTCAAGAATATGGTCCAGACACCTGAGAACCTGAGCTGTAGTAAGTGGGTTGAAAAATGAAAGGACAACCATAAAAAAGGATGAGTTCATGTCCTTTGCAGGGACATGGATGAAGCTGGAAACCATCATTCTCAGCAAACTAATACAGAAACAGAAAACCAAAACACCACATGTTCTCACTCATCGTAAGTGGGGAATTGAACAATGAGAACACATGGACATAGGAAGGAGAACCTTGCATACTGGGTCCTGTTGGGGGATAGCGGAAGGGATAGCACTAGGAGAAATAGCTAATGTGGATGGCAGGTTGATGGGTGCAGCAAACCACCATGGCACGTGTATACCTATGTAATAAACCTGTATGTTCTGCACATGTACCCCATAACTTAAAGTATAATAAAAAAAGAAAAATGAATGGATATGACTGATTATAAAATAAAAATTTATAAGGTACACAATAGTCATCCAAATGTATAACAATAAATCGTGTGGTATGAAAATGCTCAGTGAGCCTGCCATATTTGTGATTGTTTGTTTTTGAACTGTGTGCTCCTTAAAACTTTTACTTTGCAAATGTGTGTTTCTGGATTTAACCTACCACCACCATGACTGCTATCACCTGCTGATTCGTCAGAAATTGAATAAATAGTTGTTTTTATTACTCTACTTTAAATGTATTTGTAGCTCTCATTTTTTTCATATTTAAAAATAGAAGCATTTTGAGTCTTTATTTAAAAGTTTGGTGATGCTTTTGTGATCAGAAATATGACGTACACACTTAAGTCTTATTTATATCAATTAACCTATGGTAAAATTGGTTGTATCACACCTAAGTTTGCTTTAAGTTTCAGTTTCCATGAATCAGTTGACGGCATTCAATGAGAATTTACGGTATTTTCATCATATAATCAATCACAGGCTGACCTATATATTGAGCTGTTATTTTAATGAGTATAATATTCACTCTTTCCTCTTTATTTGCTCTTAAATATAGGAACAATCACCAACCAAAAAAAAAAAGATAACAGCTTTTCTGAAAATAGTGTTCCCTCTTCAAACTGCTTAATATAAAGTGGAAGATGGGGTTATTTGATGGTTCTGATTTTTTATCGAAGGTATCCCCATGAAAATTTTAAAATTTTTGTAAGCTAAGGACTAAAGGAATAATGTGTCATTTTAAAGAACAGAAAAACAAAAACATAACTTACATTAAGAAAAAGTGGTTCATAAAACTACTTTTGTTAAAATAGAGGTCTACAATACATATATTTTTAATACAATTTTATTTTATTTTTTTTTTAGGAGAAGATATTGCACAATTCTACTCCCCTGATCAATTTTCACCACTCCTCAATCCCATTGCATATATTATGAGTGATATTTTAATATAAAGATCTAGTATATTGTCAACATTTGAAAGTTTATAATTATGTATGAATACACTCCTGGAAAAATCACTGAGAAAACCCATAAAACATAAAGTACTTGACATTTTAAATAATTTTCCAAGCCAGTCACTTTACATTTTCCAAATCAGTGAATGCATAAGGATTAAAAATCCTGATTTTTTTCTTGAACAATTAGAAGACACATACTAAAATAAATAAGTAAAGGCACAAATTCAGGCATATGGAACTAATTGTTTTTAGACTTTTTGTGCATTGTTGATTTTCTCGTGTATTTCATAGTGAATTTTTCAAGACGAAAGATTTTTACTAAATATAAAAAAATTTTCCCGTTACAAGGATTTTCTAAATGAACTTTAAACCAGGATTTTGTGCTAGTATGAGAACAACCTCAAGAGTAGTTATTTGTAAATCCATCAATAAGTAATGGTGTAAATTTAAACACCATGAATTCTGGAGACAGCCTGAGAGTGTTTTATCCTTGCTCTGCTACTGTTAACTGTGCAAATATCAGCAAGTTAGATGACATTTCTACGTCTTTTTTTTCTCATCTACAAAATGGGGATTAAATATAAGTACCTGTCTCATTGCTTATTGTGAGAATTAAATGAGTGTTCATGTGTAAAATGCTTAACAAGGAACTTGTTTAATGTTTACTACTACCGTTTACAAAGAATATTACAAATGAATTGTGAAGTAGAAAAACGTAAGTGGAATTTAAATTTTTAAATTTTGGAAATACTAAAAATGTATTGTGTATTTTCATTAACCATCTGAACATGAACTTTTTTCCTACAAAACATATATGCTTCAAAATATTTTATATTGAATAGATTGAATTATGTAATGATCTTTAACATAATATTACTAGAAAACACTGCAAAAATATGATCATTTTGAGTTTGATATCTCTTTTTATTTTACTGAGGTACAATTGACAAATAAAAATTTTGTATATTCATGGAATACCACACAGTGTTTACACATTGTGAACACATTGTGAAATGATGATCACGATCACACATTGTGAGGATCACGATCAAGCTAATTAACATTTACATCATTTGTGTGTATAGAGAGAAAACATGTAAGGAAAAAACATGTTTTCTCCAAAGTTTATTAAATTGAAAAATATTTCATGAAATGGTTTGAAAAATAAATTAATGCAAATACTATTACGACAAGAAAAAAATAAACTGACTTGATTTTACTCTTGTAATCTTAGTCAGTGTTTGAAACAAAACAATAAATGATACAGGAATTCTACCACCTTCAACATTTATCATTTCTTTGTGTTGACAACATTTGGAATCTTTTCTACTTATTTTGGAAAAAGAATAAATCGTTATCAACTGTAGTTACCTACTATGCTATTGAACACTAGAACTTACTCCATATTTGTACCCATTTAACAATCCCTTTTTATCCCTGTCTCCCTACTATCCTTCCCCACTTCTGGTAACCACGATTCCATTCACTAGCCTCAATAGATTTTTTTTTTTTTTTTTTTAATTCCCAACTGTGAGTGACCACAAGTATTATGTATTTATCTGTGCCTGGCTTATTTCACTGAAAATAATGTCCTCTAGTTCAATTTATTTTGTTGCAAATGACAGAATTTTATTCTTTTTATGGCTACATAGTATTTTATTGTGTAGGTATATCACATTTTGTTATTCATTCATTCATTCAAAAACACTTAGGTTGATTCCATAGCTTGGATATTATTAGTAGTGCTGAAATAAATATGGGGGTGCAGATATTCTTTTGATATACTGATTTCCATTTCTTTGGATAAATACCCAGTAGTGGAATTACCGGATTGTTAGTAATTCTATATTTAGTTCCCTGAAAAACCATCAAACTGTTTTCTTAATGGTGGTAATAATTAACATTTCCACCAACAGTGTATGGGCCCCCTTTTCTCTTTGTCCTCCTCAGCATTTGTAATTATTTTTGTTTTTGTTTTTTTGATAATAGTAGGGTGCAGCAATTTTTTTTTTTTTTATAATCCTGAGGTGCAGTAATTGTGGCTTTGATTTACATTTCCCTGATAATTAACAATATTAAGCATTTTTAAATATACCTGTTGATCACTTGTAAATCTTCTTTTTAGTGATGACTATTCAGGTTTGTAGCCACTTTTTAGTGGGATTATGTGTGGGTTGTTTGTGTGCTGTTCACTTGTTTGAGTTCCTTGTATATTCTGGATACTAGTCTCTTGTTGGATTAAGAGTTTGCAAGTATTTTCTCCAATTCTACAGGTTGTCTCATCATTCTGTTGTTTTCCTTGCTGTTCAGAAGCTATTTAGTTTAATATAGTTCATTTATTTATGTTTGTTGTTATTGCCTGAATCTTTGAGGTCTTAGCCATAAAATCTTTGCTCAGACCAATGTCCTGAAGTGTTTACACTGTTTTTTAAATTAATTTTAGGATTTCATGTCTTGCATTTAAGTCTTTAACACATTTTGAGGTGATTTTTTTTCTGAGATAGATTTTTATATGTTGAAAGACAGAGATCTAGTATCATTCTTTTGCAAAGAAATAGTTTTCCCAGCACCATTTATTGAGGAGACTGATTTTCTCTAATGTATGTTCTTGGGCACCTTTGTCAAAAATCAGTTGACTGTAAATTTATAGACTTATTCCTGAGTTCTCTATTCTCTTCCATGGACCCATTTGTCTATTTTTATCACAAATCCTGCTGTTTTGGTTACTATAGCTTTGTAATATATTTTAAAAACAGGCAGTGTGACCCATCCAGCTTTGAATATTTTGTTAAGGATTTATTTGGCCTTCTGGGGTCTTCTGCAATTCCATGTGACTTTTAGGATAGTTTTTTGTGCCTCTATTTCTGTAAAGAAGCTCACTGATATTTTGAAAGGGACTGCATTTAACCTATATATTGTTTTGTCAATATAATCATTTTAACATTTATTTTTGTGATCCATGAGTCTTTTTATTTGTGTTCTCTTCAATTTCATTCATCAGTGCAATGTAGTTTTTGTTGTAGAGGTCTGTCACTCCCTTGATTAAATTTATTCTTAGATTTTTTGTTAGCTATTATAAATAAGATTATTTTTTCTCAACTAGTTTTTCATTGTTGTATACAAATGCTATTATTTTTTGTATGTTGATTTTGTAAGCTGCAACTTTAGAGAATTTGTTTATCATTTTTAAGGGATTTTGGTAGATTCTTCAGTTTTTTCTAGATGTAAGATCATGTCATCTGCAAAGACAGACAATTTGACTTCCTGTGTTCTAACAGATTGCCTCTTATTTATTTATCTTGCCTGATTGCTCTGGGTAGTACTTCCTGTACAGAATGCTTGGGGACCCACCGTGCCAGCAGTGGTGGTGGTAAACAAACCTTTGGACCACTATGTAACATATATAGACATCATGGGTACGTGCAACATTGTAGGTTGGCTGGTACTCAGGTCTCCAGGAGGTTTGTATAGCTGCCATTGGCAAGATAGATGGGCTCATCCTTATGCCTCTGGCAGCAAGCACATGGACAGGTGGTGGTAGGCAGGATGGACCTATCCTTAGGCCCCCAGACAGTATTTGTAGGAAGCAGCATTGAGTGAGGAGGGCACATAGATCCCCAGGCACTTGAATAATTTGTGTAGTTGTGGCATGAGTAGTAGGCGAAGCAGGCCTGTCTTCAGACCCACAGACAATGTGCATAGGCACTGGTGGTGGTGGGCAGGGTGAGTTAATCTCCAGGCTCCCAGACCATGCATACAAGTGCTGCTGGCAATGGAAGTAGCTTCCTGGTTGGTTGTGGGAGGATGTCAGCCTCGCCGGCTTTAGGAATGTGGAGATGTAGAACTATTGATCCCAGGGCAGGACGTAGTCTGGTGGGAGCTGGGCTCTCAAAATAGCACCAGGCTGCAGCTTCTTGGTCTCAAGAAATGTGTGTGGGATCCAACACAATTTCCCTCTCTGCAACAGTGTCATTGTATGGACTCCAGGGAATTCCCTCTGCTAGTCTCAGGGCCTGTGAGGGTCAAAGAGTTCTCCCATTACTAGAATTGCAGGAGTCCATGTTGGGAATGTGGACCACTAGAGATCTCTTGCTTACCACTTATCCATAAAGCGTGGTTTCTCTTGGCTCCTGACTGATCCAGTCATGCATGCTGTCTCACTTCCTTCTCCTTTTATATCCCAGAGGTTCCCAGTCACTTCTCTGTTGAATTCTAGTGTTTTCTCTTAGAAGGTCTATTTAACAGGTGCCTACTCAACAACAAGGCCTAGATAATAACATCACATCAGCTTGTAGCATGGTTTACTGAATATTTATTTTAAAATCACTTTTGACACCTAGTGCTCAGTAAAAAAGATCCCTTTCATAATATTGCTGTCAATATTATTACTTATTGACACTGTATCTAGTCACCCAAGAGCTCTGATGCAGAGGTACAAAGATATTAATGTTTTCATTTCTGTGAACACAGTATCTATTCTGTAGTCCATGGATCAAGGAGTAATTTTAAATGTCATGTCTTGTATTTTAAGAAATACATTTTGTAAGGCTTTAACTGCTATAATGATTTTTCTGATGGGTCTCAGCAAACTAAACTGGAAACTTTCTGGAAAGAATTTACCATTTTAGATGCTATTGTAAACATTTGCGATCCATGGGAGGAGTTCAAAATACCAAGAGTAACAGAAGTTTAGAAGTGGTAGATCCTAATCCTCTTGGAAAATGTTGAGGAGTACAGGACCTCAGTGAAAGAAATAACTGCAGATGAGTTAGAAATAGCAAGAGAACTATAATTAGAAGTAAAGCCTGAAGATGCAACAGAATTGCCGTGATTTCATGATAAAACTGGATGGATGAGAATTTGCTTCTGGATAAGCAAATAAAGTGATTGTTGCGATTAAATCTACTCCTGGTAATAATACTGTGAACATCGTAGAAATGATAACAAATGGTTTAGGGTATTACATAAGTTTAACTGATAAAGCAGTGGCATTATTTGAGAGGGCTAACTAATTCTGAAGTTCTACTGTGGTAAAATGCTATCAAATAATGTTGCATGCTACAGATAAATTTTTCATGAAAGGAAGACTCAATCAGTACATCACACTTCATCGTTTTCCTCTTTAAAAAATTTCACAGCCCAACCTTCAGCAGCTACCATCTTATCAGTCAACAGTCATCGTCATAATCAGCAAAAAGATTATGACTCACTGAAGGTGCAGATGATTGTTAGCCTTTTATAACAATTAAGAATTTTTAAATGTTGGTATGTACACTGTTTTAGACATAATGCCTTTGCACACATAATAGGCTGCAGTATGAAACAAACGAAAAAAACAACTGTGTGACTTGCTTTATTGTGATATTTGTTTTATTGCTGTGGTCTGGATTTGTAGTGTAATATCTCTGAGGTATGCTTATATTAAGTTTAAATTTATTTCATCCATTTACCTTTATGCTGAAAAATATTAATTTTCTCCTAGGGCAAGGGGTGTGTGTGTGTGTGCATCAAGAAAACCAAATTTCTTTAAGAATACCACATCCTTTTACAACTCATCCCTCTAAACTTATTTTTCAAATTTTCTGGAATTTTCCATTAAGTATTTTTCGTTTTTATTTGTGACTTCTTACATTATTTCAGAACTTAGTCAAATAGCACCTCCTTACTAATACTCTCCCTAACTTATCAAGAAAAATTAACCGATTATTTGTGATCTCTTCACAATTAAACTATAATTACTATGTCATGTTTGAACATTTTTTGAAGCTATCCTCTTTAGCTATTCCTTCTTTAGCTATTTCTTCTATTCCATTCCAATGTTGTAACGTACAAGTTCCTTTACCACCATATTTGGGATCACCAAATACTGATATTTGAGTTTTATTTCCAGGACTTGGAATAGTTTCTCATAAATATAAGACATTGAACAAATGTAGGATAAATTAATATATAGGGGAATCTGAGTAATTGCTCTTGCAGAGAAAAAGCTCAGTGACAACAGATAAAACACTAGTGAAGAAAACTATTACCATAAAATATCTTCAAAACTTTGTTCATATATTTTCTCATTATTTTTATTTCTTTTTAAGTCAAGCAAAAGCTAACTACCAAAAAGGGTGAGGGGAGACATTAATAAATTAATCTTTATTTTGTATGCCATCTTATTTATCATTATATCAGAAATTAGTGAATTACATTAATTATAATTACCCAGAGAGAAAATAATTCTGTCTTCTAAACACTCTGTTGATTATGAATTCAGTATCCTGAAGAATAATATTCACATATGGTATATTTATAAAATACAGAAATATGCTAAACTATTACTATTACTTCACAGAAATTTTTTTTACTCACTTCATCAATAGCATTATCAGTAGAAAGAGCAGCTCCTGAAAACTCTTTTCTGTTTGATTTGTCTCAATTAATTATCTCTGAATGTGTGAAGAATATATTTTCAAACAATATCAATGATTTTCAAATTTTTTATAGGACATATAATATGCTTATTCATTCTACACATTTAGGCAGTTACAGGCACTTGCAGAAACAGATGTCCATGAGAGTATATCAGCATACAGACGTCAGTGTTATACTTGTCTCATATATGGAGCCTAAGTTTTTAAACTAGTACTTAAATCAGCATCACAGAGTTTCTCAGTGATTTACATAGTCTTTCATTTTAGTAAACTAGAAACTGGTCCTCAAAAGCAGCCAGCCATATAACAGACCTAGATGTGCAGAAAAAACTACCAATGGATTTAGCCAAAGAACCAGATGCTGTCTGTGGAAGAAATTTTCCCAGTTTGGCATCAGAAGTTTGCAGTGTCATCCAAATGATTCCTCCACACTTTGGAAGACAATATTTTCAAATAACTTCAGCACATAGAAACCAATTTGAATAGCACTGAAGCTAAAGCCTAATTAGTCTTTAGGGATTAGATTAAGGTATACAACATGCCCCTTCATCACTGTGTGTTATTTTTTTTAATTTGGATTTGAAAAATAAAAACTGTTTATATTTCTCTAAATGAAATTATGGTAGAGATGTGTGTTTAGAAGAATCAAGTGTGTGCTTATAACAATGTTAAATCATAACAATCTTCAAGGTTTATAAAATTATTTTACAAGTCTGTTCCACTTATGGGATAAAATAACTACAAAATTGGAGAGGTAATTGTACTGCGGAATTGCCCTGGACAAGCCTGTGTTTTTGTGTGTCTTCTTTTTGTGTTTCACATTGTTATGATTATTATTTAAAAACCTAATACAATTAGTAAAACTTAGTTTAATACTGATATGTAAGAAAATAAAACATACATAAATGCACAGAACAAAAGAAAATCTGAGCCTGAACAGAAACATTAAGTGAACTTTTTCTCTTGCATACAAAATCCAATAGCAGTTAAATATTTTAGAGCAAATTCTTTGTTCTGAGTTGGACCATTAATATAAACCTTTGATTTTTCATCTTGCACAGCATTGAGAAGTTTTGATTAAAATGTTTATATAACTCTCAAAAACCTACACAAAATTTTGAAAGTACCCATCTTTAAAGAAATATTTATTAATTCACATTTTATGAAAATATTAAATTGAGCACATTCTAGCAAAAACATGGAAGAATATTTTTCATATTTATGTTTCTGTGCAAACATATTTAAAAATGTTTTGCTAAGTGAGAATTATTTGGGTTTTTCAGGGTGTGTGAAAATATCTCCGTAATATGATCAGATCAAATTGATTTAGTCAATGTTTGGAGTTTGTCGCAAATTTTGGAATATATGTCCTGTATCTCCAAAAGTAATATGTATGAACTTCTAATAATAATGAAGATAAATTCATTTAAAATGTAATTGCCTGACATTCAATTAAGAAATTATAAATCAGTTAATTTCCTAATACTGAAATAAATTTGGCTTATAGTAATTTACTTTTGGGGCAATGTGAAAAAGAATCATCCAAAGATACAGAGAATGATTTGAGATTATCTTAAGGAAGCGTGCTTTGTTCCTTTCTTTACTTCTACATGAAAAATACAGATAATTTTTCCTAAGGGTGCTTTTCATAAAATGAGGACAAATTCTTATGGACACAGGTCATTCAAAGGAACGAAAATGACAAATTCCAAAAGATAAGACTTTTAAAGTCGTTTATCAATGTCTGATTTTGTGGGCAGGTCACTAGAGTCTGCTAAACAGATATTAGCATGGTAAGCAGTGGAGTCAGCAGATCTAACAGCCCCATCCAAGCATCAAATGAAGAAAGCAGCCAAGAGCTTTGCACAGACACAGATGTTAATGCTAAAAAATTTATTTCAGACCTTGGCATCGGTGTTCTTTATCTGTCAAACATGTCCATTGTGTGGCTCAGCTGCTGGTTCTGAAGAGGAACATAAAGAGCAGAGGAGTGTGGGAAAAAAATATAGTTACATTAATTCTTTTCTATAAAACACTACCAGAGTTTAGTAATATTTTTTGTATCTTGTAAAATAATGAGAGACATAAGTATTTCATATTTATATTACATATGAATTAAGAGCTTTTGTACTGAAATTCGGTACTTTAGATAAAATATATGAATAAATTATTTCAAAGGTATATATTGCTAGCTTTATTGAAATATATTTAAAAACTCTATTTTGATTACAACTGACTTCCCAAGAAGTTAGGGGGAACCAAAAAAAGCATAATCATAATTTTAAAAATTAAAATATAGTGTTCAGGAAATTGATATAGTAATGTTTTCACTAAAAGTGGTTATAATTTTGGAGTATATATGTATGTTTATATTTCAAAATAAACTTTACATAGTAATTTAAGTAACATCTACATAATATATATTTTTTGACAAATATAGTGATTTCTTACTGAATACTTAATTATTTTTCAAGTCCTACTATTTCTTCTAATATTACATTTCTTGGATTCAGGGCTCCCTCTTCATTGCTAGGGCTACCACCACAGCCCTCTCCTTAGCTAAATAGCAGCAAATAAACAGTGAATAAACAAACCTTTAGTAGAAATTATTTCTTAAGTTAAAATTGCATAGGAACAACTCATTCTTAGTTACAATAATTTATAATTATGTGAACATAAAGCGGTTACAAATTGCTGATGGAAGCTAAAAGAAAGGAAGTTTGCTTTCCCCTTTCAAAAATGAGTATCTGCAAAGGAGTAAGTTATGGTTGATGTATAAGGTGAGATTTTCAGCAGTTACTAGGTTTAGGTATTAACTGTCAGATAATTAGTGTTCCATTCACTCTACTTCTTCACTTTGTCTACATTGTTCCCTTGAATTACCATAATAGAAAAAACAGCTAAATGAAGTAACCAGAGTAAACATAAGAGAAGAGGGACAATGTAAAAGTAAAATAATTCAGTCATACTCAACCTTACCTACGTGGCAGACCACGTGTAACCTACGTTACATATCTTACTTACTGAATCCATAAAACAGCCTAGAGAGTAAAGTGTGTAAGACTCTTTGCAAGTAAAAGCCTGGGGACTTTCAGGCCTTTGGTGATCTGCAAAGGCTACCTACCTCCTAAGTGGCGGAAGTTAGACTCAAAGCTTTGGTGTCTGTCTCCAAATTTCATGCTCTATCATGGTCGTAATCAGTAGTAAGTGGGGAATGTTTAACCCATAACTCTTTGGAGAGCAAAAGGGAGAGCCATGATTTCTAGTCATCCTAATTATCATGGCATATATGTTTCTGCAGTTGATTTTAAGCTACCAAAGAGTAATCAGTGGATGTGATATTCAGAGAGGTATACAGTTGGCTTCTAACAGCTAGAGAAATAAGGATCTAAAATCCCAGTGAAACTTATGGTAACATTCTGTTTTGAAGTTTATCAACTATATAAATACACATCTGCTGTGAACTTTATTAAACGAAAATGTTACCACCTTGTAAACACTTGTATTCATCACTCATCACTGAATTTTTTATTTCCTAAATTTAAGGACATAAATTACTTTTAAAATATTTGCAGTTACTCAGTGTTTTATGTAAGTCTGGTGGCAACATTTAATCTAAGTCATGATATCTTACTGTAGTAACTCAGTTAAACTGGCACTTATCTTTGAACCTGGACTGAAATTTTGGGCAAAAATTATACTGGTAAGTTTAGTTTATATTCTTTAACAATCTACTTTGGAACTGCTATAGCTTGAATTTATATGTCTCCCTGAAATTCATATATTGAAACCTAAGTCCCAATGTAACAGTATTAAGAGATAAGGCCATTAGGGGATGATTAAGTCATAAGGGCTCTCTCATGAATGGGATTAGAACTGTTATAAAAAGGCTTAAGGGAATTAGCGAGGTTCTTTCTCCCCTTGAACTTCTTTCACTATGTGAAGATACAACGTTTGTCCACTCTAAAGGACATAGCAACCAGGCACCATCTGAAAACTGGAGAGGAGCCCTCATCAGACTTCAAACATTGGCACCTTGGTTTTGGATTTCCCAGCCTCCAGAATTTTAATAAATAAATTTCTATTGTTTATAAATTTTCCAGTCTGTGGCGATTTGTTATAGCAGCACAAATGTACGGGGTCAGGGACTTGCTAAACTGTCTGCGTCATCCTTTTCACATCTTTGAAAGTCCACCCAAACATGTCTATGGATGACAATTCAAATAAGCTATATATAAAAAGAAGTTCTCAACCTTTGGTAATTGTGTATTATAAAGAAATGAATTCAAGGAATCTCTGAGTTATACATAAATATCATAGTGTACTAAATATTACATGAAATTGCATGACAATTACAGTAATAATGATTTTTAAATACATATTTCTTAATTTGAAAGTTATTTTGGCTAGACTTTTGATGGAAAGTTAGTCTTTGACAAACTGTGACCTTAAACTTTGTGTAAAGTATATATACCTAAAGTAACAATATGTTCTTCTCTTTTTTCCATGGCTTTATATCCTCAGTCATACTGCTGAAACCATTGTGTTTAAAGACTTTATGTGTAATCTTCCAAAAACTTCATGCATTTGCCAACACACATAATTTTTTCAAAAATGGAATCTTACTGTATATGCTATCAGGAAACTTGATATTATGACTTAATAATCTATCTAGGAGAAACTGTCACATAAGCACTTTGGGTCCTTTATTGAACAAGTCATTTAAGTCATTTAACCAGTACAAATCATTTAACCAGTTCTCCACTGAAGTAAATGAGGTCATTTTCTGGGTTTTGTTATTGCAAACAGGGTTGTACTCTTTAATCTTACACATATAACTTTGAGCAAGTTTATCCAGACAATATATCACTACCAGCGGAATTTCTGGGCTTAAGAGCTTGAGCATTTAAACATTTATGTATATTACTTAATAAAGTTTGCATCAAATATGCAGCTCAGACTCTGAATACATCATTCCTAGATTCGAATCCAACTTCTACCCCTTACTAGTTGGAAAGTTTGGATTTTAGTTTCTACTGTAAAATAGGGAAGATGATTGAAAGAAAGTCATGGTTTATTGTGAACATTAAGTGTATTACAAAAATAGTTGTATAGTTAGTACCTAGTGCATAATAAGAACTATTTTATTGGAAATTACTGGGATGTTATGTAAGTTATTTCTCACTGTGGTCCCGTAAAAATATCTTAAAAAGCACTGCTCTAGGCCAGGCATGGTGGCTCATGACTGTAATTCCAGCAATTTGGGATGCCAACACGGGCAGATTACTTAAGGTCGGGAGTTCGAGACCAGCCTGACCAACATGGAGAAACCCCATCTCTACTGAAAATACAAAATTAGCCAAGTGTAGTGGTGCACACCTGTCATCCCAGCTAACTGGGAGACTGAGGCAGGAGAATCACTTGCACCTGGGAGGCAGAGGTTACAGTGAGTGGAGATCACACCATTGCACTCCAGCCTGGGCAACAAGAGCAAAGCTCTGTCAAAACAAACAAACAAACAAACAAAAACAACAATAAAAACAAAACAAAACAAAACAAACCCACGTTCTAACCCATGTGCACTTCTGGCTATGGTAGAGTATGAGGAAGCATAACATTACTGCTGATACAGAGGTGGCCTGTCTGGAGTGGCTGCTGCCATGATGCTGGCTGCAGTGGAGGAGGCACGGCCAGGGCTGCGTGCTCCATGGAGCCTGTGGGAGCCGGGAACAGACAGAAGCCCCGTTCTCTTCCAAGTTGGAGGCATGGAAACACCACCCTCCTAAATGCAGCTGCAGTCACTGAGTGGTGGCTGCGTATTGTGGCATCTCTGCACTCTCTGGGGTCAGTAAATAAGTTCCTGTGATGGTTAATACTGAGTGTCCACTTGATTGAATTCAAGAATACAAAGTATTGATCCTGGGTGTGTCTGTGACGGTGCTTCCAAAGGAGATAAACATTTGAGGCAGTGGCCTGGGAAAGCAGATCCATCCTTCATCTGGGAGGGCACAATCTAATCGCTGCCAGTGTGGCTAGAATATAAGTAGACAGAAAAATGTGAAAAGGGAGACTGGCTTAGTTTGCCAGCCTATGTCTTTCTCCTGTGCTGGATGCTTCTTGACCTCAAACATCAGTATCTAAGTTCTTCAGTTTTGGGATGCAGACTGGCTCTCTTTGCTCCTCAGCTGACAGATGACCTATTGGGGGACCTTGTTTTCATGTGAGTTAATAATAAACTACCATTATATATTTTTATTATATATAGTTTATATATATAAAATATGTATAGTTTATATATATATAAATAAAATAAACTAGAGCTACAGAATGAATATATATATATAATATATATAATATATATAAACTATATCTATTATCTATTATATATATATAGATATATATATTCGTTCTGTGCCTCTAGAGAACCCTGACTAATATACCCCCTTTCCTCCATAGGCTCAGAAGTGCCTGCTCCCGCTGCCTGGCCTCTCACTGCTCCTGGTGCTAACCCTGATTTCAGAGCAAAGCTGTGGCCAAGCCTGGACACTGTCATGACCCAGTCAGATGTGCACGTACTCGGAGCAGAACTAACACACCAGGTCCCTGCTGCTGCCTAGGCTCCGTCCAGATGTTGGGAACTGATGAGCACTAGAGGAAGGCCATAGATGACAGGTTAATGACAGCAGGAGGCAGACAGGTTCCTGGGCAGAAAGGGGCGGGTACCCAGTGAAAACCCCCCTCAGGCCAGGGATGGCCTGAGGCCTGGGTGCTTCCAGTTCCATGGACCAGAATAAGATCTATGGTGATTTTTCTGGGTCTGCCTATTGTTTCCCATGAGCCATTCAGCAAGCACTTCCTCCCCTCTGAAGCCCATAAAAACCCTGGACTCAGCCAGACTCAGGCAGATGATGTGGTGACCTCTCTGCAGAGAGGAGCTACCATGGCAGGGCTTTCATCTGCTGAGAGCTAAGCAGAAAACAGGACAATCTGCCTGCAGAGAGGAGTTACCCACTGTTGGTCTCCTCTGAGCTGTTCTGTTGCTCAGTAAAGCACCTCCTTTGCCTTGTTCACCCTCCATTTGTTCATGTGCATCATTCTTCCTGAATACAGAACAAGAACTCAAGACCTGCTGAATGATGGGGCTGAAGGAGCTATAATATGAACAGGGCTGAAACACGTCCCTTGCTTGCCACATCATGGGCAATGAGGAGCAGAGAAGAGCTGCAGCCCTTTTGGTAGCCCAGACCTAGGAGTTCTCTGAGTCAGGGCTGTGATGTCTTTTTTGGGGCTTTGTGGTTCTTGGCAATTCCAATCTTCTAGGTGCCACTGTGTTCTCTTGTGCCACCTCGAGAAGCTGCTTGCCATATGCCTTGTCCAGCTGCAGCCTCTCAGGGAGCCATTGCCCACGCTAACACCAGGAGATGCCCAACTCCCCAACAGCCAGTGAGCCTGACTGTGCCCAGTGGCCAGACTCAACACTTTCTAGCTCACACACCCCTCACTGCGGTGTGCCTGGCTCACCCTTGGCAGGCATGAGATCCAGTCCTGTAGCACAAGCCAAGCACAACCAACCAGGCCAAGTGGACAGAATGAGTCCAACAGGCCCAAGCAAAACTTGGGAATAGGTGCCACCAGCCACAGAGGATTCTGGTTGGAAAAATGATACCCCAAGGATCCTTGACACTGATAGCAATAACTATTAGACAAGTTTGATAACGTATAAAAATGTGCTTGAAATAAATTAGAAGTTGCTAAGGAACTGTCACAGTGCAGAGGAGTCTAAGTAGATGTGAAGAATAAATGCTATGTGATCTCATAAATGGGATATTGGAACATAAAGAAATAAGGTATGGGCTTTAGATAATAACAACAATAATTAATAGTAATAATATTTTTTAAATTGTTACAAATGTACTAAATAATGTAAGATGTTTATAATATAGGAATGCAGGCATATGGTAACTACCCATACTACATTCACAACTTTTTATGTAAATCTTAAATAATTTTAAGTGTAAAAGTTTATTAAAAGAAAGCGGTGGGGGGGGGAGGGATTGCACTGGGGAGGTATACCTGATATAAATGATGAATTGATGGGTGCTGACGAGTTGATGGGTGCAGCACACCAACATGGCACAAGTATACATATGTAACAAACCTGCACGTTATGCACATGTACCCTAGAACTTAAAGTATAATAAAAATAAAATAAAAATAAAAAAATAAAAAAAGAAAGCAGGAAGGGGGAAAAGGGTATTTTTGAAAAGGAAAAGAACTATTGGAGTCATAGATACAACTGAACTGGAAAAAAACAAGTTTCAGAGAAGAACTGCCAGACAATATACATACAACAGAGCAAATATTCTGTTGTAACATTCCCTATCACCCCCCATACATCTGTTCATTGTGCCTAAGAGACAAAAATGTGAAGATTTAGGTAAAATTTCAGAGAACAATCCTAAGGTTCAGAGAAACAAGACAAAGTTTTAGTGGTCTCACAAAGTTAGAATAGTTACATACATGATAGATAGATAGATAGATAGATAGATAGATAGATAGATAGATAAATAGATAGATAGATAGATAGATAGATAGATAGATAGATAGATAGATAATAGGAAAATAGACAATGTGAATGTTCAAATTCTGGTGATAAAAAGGCGCAGAGAAAAGTGACACTGCCAAATTCTCCATAGACATATTTTTCAAATTCCAAAGCTGTTAAAATAGAAGGAAGATGAAAAAACTAAGTTTAATTATTCTGTATTATTTGAAACTATGGAGAAGCGAAAACCTTATAAGGGGTCTCGGTAGGCTCTCAGTTGTAAGTCTTAAAGAGCTCAGACCTTAGAGCACTGATGAACTAGTACCAAAACTGTCAACACACTAATCAGCCAGCCTCTAATTGGATGAAGGTAATTTTCTGCCACCCTTAACTACCTAGGAACGAACAGAATGAACCCTCTATGGATGGTTATGGAATCAAAAGCCTGTATGTTTATGAGTTTTACCTCATACAAGTAAAAGGTACCAGGAATTCAGACAGAAATAACTAAATACTTGAAAATAATTCATTTAACTGGTAAAAGAAGAGTTTAAGTAGTAGTATTAACATGATTCAGAAACAACGAAAAAAAAGAGAGGTAATAAATGAAATAATGGAGATTTCAATAGGAGAAATATAATATGCAAAAAAAAAAAAAAGATTGAAATGAAAATCTTGGTTCTAAACACAAATGATTTTGATAAGCCAATACATGGGTTGAACAACAGGATAGACATAAGAAAAACAGGAATAGTAAATTAAAATACAGTTCAATAGCTGGACTTTCCTGAATGTAAAGGCTGGAGTTTGTTCTAGAACAACATGAAAAGGTCTGTGAGGATTTCTTGGAGTTCATGTCTCAACTCGCAGCCTACTCTGAGCCTCAGATCTTCCCTCTGACATAACCCTACCCAAATGAGAAAGAACCAGAAAAACAATTCTGGTGACATGACAAAACAAGGTTATTTAACATCCCCCAAAATCACCCCAGCTCACCATCAATGATACAAACCAATAAGAATAACCTGAAATAGAATTCAGAAAGTTGATTATTAATCTAATCAAGGAGGCACCAGAGAAAGGTAAAGTCCAACTTAAGGAAATTAAAACAAACAAACAAACAAACAAAAAAAAGATACAAGATATAAGAGGAGAAACCTTCACTGAAATAAGTAGCATAAATAAAAACAATCACAACTTCAAGAAATAAAGGACACACTTAGAGAAATATAAAATGCAATGGAAAATCTCAGCAATAGAATCAAACAAGTGGAAAAAAGAAATTAAGAGTTTAAAGACAAGGATTTTGAAATAACCAAATCCAACTAAGACAAAGAAAAAAGAATAGACAAACTAAACAAGGCCTCAAAGAAGTTTGGGATTGTGTTAAATGACCAAACCTAAGAATAATTGGCATTCCTGAAGAAGAGAAAAATCTAAACGTTTAGAAAATATATTTGGGAGAATATTGGAGAAAAACTTCCCCACCCTTGCTAGAGACCTAGACATCCAAAATAAGAAGCTCAAAGAACACCCAGGAAATTTATCACAAAAAGATAATTGTCTAGGCACATTGTCAGCAGGTTACCTAAATTCAAGACAAAGGAAAGAATCTTAAGAGATGTGAGGCAAAAGCACCAGGTAAACTATAACGGAAAATCTATCAGATTAACAGCAGATTTTCAGCAGAAATCCTACAAGCTCAAAGGAATCGGGACCCTATCTTCAGCCTCCTTAAACAAAACAATTATCAACCAAATTTATATCCAGTGAAACTAAGCTTCATAAATAAAGGAAAGATACAGCTTTTTTCACACTAACAAATGTTGAGAGAATTCGCCACTACCAAGCCTGCACTACAACAACTGCTAAAAGGAGCTCTAAATCTTGAAACAAATCCTGGAAATACATCAAAATAGAACTTCTTTAAAACATAACTCTCATAGGACCTATAAAACAAAAATACAATTTAAAAAACCTGACGTATTCAGGCAACAAATAGCATGATGAACGGAATAATATCTCACATCTCATTACTAACATTGAATGTAAATGGCATAAATGCTCCACTTAAGAGATACACAGAGTTGCATAATGGAAAATAATTCACCAACCAAGAACCTCCTGCCTTCAAGAGAGTCAACTAACACATAAAAATTCGCATACACTTAAGGTAAAGGGGTGGAAAAAGACATTCCTTGCAAATGAACACCAGAAGTGAGCAGGAGTAGCTATTCTTATATCACCAAAACAAACTTTAAAGTAACAGCAGTTTAAAAAAAAAAAAAAAAAAAAAGACAAAAAAGGAGCATTATATAATGATAAAAGGCCTTTTCTAATGGGAAAAATACCACAATCCTATATATAAATGCACCTAACACTGAAACTCCGAAATTTATAAAACAATTACTACTAGACCTAAGAAATGAGTGAGACAGCAACACAATAATAATGAAGGACTTTGATACTCCACTGACAGCACTAGACAGGTCATCAAGAAAGAAAATCAGCAAAGACACAGTGGATTTAAAATATACCCTAGGACTAATGGACTTGATATTTACAGAACAGTCTACCCAGTAACTGCAGAATATACATTCTATTCATCAGCTAATGGAAATTTCTCCAATATAGACCATATGATAGGACACAAAATAAATCTCAATAAATTTAAGAAAATTGAAATTATATCAAGTACTCTCTTAGACAACAGTGAAATAAAATTGGAAATCAACTCTAAAGGAACCTTCAAAACCATGCAAATACATGGGAATCGAATAACCTGCTCCTGAATGATCATTGGGTCAATAATGAAATCAAGATGGAAATTAAAAAAACAAAAAGCAACAACAGAAAAACAACTTTAAACTGAATGATAACAGTGACACAAACTATCAAAACCACTAGGATACAGCCAAGGGTTCAGAGCCTTAAATGCCTACATCAAAATGTCATTAGTTCCCTAAGGTCACACCTCAGGGAACCAGATAAACAAGAACAAGCAAAACCCAAACCCACCAGAATAAAAGAAATTATAATAATCAGAGGAGAACCAAATAAAATTGAAACAAAAAAATGGAAAAGATAAATGAAACAAAAAGCTGATTCTTTGAAGAGTTAAATAAAGTTGATAAACCATTAAGAAAATTAACCAAGAAAAGAAGCTTGATGATCTAAATAAGTGCAATTAAACATGAAATGCGAGACTTTACTATCACCACAGAAATACAAAAGATTATTCAAGGCTGCTATGAATACCTTTATGTATATAATCTAGAAAACCTAGAGAAGATGAAGAAATTCCTGGAAGTATACAAACCTCCTAGCTGAAATGAGGAAGAATTAGAAACCCTGAAACAGATCAATAACAAGCAGTGAGATTGAAATAGTAATAAGAAAATTACCAACAAAAAATGAATCCAGGTCCAGATGTATTTACAGCTGAATTCTATCAGACATTCAAAGAAAAATTGGTAACAATTCTATTGACATTATTACACAATATAGAGAAATAGGGAAATCTCCTTAAATCATTCTGTAAAGTCAATATCACCCTAATATCAAAACCAGGAAAGGACATAACAACAACAACAACAGAAACTACAGATTAATATCCATGATGAACAAAGATGCAACAATCCTTAACAAAACACTAGCTAACTGACTCCAAAAGCATATCAAAAAGATAATCCACCATGATCAAGTGGGTTTCATATCAGGGATACAGGGATGGTTTAACATACACAAGTCAATAAATGTGATACACCATATAAGGAGAATTAAAAACAATCATCATATGATCATCTCAATAGATGCAAAGAAAACATTTGACAAAATTCAGCATCCCTTTATTATTAAAACCCTTGGCAAAACTGGCATACAAATAACAAACCTCAATGTCATAAAAGTCATCTATGACAAACCCACAGCCATCCAAATGGGCAAAAGTTGAAAACATTCCCTCTGAGAACTGGAACAAGAAAAAGATTCCCACTCACACAACTTCTGTTGAACATAGTACTGAAAGTCCTAGTCAGAGCAATTAGACAAAAGAAAGAAATAAAGGGCATACATATTTGGAAAAAGGAAGTTAAACTGTCTCTGGTCACTGATGGTATGATTGTAGACCTCCAAAACCCTCAAGAGGTTATAGTACTATAAATAAATTCAGCAAAGATTTAGGATGCAAAATCAATGTACACAAATCAGTAGCTCTGCTATACACCAACAGCAACCAAGCTGAGAATTAAATCAAGAACTCAACCCTTTTAAAAATAGCAGGAAATAATAATAATACAATACTTAAGAATATAGCTAACCAATGAGATGAAAGACTTCTACAAGTGAAACTACAAAACACTGCTGAAAGAAATCACAGATGACACAAATGGAAACACATTCCATGTTCACAGATCAATAGAATCAATATTGTGAAAATGACCCCACTGCCAAAGGCAATCTAACAGTTCAATGTAATTCCCATCAAAATATCACCATTATTCTTCAGAGATCTAGCAAAACATCCTAAAATTCATATGGAACCAAAAAAAAGAGCCTGCATAGCCAAAGCAAGACTAAGCAAAAAGAACAAATCTTTAGGCATCACATTACTTGATTTCAAACTATACTATAAGACTATAGTCACCAAAACAGAATGGTATTGGCATAAAAATAGACACATAGACCAATTGAACAAAATAGTGAACCCAGAAATAAGCCCAAATACTTACAGCCAACTGATCTTTGACAAAGCAAACAAAAACATAAAGTGGGGAAAGGACAACCTATTCAACAAATGTTGCTGAGATAATCGGCAAGCCACGTGTAGGAGAATGAAGATGAATTTTCATCTCTCACCTTATATGAAAATCAACTCATGATGGATCAAATACTTAAATCTAAGACTTGAGCTTATAAAAATTCTATAACATAACATCAGAAAAACCCTTATAGGCATTGGCTTAGGCAAAGACTTCATGACCAAAAACAGAGGCAAATGTAACAAAAGCAAAGATAAATAGGTGGGACTCAATTAAACTAAAGAGCTTCTGTGCAGCAAAAGGAACAGCAAGCAGAGTAAACAGACAACCCAGAGACTGGGAGAAAATCTTCACAATCTATACATCTGACTGAGGACAAATATCCAGAATCTACAAAGAACTCAAACAAATGAGCAAGAAAAAAAAAAAAAAATCCATCAAAAAGTGAGCTAAGAACATGAAGAGACAATTATCAAAAGAAAATACACAAATGCCCGATAAACATATCAAAAAATTTTCAAAATAACAAATGATCAGGCAAATGCAAATCAAAACCACAATACAACATCACCTTACTCCTGAAAGAATGGCCAAAAAAAAAAAAAATAGATGTTGGCATGGTTGATGTGAAAAGCAAACACTTCTACACTGTTGATGGGAATGTAGACTAGTACAACCACTATGGAAAACAGTGTGGAGATTCCTTAAAGAACTAAAAGTACATGTACCATTTGATTTGATCCAGCAATCCCACTACTGAGTATCTACTCAGAGGAAAAGAAGTCATTATACAAAAAAGATTCTGGCACACACATGTTTATAGCAGCACAATTCACAATTCCAAAAATATAAAACCACCCCAAATGCCCATCAATCAATGAGTGAATAAAGAAACTGTGATACATATATCACATATGATGATATCTGTGATACATATATCATATACACATATATATGTATGTATATATGATGTAATACCACTCAGTCACAGAAAAGAATGAATTAATGGCATTCACAGCAACCTGGATGGAACTGGAGACTATTATTCTAAGTGAAGTAACTCAGGAATCAAAAACCAAGCATCGTATATTTTCACTCATAAGTGGGAGGTAAACTATGGGGATGCAAAAGCATAAGAATGATGCAATTAACTTTGGAGACTCACAGGAAAGACTGGGAGTAGGGTGAAGGATAAAAGGTTACAAATTGGTTTCAGTGTATACCGCTTAGGTGATGGGTGCACCAAAATCTCACTAGTCACCACTAAATAACTTACTCATGTAACCGAATACCACCTGTTCTCCAAAAACCTAAGAAGATAAAAAATTCAAAAGCAAGCAAACAAAAATAGATATATAACTTTTAAATCCACAATTCATTCAGCCATTTTCTTTTTGGCTAAAGAGGTTTTTCTGGTTATTGTTGTGGTTTTGCCCATTCAAATTGTTATAAGAAACCAGTCTTGTACACATAATCATACAAAGTCTTTTTTTGTGCATATGCTTATACAAACATAGCTTCTCAAAAAATACAGTTCAATAGAAAATATCTAGACTGGACAAAAGAAAATAAAATTAAAAACAGAGAAGAGAGTAAGAGTTGCATTAGGATCCAAGCACAAAAGTCTAACATAGACATAATTTGAATCCCAAAGGGAGAAGTGAGAAGTGAAGCAGAAGAAGGGTTTAAAGAGATAATTGCTGATAATTTTTTATTATAAAAGATACATAGATTTAGCCCATTTATGCCGGAGGTTGCAAATTTTTTGTCTGAAAAATTGGACCTTGGTGATGACCTTCAGCAGCATAACATAAATAAGTCCCACAGGCTTAGCATTCTAATAATGAAACACTAGGCATCAATGGGTTAGGGAGAACTATAACCTTACACAAAATGAGTTTAGGGACATAAAAGAAAAAGAGAGAGAGAACAAGAATGGAAGGAAGAAAATATGCATATTTCTATTAAAGTAAAACTGCTGCATACAAACAAAGCAAATAGTCTAAAAGCAATCAGAAAAAAAATCAGAAAAGATAAATACATTACCTTCAAAGGTACAATAAGATTGACAACTGACATTTCAACAGAGGCAACAAAAGTGAGAAGATAATAGAATTAAAGATTAGAAAATAAAATCTTTTCACACAATTTTCCACTCAGTGAAATGGTTATAAAAATTAGGGAATAATAATATTTGCAAAACTAAACAAAACTTAGAGAATTTCTCTTCTATGGTAGAAAGATTAGAGAGAGCTTTTCAGACAAATGGAAGAATAACCCAGGAGGAAACAGAAAGGAAGGTGCACTTAAAAGCAATGGAAATAGCAACTAAGATTCTATAGAGCTTTGTTTTTCCACTATCATGATATGGATCTCACCTTATTGTATTTGACTAATTGTCTATCTGGTTCATAGGACTGTAACCTGTATTAACTCAGGGACAGTCCATGTTTTGCATTGTCCCTACTTATTTATGTAAACATTTGATGATCTTTGTGATTTTAATGTTACTGTTCTTTGTCACAGCTCTTCTTATTTAATGCCATAATATGGCAACCACAGTTAAAGCTTACCAAATACTCATGTTCCTATTTTCAAACTCTTTTTAGATGAGACCTAGATCATGTAACTAGTAATGGTCAATGAAATACGAGAATAATATCAGGTTACAAATTATATCCTGTGGCAGTCAATTGCTTGCTTTCTCCTTCTATTTCTCTTCCCCGGATGAAAAACTGAAGGTGAGAGATTCATTCCAGATAGCATAGTTTTCTAATGTAAGAGCTATATGCCCACATCTGAATTAGTTTGGGTGAGAAATAAAACCATAGTTTGTTAAACCACCAAGACTTGAAGTTTGTTAGTAAGACAGCAAATCTAACATAGACATGTATGTATGATATCTCTCTCTCTGTCTCTGAAATGTCACTTCAAAGGCATAAATAATGGCATATGAAATACATTTTGAATATAAGATAAGGTTTTCCTTAAAAACATTATCTTATATAAACATTTATAGCAAAGTATATTTTTCTCATATTCGATAAATTTTGAATAATTGCCATAGAAACAGAAGAGTTACTAAATGTCATCCTAAGATTTTGATATATAGGTCTGTTTTTAAGATTCACTGCATGTCAAGACATTTTCAATTATAATTTTGTTGTTTTACAATAAATAGAAACACATCTTATTTCACAATGTTGAAAGCTTGTATACCACAATAGGACAAAGACAATTTATCTACTGTGGGCTTACTAGGTGGTGACATTTTAGTCACACAAAATAAAGTACAAATGGATGTTACGTACAAATTCTACATGATGGATTAAGAGATATAGCTATACAGTAATGGTATTGATTGTCAATAATGAGGTGGAAGCAAAGTTAATTATTATTAATTATATGTCTCTTTATATATGCACATCTAACTTTAGATATGTTAGTTTTATAGTCAATCAAATCAAAATCTTATGAACTTAACACTAGGTATAATTACTGTTCTCAGAAAGGATAGAGATAAACTACACAAAACTGGAAATCATAAATGCTTATTGAGAACTGCCAATACTGAATGCTGCAACAACAAATAGACCGACAACACGTTATCATTCAATAAAAGTGAAGTAAGTCAATGGTGATAAAATACTGTCATCACATTATGTCACAAAACAGGTATAAGTTGTAAGAGGTCACTGTGACAGGGGTAAAAAAATATTTCTTTAGAATTATGTAAATTTTCAATAACAACTTAAATATTATCTTTTATACTGAAAAGGCTAAAAATGAATTTAAAAAGTAGTCTATAATCAAAGACAATAAAATATCAAGAATACAATATACAGGAAACTATTAACAGCATTTATTCATCTTCAAAATAATGTGTGATGATGAGAACATTAAAAATTGCTCATGTGCATAAAGTAAAAGGGATTCCCTCCTCTAAATGACACTCCATCCCAGTGTTCAGAAATAGAGCCTGTTTATCGGTATAACTTTACAGATCTTTTGCAAAGCTTTAGGGGCATAAACAACCACACAGTTAACTAGACAACACTACATTGAATGTGCTATATTATTATCTCCAAATTATGTCATGAACATTTTTTTTCCATTTTAGAAAATATAAAACTATTTTATATTTGATAAATATTGCATATTACTCCATAACCTGGGATCATTATAATTTAAGGATTATTTAAATCCTCTTGCAAATAATGTAGTGATTTATATAGTTTTAGTCATTTCCTTGCCTGTTTGTGTATTTCTGAAGCATGGTTTTAGAAATTATAGTAGTATGAATTTTAAGTTTTGACAAATACTGAAAAACACTTTCCACAAAGTTTCAATTATGTGTAGGTCCTGTCTCAGATCTTACAGCAGTCCTTCACCTATCTATAAAACCCACAAATCAATACCACATTACATTACTTACTTCAGCTATCTGTACTGTTTTGGTATATTGCAGAGAAGTCCTTGTTATTGTTTTAAGGTGTTAACATATTTTGTTTATCAAACTTTTATAACAAGCTTGTCAACATTCATAAAACTTTTCCAATCAGTACACTAGTTTCAAAAGTACTTTCTTACAAAATTGAAATTTTTCTTTCGTTTTATTATCCACTATTGTCAGCTTTGGGTTAAAGGCTACCCTGCTGTACCATGGCACTCCCTCTCACTCCATTTCTTTTACATCTACAGAAAAGAAATCCTGCTGTCTTTATAACGGCAACTTTCTAAATTTTCAAATGTATCACTGGACTTACAAAACTTTTGCAAGCCTTGCACAATTTTGGTAATTTAATGAAAAACTGATAATGGAGAAATGTAAACAAATTTGCTCTTAAAATTATGTACTTTTTTTCAGAAATTTCCATACATTTTAAGCACTTGCTAAACTTTAAATACTTCTAATAAATTACTGAAAAATATGTATTAGAAATAGCAAGTACTGCTTTGCAGAATACAGGAAATACCTTCAGAATTCCCAGAACTTTCTTCACACTCTAGGAAAGGCAAAAGTCATAACTTTTATATCAAAGCATGGATAGTCGCGTGACATCTTTTGAGCATTTGTGTTATATTAAATGATGAACTACTATTTTAGAAAGTCTAGTGATATTACTTTTAATATTCTTTAGAAATGAACATAAATATAAATATATGTACTTATTTCTAGGCAATATATATTTACAGCATATAATAGAAAATGAAGATTTTCACCATGAAGCATTACATCAAAAAGACATAAAGTTCTCTCTTCTCATTATATCAAAGACCTGAGAGACAGCACAGACTGAAATTTCCTAACCCATAAAGTAATATATGCAGAGCTAAACACAATCATTTATTAGCAATGCTTCGTTCTGATGTGTATAATTAGTTAGATAATAGCATTGAAGGATTTATTTGGCAGTTGTGATTATTTTAAATGTTATCTTAGAATGTTTGTGTATTACAAGATATTTGGGCCGGGCGCGGTAGCTCAAGCCTGTAATCCCAGCACTTTGGGAGGCCGAGACGGGCCAATCACGAGGTCAGGAGATCGAGACCATCCTGGCTAACACGGTGAAACCCCATCTCTACTAAAAAATACAAAAAACTAGCCGGGCGACGTGGCGGGGGCCTGTAGTCCCAGCTACTCGGGAGGCTGAGGCAGGAGAATGGCGTAAACCCGGGAGGCGGAGCTTGCAGAGAGCTGAGATCCGGCCACTGCACTCCAGCCTGGGCGACAGAGGGAGACTCTGTCTCAACAACAACAACAACAACAACAAAAGATATTTGATTAATATTGATTTGCAGATTTTTTTTTTACATACTTTGATAAAATTATACTTTGCTTTCAAGGTAATATGTTAAAAAACTGTTATACTTTTTGTTGCATTAGTATCCTATTGTTGATATAACAAATTATCCCAAATTTAGTGGATTAAAAAACACAAAGTCCATTATTATCTTACAGTTCTGGAGATCCAAAGTTTAAAATAGTATCACTGGATCAAAACAAAGCTATAGACAGGGCTGTATTCCTTACTTGATGCTGTAGGGGAGAATTTGTTCCCTTATTTTTCAAGCTTCTAGAAGCTGCCTGAATTCCCCAGCTCATGGCTGGCTGCCAACAGACCATTCATTATGGCCTCTGCTTTCTTAATCACATCTCCTAAAGATTCTGACCCTCCTGCTTCCTATATATTATAAGGGCTCTTGCTAACACATTAGGTCTCCCAGATAACACAGGATAATATATTCATTTCATAATCAGTAACTTACATTCACAAGGTCTCTTTTGCCATATAAAGTAAAAAAGAAAATAAGATCAAATTAAGAAAAATCTAAAAGTTTATTATCATACAAAACGTATGTATAGAGATCCTGGAGACGTCAAACTGAAAAGTGGTAAGAAGCATGTCTTTACATGATGTCTTACAATGAGGAAGTCATTTAACCTTTACAATGATTGGATATTACAATGGACGTTTCCATGTGTAAGGGGATTGCTTGCAAGTGATTATCTTATACCAGTTTGGGAAGATGACTTAACTTTTACTTAGGATTATTAGAAGGATTTAAACAAAATAAACTCAAAGTTTCACTTATGTTCAAAAATCAAGCTAGTTTAATTTTCACTTATGTGACTGTATTCATCTGTCTCACATTGCTGTAAAGAAATACCTGAGACTGGGAAATTTATAAAGAAAGGAGGTTTAATAGGCTCGTCATTCTGCAGACTGTACAAGAATCATGATCCTGGCATCTGCTTGGCTTCTGGAGAGGCCTCAGGAAATTTAAAATCATGGCAGAAGGCAAAGCAGGAGCCTGCACTTCATAGATCCAAAGCAGGAGGAAGAGAGAGGGGGGATTTGCTACGTATGTGTGTATCAATATATCACATGAACTCCACAAATACGTACAAGTAGTATGTATTCATAGTAATTACAAATAAAAACAATTTAAAAAGAAGAATGTGGGCCCTTGATGGCATTGTTGAGCAAGTGAACTCATCCAGAAACTATTTACTATCAGAATTCTCTTTACCTGAGAAAAATGCTCCTTGCCCTTTAAGTCTCTGATAATTGAAGGTGTGTGTATGTGGTTTTTAATTTTGAAATCAAACATTTTCTTCCCTGATGAACATGGTAAGAAACTATCTCTCTAACGTGGTGGAATTTGAACTGACAAGGTGAATAGGTGACAGAATAAGATATGCAAATATCTGAGCAAGAACTGTACAGGCAGAGGGCACATATGAACACCCACAACAGAAACAAACTTAGGGTCTTTAGTGCCTTTAGGTCAAAGAGAAGTCCTTTGGGAATAAAGAGAAGCAACTGGGATGTCATGTGGCAATGATGAGCGACGCAAGAGCCATACCATAGCCATAGCAGGTGGATTGAAAGGCTATCGACACAAGGGAAATTTATCGGATGTTTATTTTTACAATTAAAGTGTGTTTTTTCTGACGAAAGCATTCTGAGGGACTTAGAAATAGTAACAGGGCACCAGTTTAGCAGGCTTCTCCAGTAATCTCCAAAAATGATAATTATGCCTGGACCTGAGTAATCGTTGAGGTATTTAAAAGTGAATTAGTTCAGAATATATTCTCCAAGTAATTGCTAGTAGGACCAGAAGACGAGTTGGGATAGGAGTTATGACTTAAAGAGGGGGCTGCATCTAGAATAAAATTTTGGTTCAAGATTCTAAATAAGTGATGAGAGAAAAATTGAAAATTGCGTTTGAGGGACAAGGATAAAATAAAGAAATGTGAAGTTTGCAAAAACAGAGAGAGATTTGATGTATCTATTTGACACTCAAGTGAATATAATAGGTAGGCAGTTGGCTGAATCTGGAATTCAGGAAGAAATCTGTTTAAAATCTTGGTTCTTAGCTGTATCTCACAATGGTGTTAGAAACCATCATTTAGATGTCAGGAAGAGACAGAGAGAGAAAAAAAAATTAAGGAGAAAGAAAAAGCAACGAAGTCTCCAGGAAAAAGAAAAAAAATAAAAGAAATTCTGCTTAAAAACAAAACAAACAAATGCAAAAAAATCCCCTATTTACATAAAGTGTATTTAACAATATGTAGAAACAGAATACAATAATGAAGTTATCCAATTAATGATTACATATAGGAGCATATTCCACTATTTAATTGTTTAAGCCGAAGGAAGGCTATGAATTTAGTGACTGTAAGCTGTTTAATGTCAGACTCCAACAACACTATAGTTACAGAAACATGAATCAAATATTTACTTCCTAAAATTTAAACAAGTCAAGCATTAACAAGGAAGGATACAGTGGCTAAAAGCCAAATATACTTGGAAGTTAGAGAATGGCAAAAAAAAAAAAATTGATAAGGTATTGAAAAGAAGCTTGTGGATCGCTGATGTGTGTGTATGAAAACCTCACAATAGCTAAACCATAAAACAATGGGTTTTTATACAGCTCAAAGTATATCATCTCCTCTAAAGAAGAAAGATTCTAATTTATTAAGTTTTGCCTGAGCACAGTGGCTCATGCCTGTAATCCCAGCACTTTGAGAGGCCAAGGGGGCTTATTATGTGAGACCAGAGTTTGAGACCAACCTGGGCATTATGGTGAACCCTAGTCTTTACAAAAAATACCAAAAACAAAAATAGTAGCTGGGTGTGGCAGCACACATCTGTATTCCTAGCTACTCGGGAGGCTGAGATGGGAGGATTTGTTGAGCCTGGGAGGTGCAGATTGCAGTGAGCTGAAATTGTGCCAGTGCACTCCAGCCTGGGTGGCAGAGTAAGACCCAGTCTCAAAATAAAATAAATATATTTACTACATTTTAAAATAACAACAAGAATAATTGAAAGAATTAACAAAAAACATTTAGTATTTAAAAGGAAAAAAACAATTTTTTTGCTTAAATCCCTTTATTCCTAGACTATTCTTCAAACAATGATTCTTAAGACAAGCACTCTCAGTTAAGGTTCTGGGTTACAAGAAACATATCTGATTCTCCATGTGTTAAGTAATAGCAACAATAACAGAATGCATATGATATATAGCAATCATAATTATATATGAGAAGGCTATTTAAGGGTTGATGAAATCATCAGGAAGCCGGACATCTATAAAATACGTTGAAGAGAAAAATAAATTCTGGAGGTTTATAAGCAGTTGCTGTTACAAAGGGCCATGGCTGCAACAGCTTAATTCACCATCACTCAAAACTCAAAGTTTCTGGAATAGAGTTTCCAAATGCCTGAGACGCAGACATTTGTCGATTTCCCGGGCTGGGGCAGAGCAGTGGGAAAGGTGACCATCCCCTTGTGCTTCTGAGGTGAAGGCAACGCTCTCCTCCCATAAACGTTATCCCTTTAAGTACAATAACGGGTGGCAAAGGAAGGGTCTTAGGATTTGATTGATAGGTAGCCAAAAAATGACAAATATCTTCTACAATCTTTTGGGCAGAAGAGGAAGTATTACATACTTTCAGTCAGGGAAGGCTAGGTGATTTATGCATTATCAGTAGCAACAAAGCCTGTGTCTTTAACAGAGTTTTACTTTTGGTTCGTTGCTTCTACCGTGGTTGTCCTTCAAGGATCTTGGCTTACAGAGTGCTTAGCATCTGCAACACTTCCAATCTCCCTGGAAGACAGCATATTTACTGTAAGGACTGATAATAGCAATAATATGTAATATTTTATTTTTGTAAACATTTGAACACAATAAATCGTGTGAATGCTTTTCCTTCCACTAAATGTCTCAAATAATAAGTCTAAGATCTAGCAATTTACCATTGCAAAGGAAATAAAGATTGTTGTATCAGTTTTATGTTTCTGGTGTGATATTTTTATATAGGAAAGGCTCTAAGTTATATAATGTTGAAATTCATCTGGGAAGACAGAAATTGCTTATGATTTTTAAAAGATGATTATGGTGGTCATGTTTCTCATAATGTTACCCATATATCACCTACCTCACAGTTATCTTTTAACATTTAAATATGCATATTCATAAGTCCAATTTGAAAAATAGAATCTCCTCCACAAAGCTGCATTTTAACCCAACTGCCTAGATAATTCTTAAACTGAATTAAATGGAGAAATAGTTTTAGAAAGTTTATGTAATTAAAAAATGGTAATATGTGTTATGAAGTATTTATACATGTCAAACTAAAGATGAACCAATAAATGATATATTTTTTTTCAATGTCATTATGTTTCTATGAAGAATAGATAACTTTGGGGTAGAGAGGTGATATCCAGGTGGGCTGCCTGAATATTTGATCTCTGTATTCTGGCAAGAAGAGTCATAGCGTAATTGTTAAGAGTCCATGTCAGTAGTCACAGTCTCTATTTAAAACTTGGTGTTGTAAACTGAATAATAATTCAGCCAGGTCTTGATGTAGAGATTTGTTTTGCGAAGCTTGAAGACGTGCTTAAGAAGAAACACAAATCACAGCGGTAACATCGCTGATCCCTGATTTTCCAAAAAAGTTATTTGAGAATTTCAAGTTTTTTTTTTTTTCTTCTTCTTTTTTTTTTTTTTTTTTTTTTTTTTTTTTTTTTTTTTTTTTTTTTTGAGATGTAGTTTCACTCTTGTTGCCTAGGGCTGGAGTGCAACAGCGCAACCTTGACTCACTGCAACCTCTGCCTTCGGTGTTCAAGCGATTCCCCTGCCTCAGCCTCCCAAGTAGCTGGGATTACAGGCGTCCATCACCACACCAGGCTAATATTTTGTATTTTTCGTAGAGACGAGGTTTCACCATGTTGGCCAGGATGGTCTCAAACCCCAGGCCTTAAATGATCTGCTCTCTTTGGCCTCCCAAAGTGCTAAGATTTCAACCGTGTGCCACTGCACCTGGTTGGATTTCAATATTTAAAGGGGAAAGAACAGGCAGGAAGGTAGGGAAGAAACGAAAAAGAGAGAGAGGGAGGATAGGAAATGAGGCAAGTGATTACATTCTTGCAAGGCTTTGATGAGGGCTCAATGAATCTACATGTTACCTGAGAGAAAAGGGGTTAGAAGAACTGTCAATTGTACATTCCTCCTGCAAGGAGTAGATTTACAATTTACATAAGATACAGTAAACATATGAAAAGATAGAGTAGAGGAAGAAGTATACTATGCATTTGTCATTCCTTTTGGGTGGGCAGAAGGATGATTTTTATTCTTGTTTTTGTCCCATGCCTGTGAAGATAAGCTGTTAATTTAAATGGTATGGTGAGAATCAACAAATAGTCTGTCTTAGGACTGTTTTGTGGGACATATATATTCGGAAAGTCCACCAGAAATTTCCTTGTGAGTAATTTGTAAAGGAAGCCATCTGGGGAGATATGTGGCCTTCTATCATCACAGCTATCTGTTTGGGAACAAAAGGAAGGCAGTTTTTTGTATGACTCAATTCCCAAGCTTAACTTTCCCTTTGCCATTATAAGTTTCGGGTCCTGCGATTCTGTTTTGTTTCAGTTTGTATAGCTATTAACTTATTGTCTTGGCAAATTTATGTAAACCATTGGGGCCTTGGGTTCCGTATCTGCAATAGGCAGATAATATTAATATTTTAACTTCTGTGGTTAGAAAACAGTCTGTAAAATTTCATGCTTTGTTAATGTTATTGCTTATTACCTTTATTAATATTTTTAATCAAATGTAGTTGCATCATACTTAAATGTAACCTTAGACTGTATGATAAAGATTTCCAGACTGCTCCAGTGGTGACAATGGACATCTGCTATCATTTAAGTCAAAATAAACCTGGTAGTACATGTGTGTTTGAGTTAATGTTTTTTTTCTATTCTTTCTGCTGTTATTTTATTCTTTTATCCTCTTAATATGTATCTCTAGCAGATTAAGCTTTTAGCTTTCATCTACTTTATTTCTCACATAAACTGGGGATTATTCTCTGCTGAAATTATGTAATATATTTCATAATCACACAAGTATGTAATACCTTTCCTAACACATATAACTTTAAAAGGATTAATTAACATTATGTCACCTATATGATGGTGCCAATGAGATTTGGTACAATTATTTAAAGAAGCGAACTGCATGTCAAATGAGACAATTAAAAGTTCATGATTGTGTTTTGGCAACTCTTTCTTTCTATTGCCTTCATTGAAAAGGAGCAGGAATAATTTCTAACTTTTAGACAAGTTTTAAGCTAATCTTTTAATAAATACTGATTTCATATATTTTACAAGTCTTTGAGAATATAAAGTTATAGTTTTAACCTTTTCATTTTCAGTTATCAGTGCTGTCAAACAAAAACTATTATAAATTCTATCATATTTAATGATTTTGACACAATTAACAATTTGATAAATCTACTGCAAAGGCTATGAGTGACCTACCCCCACATCTGTACTGCAGCTGACATGTTGCTGTACTGCACAGTGAAACATGATGGACCTTTGCACTTCCAAAGCTAGTTTATCATATATGTTGGCAATTATGTGTAACAAAATAGTATAGCAAACAATGACATAGAGTTCACAAGTACTTATCACTCCAAACAAGACAGATTTTATGGCCACTGGCCCCTTAGAAGCCAAAGAAAACCATTTGAAGTGGTTATATTCGCTATATATATATATAGAGAGAGAGAGAGAGCGAGAGAGAGAGAGCGCAATAATGAAATATTCCTTTGCAATCACTTTAAGTGAAAGAAATCCCTGGGAAGGCAGCAATTTAAAAGGCAACTCATGTTGTGGAGGAGTGAGGCTGCTTCAGTTGAGATATATATGATATTTTAGAGGATTTAATTGCAACGCTGGAGCATGAGTCTTATAGACCACAATCTACAAGTACTTCCATATTGCATGGCCAGACCTCCTAGATCAAGCCACACCAAAGCTATATTTTTCACAAGCAACATTCCCTGCAAGTTATCCCAGCAGTATCTTTTTGTTTCTGAAATTCTATTTTATTTTTAGTTATGTATTGTAGAACTGAATTCAAATGATTTACCCTTGAACACTTGTTGTTTCCCTAGGAGTGAATTGGTAAACTTTCTATTATACAGAAATGAATTTGCACCTCAGTGAGGATTCACACCTGGTTAGGTAGTCAGGCCAGGTTAAATGGATTTTGCCCCAGGGAAGAGAAAAGAGTTATCACCCTGTTAAAGCAGTTTCCACTGTTTGAACGTGAATCTGACTCAGGGAACTAACATGGGTTAGTGTGTGAGAAGTAACTTACTTAGATGCTTTTGTGGTATAGGCTTACACTAGTATTAAAAATGAATATCTCTATCTTAGAATGTATTTACTATAACACAATTTGGCCTTTATATTTCTCAGTTGAAACCGTATTTTTCTTTTCCCCTCCCCACAATATTAACCTTATTGTCAACAACAACATTTCTAATGGGTAAGAACTTTTATTTAAAGTTAATATATAAATATAAATTCCCCAAAAAACAGTATCTACTTTTCCCATGTCAAATAAAAACAAATCTAGACTTAGGTAAAGACAATCTTTATATAAAAGGTTTATTTTTAAAAGGGGAGGTGGCTATTGCGATACAATCATGCATCACTTAAGGCAGGGATACGCTCTGAGAAGCACATCATTAGGTGACTGTCGCACAAACATCATAGAGTGTACTTACGCAAGCCTAGATAGTATACCTTATCACATTCCTAGGCTATATGATGTAGTTTATGGCTCCTAGGCTACAAACTTTTACTGAATGCTGTAGGCAAATGCAATAAGAGAGGAGGTAGAAAGAAACTAGCTAGGCAGATAGTTAGGGCAAGGAGTCCTTGGCAGAACTTCCCTTGTTTTTTTTTTTTTTTTTTTTTTTTTAAATTATTATTATACTTTAAGTTCTAGGGTACATGTGCATAACGTGCAGGTTTGTTACATATGTATACTTGTGCCATGTTGGTGTGCTGCACCCATCAACTCGTCAGCACCCATCAATTCGTCATTTATATCAGGTATAACTTCCAATGTAATCCGTCCCCGCTCCCGCCTCCCCATGATAGGCCCTGATGTGTGATGTTCCCCTTCCCAAGTCCAAGTGATGTCATTGTTCAGTTCCCAACTATGAGTGAGAACATGCGGTGTTTGGTTTTCTCTTCTTGTGATAGTTTGCTAAGAATGATGATTTCCAGCTGCATCCATGTCCCTACAAAGGACGTAAACTCATCCTTTTTTATGGCTGCATAATATTCCATGGTGTATATGTGCCACATTTTCTTAATCCAGTCTGTCACAGATGGACATTTGGGTTGATTCCAAGTCTTTGCTATTGTGAATAGTGCCGCAATAAACATACGTGTGCATGTGTGTTTATAGCAGCATGATTTATAATCCTTTGGGTATATACCCAGTAGTGGGATGGCTGGGTCATATGGTACATCTAGATCTAGATCCTTGAGGAATTGCCATACTGTTTTCCATAATGGTTGAACTAGTTTACAATCCCACCAACAGTGTAAAAGTGTTCCTATTTCTCCACATCCTCTCCAGCACCTGTTGTTTCCTGACTTTTTAATGATTGCCATTCTAACTGGTGTGAGATGGTATCTCATTGTGGTTTTGATTTGCATTTCTCTGATGGCCAGTGATGATGAGCATTTTTTCATGTGTCTCTTGGCTGTATGAATGTCTTCTTTTGAGAAATGTCTGTTCATATCCTTTGCCCACTTTTTGATGGGGTTGTTTGTTTTTTTCTTGTCAATTTGTTTGAGTTCTTTGTAGATTCTGGAAATTAGCCCTTTGTCAGATGAGTAGATTGCAAAAATTTTCTCCCATTCTGTAGGTTGCCTGTTCACTCTGATGGTAGTTGCTTTTGCTGTGCAGAAGATCTTTAGTTTAATCATGTCCCATTTGTCAATTTTGGCCTTTGCTGCCGTTGCTTTTGGTGTTTTAGACATGAAGTCCTTGCCCATGCCTATGTCCTGAATGGTACTACCTAGATTTTCTTCTAGGGTTTTTATGGTAATAGGTCTAACATTTAAGTCTCTAATCCATCTTGAATTAATTTTCGTATAAGGAGTAAGGAAAGGATCCAGTTTCAGCTTTCTACTTATGGCTGGCCAATTTTCCCAGCACCATTTATTAAATAGGGAGTCCTTTCCCCATTTCTTCTTTCTCTCAGGTTTGTCAAAGATCAGATGGCTGTAGATGTGTGGTATTATTTCTGAGGACTCTGTTCTGTTCCATTGGTCTATATCTCTGTTTTGATACCAGTACCATGCTGTTTTTGTTACTGTAGCCTTGTAGTATAGTTTGAAGTCAGGTAGAGTGATGTCTCAAGCTTTGTTCTTTTGACTTAGGCTTGTCTTGGCAATGCAGGCTCCTTTTTGGTTCCATATGAACTTTAAAGCCGTTTTTTCCAATTCTGTGAAGAAACTCATTGGTAGCTTGATGGGGATGGCATTGAATCTATAAATAACCTTGGGCAGTATGGCCATTTTCACGATATTGATTCTACCTATCCATGAGCATGGTATGTTCTTCCATTTCTTAGTGTCCTGTTTTATTTCACTGAGCAGTGGTTTGTAGTTTTCCTTGAAGAGGTCCTTACATCCCTTGTAAGTTGGATTCCTAGGTATTTTATTCTCTTTGAAGCAATTGTGAATGGAAGTTCATTCATGATTTGGCTCTCTGCTTGTCTGTTACTGGTGTATAAGAATGCTTGTGATTTTTGCACATTAATTTTGTATCCTGAGACTTTGCTGAAGTTGCTTATCGGCTTAAGGAGATTTTGGGCTGAGACAATGGGGTTTTCTAAATATACAATCATGTCATCTGCAAACAGGGACAATTTGACTTCTTCTTTTCCTAACTGAATACCCTTGATTTCTTTCTCTTGCCTGATTGCCCTAGCCAGAACTTCCAACACTATGTTGAATAGGAGTGGTGAGAGAGGGCATCCCTGTCCTGTGCCAGTTTTCAAAGGGAATTTTTCCAGTTTTTGCCCATTCAGTATGATATTGGCTGTGGGTTTTTCATAAATAGCTCTTATTATTTTGAGGTACATTCCATCAATACTGAATTTATTGAGTGTTTTTAGGATGAAGGGCTGTTGAATTTTGTCAAAAGCCTTTTCTGCATCTATTGAGATAATCATATGGTTCTTGTCTTTGGTTCTGTTTATATGCTGGATTACGTTTATTGATTTGCCACTGTTGAACCAGCCTTGCATCCCAGGGATGAAGCCCACTTGATCATGGTGGTCTGTCAATTTTGTTGATCTTTTCCAAAAACCAACTCCTGGATTCATTGATTTTTTGGAGGGATTTTTGTGTCTCTATCTCCTTCAGTTCTGCTCTGACCTTAGTTACTTCTTGCCTTCTGCTAGCTTTTGAATGTGTTTGCTCTTGCTTCTCCAGTTCCTTTAATTGTGATGTTAGAGTGTCAATTTTAGATCTTTCCAACTTTCTGTTGTGGGCATTTAGTGCTATAAATTTCCCTCTACACACGGCTTTAAATGTGTCCCAGAGATTCTGGTATGTTGTATATTTGTTCTCATGGTTTCAAAGAACATCTTTATTTTTGCCTTCATTTCGTTATGTACCCAGTAGGCATTCAGGGGCAGATTGTTCAGTTTCCATGTAGTTGAGCGGTTTTGATTGAGTTTCTTAGTCCTGAGTTCTAGTTTGATTGCACTGTGGTCTGAGAGACAGTTTGTTACAATTTCTGTTCTTTTACATTTACTGAGGAGTGCTTTACTTCCAATTATGTGGTCAATTTTGGAATAAGAGCAATGTGGTGCTGAGAAGAACGTATAGTCTGTTGACTTGGGGTGGAGAGTTCTATAGATGTCTATTAGGTCCACTAGGTGCAGAGATGAGTTCAATTCCTGGATATCCTTGTTAACTTTCTGTCTCGTTGATCTGTCTAATGTTGACAGTGGAGTGTTGAAGTCTCCCATTATTATTGTATGGGAGTCTAAGTCTCTTTGTAAGTCTCCAAGGACTTGCTTTATGAATTTGGGTGCTCCTGTATTGGGTGCGTATATATTTAGGATAGTTAGCTCTTCCTGTTGAATTGATCCCTTTACCATTATGTAATGTCCTTCTTTGTCTCTTTTGATCTTTGATGGTTTAAAGTCTGTTTTATCAGAGACTAGGATTGCAACCCCTGCTTTTTTTGTTCTCCATTTGCTGGGTAGATCTTCCTCCATCCCTTTATTTTGAGCCTATGTATGTCTCTGCATGTGAGATGGGTCTCCTGAAGACAGCAGACTGATGGGTCTTGACTCTTTATCCAGTTTGCCAGTCTGTGTCTTTTAATTGGAGCATTTAGTTCATTAACATTTAAGATTAATATTGTTATGTGTGAACTTGATCCTGCCATTATGATATTAACTGGTTATTTTGCTCCTTAGTTGATGCAATTTCTTCCTAGCCTCGATGGTCTTTACATTTTGGCATGTTTTTGCAATGGCTGGTACCAGTTTTGCCTTTCCATGTTTAGGGCTTCCTCCAGGGTCTCTTGTAAGGCAGGCCTGGTGGTGACAAAATCTCTAAGCACTTGCTTATCTGTAAAGGATTTTATTTCTCCTTCACTGATGAAACTTAGTTTGGCTGGATATGAAATTCTGGGTTTAAAATTCTTTTCTTTAAGAATGTTGAATATTGGCCCCCAGTCTCTTCTGGCTTGTAGAGTTTCTGCCGAGAGGTCTGCTGTTAGTCTGATGGGCTTCCCTTTGTGGGTAACCAGACCTTTCTCTCTGGCTGCCCTTAAGATTTTTTCCTTCCTTTCAACTTTGGTGAATCTGGCAATTATGTGTCTTGGAGTTGCTCTTCTGGAGGAGTATCTGTGTGGTGTTCTCTGTATTTCCTGAATTTGAATGTTGGCCTCCCCTACTAGGTTGGGGAAGTTCTCCTGGATGATATCCTAAAGAGTGTTTTCCGACTTGGTTCCATTTTCCCCCTCACTTTCAGGCACCCCGATCAGACATAGATTTGGTCTTTTGACATAATCCCATACTTCTTGCAGGCTTTGTTTATTTCTTTTTCTTCTTTTTTCTTTTGGTTTCTCTTCTCACTTCAAATCATTCATTTGATCCTCAATCACTGATACTCTTTCTTCCAGTTGATCAAGTTGGTTACTGAAGCTTGTGGATTTGTCACGTATTTCTCGTGTCATGGTTTTCATCTCTGTCATTTCATTTGTGGCCTTCTCTGCATTAATTATTCTAGTTATCAATTCTTCCACTCTTTTTTCAAGATTTTTAGTTTCTTTGCACTGGGTACATAATTCCTGCTTTAGCTCTGAGAAGTTTGATGGACTGAAGCCTTCTTCTCTCATTTCGTCAACGTCATTCTCTGACCAGCTTTGATCCGTTGCTGGCGATGAGCTGCCCTCCTTTTCAGGGGGAGATGCACTCTATTTTTTGAATTTCCAGCTTTTCTGCCCTGCTTCTTCCCCATCTTTGTGGTTTTATCTGCTTTTGGTCTTTGATGATGGTGACGTACTGATGGGGTTTTGGTATAGGTGTTCTTCCTGTTTGATAGTTTTCCTTCTAAGAGTCAGGATTCTCAGCTGTAGGTCTGTTGGAGATTGCTTGAGGTCCACTCCAGACCCTGTTTTCCTGGGTATCAGCAACAGAGGTTGCAGAAGATAGAATATTGCTGAACAGCAAGTGTACCTCTCTGATTCTTACTTTGGAAGCTTCCTCTCAGAGGTGTAGTCTACCCTGTGAGGTGTGGGGTGTCAGACTGCCCCTAGTGGTGGATGTCTCCCAGTTAGGCTACTCAGGAGTCAGGGACCCACTTGAGCAGGCCGTCTGTCCATTCTCAGATCTCAACCTCCTTGTTGGGAGATCCACTGCTCTCTTCAAAGCTGTCAGACAGAGTCGTTCGGGTCTACACAGGCCTCTGCTGCTTCCCCTGTTGTTTTTTAGCTGTGCCCTTTCCCCAGAGGTGGAGTCTACAGAGACAGGCAGGTTTCCTTGAGCTGCTGTGAGCTCCACCCAGGTCGAGCTTCCCAGTGGCTTTGTTTGCCTACTTAAGCCTCACCAATGGCGGGCACCCCTCCCCCAGCCTGGCTGCTGCCTTGTGGTTAGATCGCAGACTGCTGTGCTAGCAATGAGGGAGGCTCCGTGGCCATGGGATCCTCCCGGCCTGGTGTGGGTATAATCTCCTGGTGTTCCCGTTTGCTTAAAGTGCAGTATTGGGGTGGGAATTACCTGATTTTCCAGGTGTTGTGTGTCTCAGTTTGCCTGGCTAGGAAAAGGGATTCCCTTCCCCCTTGCGCTTCCCAGGTGAGGCAATGCCTCGCCCTGCTTCAGCTCTCCCTGGTCGGGCTGCAGCTGCTGACCAATACGGATTGTCTGGCACTCCCCAGTGAGATGACTGCAGTACCTCAGTTGAAAATGCAGAAATCACCAGTCTTCTGTGTTGCTCGCGCTGGGAGTTGGAGACTGGAGCTGTTCCTATTCGGCCATCTTGCTCTGCCCTCAGAACTTCCCTTCTAACAAAAAGCAGCCCAATAAATCACTTCTAACAAAGAGTAGCCTGGGAGATTTGACTGTAAACATAGATAAGGAAGCCTCTCCAACACAAAGCAGGAGCTTCCTGGGTAATCAGCAACCTTTACACATGTAAGGTAGCTCCCAGTAAGCACATACCTTTCTTTTTTGGGGACATATTTAGATAAGGAAGCTGGAAACTTGCACAGGGTAGGAGGATGCCTGCAACTGCACCAAAAGAAAGTACTACCTTGGGCCCGGCATGTCTACCATGGGGGCTCTGCTCTCACACCTTTTTTAGCACATGCACAGTAGGAAAGAGATAAGAAACATGGAGTAGCTCAGGCTAAGGACCAGCCTGCATAACAAAAGGTTGGGATTGCAGCTATTAGAGATCTGTGCTTTATGAAAATGACATACGTGTTTTGAGCTGGTTTTTCATGCCATATGTAGATAAAGTGCTCCCTCCCCACTAGCTCCTTTATTAAAACCCTTGCATTTTACTGTGGAACAGCAACTTTTTGTGGTACCTCTTTCTGAAGCAGAGAGCTGTTCTTTTTTGCCCATTAAACTTCTGCTCTAACCTCACCCTTGGTATGTCTGTGTCTTTGATTACCTTGGCCATGACCAAGAACTTCGGGTACCATCCCAGTCAGTGAGGCCATTTCAGTAACACAATGGTAAGTATGTGTGTATCTAAACATATCTAAACATAGAAAAAGTACAGTAAAAAAAAAATTACAATCTTATAGGACCACTGTTGTATATGAGGTCTGTTCTTGGCCAAAACATCATAAATAATTGATACACACACACACACATATTAATTGGTTTTCACACATATATATATTTACATATATATGTGAAAACCAATTAATATGTTTTTAAATGAAAGAAAGAATTTACCTCTGTTTTAAAACAGACAAAATTAAGGCCATCAAAAAGAAATGTTTATTTTTTCACTAAAGATTATCAGATACTGATCTTTTATATCTTCCCCAACATAGTATTTTAAAATTCATAAATGAAAAAATAAGAAATAATTGTATCTAAATAAGTTCCCTCTTTTTAAAATTTCATATTGTTCATTTATGTTAAAATGAAGAATGGATACAGGGAATGCTCATTAAAAAAATACAATAGCCCGAGCACGGTGGCTAATGCCTATAGTTTCAGCACTGTGGGAGGCCAAGGCTGTCAGATCACTTGAGATCAGGAGTTTGAGACCAGTCTGCCCAACACTGTGGAACTCTGTCTCTACTAAACATACAAAAATTAGCTGGGTGTGGTGGTGCATGCCTGTAATCCCAGCTTCTTGGGAGGCTGAGGCAGGAGAAACACTTGAACCCGGGAGGTGGAGAATGTGCCATTGCACTCCAGCCTGGGCAACAAGAGCAAAAATCCATCTCAAAAAACAAAAACAAACAAACAATAAATTAACTTTTAAAAATTCTGTGCTAAATATTTTTTCATTCTACTATTGACAATTCTATTGACTATTACCTTAAACTCTTTAATGTCTATGTGCTCAAAGTCCATTTTTAAAAGATGTTTGCAAAACCTAGATGCAGCATATATGTATATCTTTGACAAAGAATGATTCAGAAAGATCAGTTTCAAATCTTTCAAATGTCACAAAGGTCATAATTATTTTAGTACTACAATATGATTATTTATTTCCACAATATTAAACTGTTTTCCTTTACCTGTGTTTCTAGTAAATTGCTCTCCTATTTTGACTTGGGTATTTTTTATTTAATATACAAATTATATTTTGCTTTTGAAGTCTATCAGTTCTTGTTATGTTGAAATTACATACTTTTAACATAAAATTTATCTTTTCAATATGAAATTTTCCTGTGTAATACAGATTCTAATCAACTTTACTTTCCAGTAATATAAAAATTGAGAAAATACATTCATCTTTAAAAAATATAATAAGGAGAACATGTCCTTATTATTAACAAGAAATCACAAATAAAAGTTCCTTATATGTAAGACTGTATTGTGTGATTCATATTAATCTTGAGAATGTGACATTTACTAAATTGATGAAAATGTCACGTGGAATTGTCTCACAAACAAATTAAAATTCTGCTACATTTTCTCCACTATGACTTTATGGTTATGTCAAGTTAGTTTAATGCAATATGTAAGTTTTTGTGCTAATATTTAGAGGAGAAATTCAAGCCATTAAAAGAAGTTTTCTTTTCATAATGTTTGTTTAGGTCAAGAATACTAACTGATAGCACAAAGGAAAAGTATTTACCTCCTCTATTCCTCATTTGTTTTATATTGATAATAGAAATACATTGTCATTATTTATATGATATGATCTTGAATTTCCTTATAGGTCTCTGACACTATATATTAAATATGAATATATTCTTAAAACTAATGTTTTAGTGTGACTATTTCCTCTACACATTTTGGAACTGGTCTAAAAATACATTCATTAAAATAAATAAATTGTTTAGAAAGTGGTAGTGTGTTTCCAGAAACAATAGGCATTTTGACATTGTATAAAAATAAACAATTTTTATAAAAGAAAAAAATTGTTACATCCTGTATCAGAAAGTAATAAAACTTACAGAATGTGTTTTTTCCTACTTACAATGTTTTTCATTTTATTTTCTATTTACTTTCACAAGTAGTTTCCCATATGAATGAATCTGAACAAGAGGTTTATGAAACAAGTAGCCGTAAATTGTTCTTTGTCAAATAGCAGCTTTGTTACACAAAAGATAAGAATAAATCAAAGAAGGAAACCACTCATTTCTATTGTTATGTATTCAACATGCATTTATTGTGTGCCTTCTATATTCTGAGTAATGTGCTGGATAGCAGGCATAAAAGTTGAACGATGCTAGGAATTATGCACATAAGTTGTTATGGTAACATAAAATAAATATGTGACCCTATTGGGAGGTGAGAGAACAGTTCAGAGAAACAGTTTCCTTGAAACTCGGTTATGAGGTAGAAGGAGACAAGTACACAGAGAGGGTAGAAAGTCATTCAGAGCAGAGAACAGAATGTACAAACTTTTGATAATATAAAATACCCCGATGCAGGTTGAAAATTCAGTAGTTGTCTATCACTGGAGTGCAGTGGGGAGAAACAAAGCAAAATACAGCTGAGGAAGAAACTGTGAAGAACACTGATTGCTAAGATAAGTTATTCAAAAATTTGTCTTAAATTTATTAGTGCATTTTAAGAAAAACGATATCATAAATTAGCATTTAAGAAGAACTACATGTAATTATTTAAGAGACCAATTTAAGAGCCAATAAATTGGAGATAGAGATATGTTTTAGGAAGCTATGATAATAATAGATTTGATAAGTAGTATGCACATAAAGTAAATTGCCGTATGTGGAAAAAAGAAAGAGAAGAAGGATGTAAGAGATATTAAAGTGGTAAAACTGATAAAATTTGACTGGTTAGAGGGTTTGTGATGATAGAGAAAATCATGTTTGTAATGGCTTTTAATTTTCTGGAGTTGGCGACTGGACAAATGGAGATGTTAATCATAAGGGCACAGAACAAAGAAAGGGCAATAGGACATGAGGAATTAGATGATACTTTTAGATTGAAGTACATTGGTGACATCCAGATGAAAATTACTCTTTGTCATATATAAGCATACCATATTACTAAGTAGAGGTATGATAAATTGCATATTATCACTTTAAATTTAATCTGCAAGAAAGGTACATTTATATTAATGTTTTAAATAAGCATGACTTTAAATAAAATATCAATAATTTTTGAAAATTGTATGAATTCCATGTACTTTATCAATGAGAGAGAACGTCAATGAAAGAAAAGGTTAAATGTCAGGGTAAAAGAGGTTAACGAAAACTGAAGAATTATAACCTCATCATTGTAATTAGCAGCATTAAGTGTTCACTTGTCCAATGAAATTTGAGGAAATAAGAGGTAATTATTACCCCTCATTTGACCTAGAAAATCATAATTATTTTGTATCAAAAGTTCTATAGGTTTTAATTTACCATTTATTTTGGTCTGTTGTTACTTGAACTGAGCAATGAAAATATCTCTGAAGAAATGTACCACTTCAATGCTTGTAAATCCCAGAGTTATGGATAGAACTTGAAGAACTCAATGTAATGCCTAATGCCATTACATTTAGGAAAGAGAAAGAATGATTGTATAAAATACTTGTCAAGATAATTTGTTTATAAATAACTAAATACTTAAGTACACATGGCTTAGACAATGAGTACACAGTCTATTTCATATATTAATAATTCTGGAGACCAGGCAACTTTTCAGACATCTACTACTTTATTATTAGAATCTTGACTTGTTCTCAGGTTAATCTCTCTGAATTTAAGATGGCTACAACAGCTTCACTTTCCATGATTCCAACGGCATGAAGAAAGGGATATTTTTCTTTGTATCTTCTCTTTAAAATATAGATAAAATTTGTTTTCTGAAGCTCATCCAGCATCATCTTCCTGTACCATTTTCCAGGCTTTATTCAAATGCATACCATTAAACTTATCTCTATCAAAGAGTCACAAGCTACGAAATGGAGATAAGACAGAGTGATATTCTCTTGTAACACTAAACAGGAACAAATCTTGAGTATTTTTATTAATAAGTAGAAATGACTGTTGAATTGACAAGTAAGTATGTTTACCATATTTTGCTATATCTAAATATGTTTTAGGTGTATTAATATTGATAACTATAACATGCCACTTGGACAAAATTTCTCTTAATATACTGGAAATATCCAGAGGAAACTTCTTAGATTTCTTAGTTTCAGTTTCTTCAGAATGTAGCACAGGAACTGGTTCATCATAAGTACTTAAGCACATTTGTATAGAATGAATAAATACATCTGCAAAATAGCCTTTATTGTACACTCCATCTACTAAAAACAACAACAAAATACCCAGGAACTCTTCAATGAAAATAATCAGAGAATTTCTGAAAACCCTGCTGCAAACATACTACTCTCAAACTTCAATGTCTCCTCAGAATGTAAACTTAACATTTACCATTGAAAAAACTATTTCAGACTTCTTGTTATGATAGAACAATAGGAACTGAATTTATCCTGTCAGGTGATCAACAACAACAAAAAAAAATGCAAGGAATAACATAAGAAGATGTAATTTATAAGAATATCTTATAAACCAGGCCACAAAGAAAAATAACCTCCAAGAGATGGATACAAAACAAAGTAGTCTTTTTTGTTGGTTTAGCTAACTAAACAATATCTCTAATACTTTATTCTTATTCCTTCTTTCTTTTTTGTTTTTTTAACCAATGGTCAATTCTCACCATATCTAGGTAGTTCTCCATGGGCCAACACTCTTGTATTTCTTTTGCACATGTTTCAGCTTCTTTTCCCCTCTCTGCTTTTCACTACTAAAATTATGTAGCCACATTGTTATGGGATGAATTATGCTCTTCTTTCTATAGTCCAGATGTTAAAGTCCTAAAACAATACCCCAGAATGTGACATTATTTCAAAATTGGTTATTGATGATGTAATTAATTAAGATGAGGTAATTGGGGGGAGTCCTACTCCAGTATAGCTTATAAAATGGGGGAATTTGGACATAAAACCTTCACACGTGTGAAGATAAAGGCAAATATCAAGGTGGTGCTTCTGCAGCATACTTAAAATATGACAAACTCATGCCAAAGGTTTTCAACAAACCATCAGAAGCTAGACAAGAGGAATGGAACCGATTCTTTCTCACAGCCATCAGAAGGAACCACCCATACCAATACCTTGATCTTGGACTTCTGTGCTCCAAAACTGTGAGAAAATTTTCAGTTGTTTAAGCCACCAGTTAGTGATAATTTGTTACAGCAGCCCTGGGAAATTAATATACCTCGATGTATATCACATTTTTCCGCTTCAGGACTATTACCATCAAGCCAGGTTTACTCAAATTAAATGATACAATAATTTAAATATGTGTCATTAGCTAGCCTAGTGTGATCACCAAAGTTTATTAAATAAGGATGGCATTATTTCAGTAATGCCTAAAAATAGTACGCCATATCCTCAGTAACTATTTCATTTCTTCCAACTTTCCCAGTAACTCCCATTCTCTCTATTCCCTAATTTTTATCTGCTAAATCTGTCTTTGTTCATGCAATATAAATTAGTTATCTTTAACTTAATGAATATTCATTAAAATGTCTCATTTTATTTTGCTTTATCTTATTGCACTTTGCAGATATTACATTATTTAAAAATTTAAAGTTTATGGCTACCCTATATAGAACAAGTCTGTCAACACTATTTTTTCAATAGTATGAATTGACTTTGTGTCTCTGTGTTATATATTGGTAATTATTCAATATACAAAATATTTCCTTTCATGTTATATCTGTTATGGTGATCTATGATGAGTGATCTTTGATGTTACTATTGTGACTTTTTTTGGTGGGAGGTTGCCAGAAACCATGCTTATATATGACATAATTGATAAATGTTGTGTATGTTCTGACTGCTTCACCAACCAGCCATTTCCCTGTTTCTTTCCCTTTCCCCAGATTTCCCTATTCCCTGAGACACAATAATATTAAAATTAGCCAATTAGTAATTCTATAATGGCCTCTAAGTGTTCAAGTGAAAAGAAGAGTCACAAATCTCTCATTTTAAATGAAAAGTTAGACATAATTAAGCTTAGTGAGGAAGGCATGTTGAAAGCTGAGACAGACCAAAAACTAGGCCTCTTGCACTAAACAGGCAGCAAAGTTAGAAATGCAAAGAAAACGCTCTTGAAGGAGATGAAAAATGCTACTTCAGTGAACTCATAAATGATAAGACAGTTAAACAGCCTTATGGCTTATATGGAGAACGTTTTAGTCATCCAAATAGAAAATCAGACAAGCTACAATCTTCCTTTAAGCCAAAGTCTAATCCAGAGCAAGGCCCTAACTCATTAATTCTATAAAGTCTGAGAGAGGTGAGGAAGCTAAAGAAGTAAAGTTTGAGCAGAAGTTGTTAAATAATGTTAAAGAAAAAGTCATCTTCATAAAAGGGCGAGATGAAGCAGCAAATGCTAATGGACAAGTTGCAGCAAGTTATCCAGAAGATACCCCAGATAATGAATAAAGGTAGCTACAAAACAATAGATTTTGAAGGTAGACAAAACAGTCTTATAGTAGAAGAAGATGCCATCCTGGACATTCAAAGCTAGAGAAGGATTATGAGTATCCGGCTTCAAAGCTTCAACGGACAAACTGGTTTTCTTGTTAAGGGCTAATGAAGCTGTTGGCTTTAACTTGAAGCCAATGCTCATTTACCATTTCAAAAATCTTCTAAACCTTTAGAATTAAGGCAAATTTATAATACCTGTGCTGCATAAATGGAACGACAAAGCCTGATGACAATACATCCATTTATAGCATGGTTTACTAAACATTTTAAGCCCATTATTAAGATCTACTAATCAGAAATAAAAAAAAATAAATAAACTATCCCTGCTCATTTAAAATATACCTCACCATCCAAGATGTCTGTTGAAGATGTACAGGACATTAAAGTTGTTTTTATGCCCACTAACATAACACCCTTTCCACAGCCCATAAGTCCAGGACTAATTTTGACCTTCAAGTCTTATTTAATAAACTCATTTAATAGCTGACATAGATGGTAATTTCTCTGATGGATGTGGGCAAAGTAAATTGAAAACTTTTTGGGAACAATTCACTATTCTAGATCCATTAAAAACATTTATGAATCATGGAAGGAGGTCAAAATATCAAGTATCAACAGAAGCTCAAAAAAGTTTCCTCCAACTCTCATGAATGACTTTGAGGGATTCAAGACTTCAGTGGTGGAAGTAATTGCAGATTCATGAAAACAGCAGGAAAAATAGAACTAGAAATGAGTCTTACGATGCAACTGAATTGCTGAAATCTCATGCTAAAAGTTAAAACAGACAAGGAGTTGTTTCTTATAGATGGTCAAAGAAAGTAGTTTCTTGAGATGAAATCTAATCCTGGTGAAGATATCATGAGCATAAATGAAATAATAACAAAGGATTTAGAATATTACATAACCTGAGTTGATAAATCAGTGGCAGGAATTGAGAGGGTTGACGCTAATAGTGAAAAACGTTCTACTGTGGATAAACTGCAATCAAGCAGCATTGCATGCTAAAAAGGAATCTTTCATAAAAGGAAGAGTCAATCAACATGTCATTCTTCATTGTCCAGTTTTAATAAATTGCCACAGCCACTCCTACCTTCAGTAACAACCACCCTGATCAGTCAGCTGCCATCAACATTGAGGCAAGACCCTGCACCAGCAAAAATATTAAAACTGGCTGAAGCTCTGATGACAGTTAACATTTTTAAGTAATAAAGTCTTTGTAATTAGATATGTACATTATTTTTAGCCACATATTATTGCACACTTAGATTATGGTACATGTGTAAATATAACTTTTATATGTGTTGGAAAACAAAAAAAAAATGTGTAATTTGCTTTATTGTGTTACTTGTTTTATTGCTGTGGTCTTGGACCAAACTTGCATCACCAAAGTGTGCCTGTTTTGAATTCCTAATAAATGCTAGACCTATAAGAACTAACAGAATATCAGTGATTAATAAATTTACATTGAATACATATTCTAGAAGGTGCATCAAGGGGTGACAATAAAGGAACAGCAAGTAAAATAAGTATTGATTGCAATTAATTACTTAAGCATAATGAGAAATTGAATGATACAGAGTATACTTGGAAAATATATGCCTAATGCAGATAAGGTATAAGAAGTCAGTCTGGAAAACTGATAATCTGAGATTAAAAAGAGGGTATTATGAAAGTGTAAGTAAAAGCAAATTGACAAACAATGTCTGGAAGCTCAAAATTTGTCTGAAGAACCAAATTTTGTTTAAGGATTTTAAATAAAATGTACATAGCTAAAGGAGGAAGATTAGATGAGAGGAAGAATGGTAAGATATTTTATAGAAACAGGAACATTTCATTAAGATTCTTTGTAGACTAGAGTAAGGGGTTTGCTTTTTAGTGCAATGGTAAGCTATTGAATAGTTTTAGCATTAACAGGACTTTGTAGATTTTATATTTATGGTTATATTTATTCATACAGGAGTTTTTTTATAATCAGTAAAGGTATAAGAAAAATAATTTTGTGTAGCTTTTAATAAAGTAAAATAAATATGATCACTGTTTGAATTAATAATATAAAAGTGAAGATGAGAAAAATTATAAATACAATTTATTTTGAAGGTAATATTTATAGTGCTTGCTGTTGAATTATATGGGGCGGCAATAAAAAGGAACAATTAAAAGTTTTTTTTTTTTTTTCTAACGTTTGACTTGAATAACTTTGAGGATTTTTATAACATATAAAAATGGGGAACTGCATTTGAGGAATGGCAAATAAACAATGATATTGATATATCTATGGAAAGATGTACAAAGTGTCACCTTAAATGTAAGTCCAGAGCTTAGGCAAATTTCTTACACCTAGGGAATATTGAACACAAATATGACATCCTTTTTTTACCAACATATTTTCTACCTGAATCTTTATCCATCTTTTCTTTCTAATTGCTGGTTATCTTCTTATGTCTTGAGACGTCTATAGGGAAGCATTCCTCATTCTATCAACCATCAATTGTTATGTGTGGGTATGCTTATATTAGCCCATTCTCACCCTGCTATAAAGAACTACCTGAGACTGGGTAATTTATAAATAAAAGAGATTTAGTTGGCTCGCAGCTCTGCAAAACAGGAGAGGCCTCAGGAAACTTACAATAATGGTGGGAGGTGAAGGGGAAGCAAGGAATATCTTACATGATGGCAGAAGAGAGAGAAAGGGGGAACTGTCACAAACTTTTAAACCATCAGATCTCATGAGAACTCACTTGCTATCATGAGAACAGCATGGGGGAATTCTGCCCCATGATCCAATCACCTCCTATCTGGTCCCTTCCTCAACACATGGGGATGACAATTAGATATGAGATTTGGGTGATAACACGGAGCCAAACTATATTGTTCTACCCCAGCCCCTCCCAAATCTCATGGTCTTCTCACATTTCAAAACACAATCATGCCTTTCTAATGGTCCCCCAAAATCTTCACTCATTCCAGCATTAACCCAAAAATCCATGTCCAAAATCTCATATGAGACAAGGCAAGTTTCTTCCACCTATTAACCTGTAAAATAAAAAAGAAGTTAGTTACTTCCATGATACAACAGAAATACAAGAGTTTAGTAAATGCTCCCCTTCCAAATGGGAGAAATTGGCCAGGACACAGGGGATACAGGCCCCATGAAAGTCCAAAATTCAGCGGGGTAGTCATTAAATCTTTAAGCTCCAAAATAATCTCCTATGACTCCATGTCTCATATCCAGGGCGTACTGATGCAAAGAGTGGGCTCCCAAGGCCTTAGGCAGCTTTGCCCCTGTGGATTTACTGGGTACAGTGCACACAGCTGCTTTCACAAGCTGGCTTTGAGTGCCTGCAGCTTTTCCAGGTGCATGATGCAAGCTGTCAGTGGATCTACCATTCTGGGGTCTAGAGGACTCTGTCCCTCTTCTCACAGGTCCACTAGGCAGTGCTCCAGTGGGGACTCTCTGTGGGGGCTCGTATTCCATATTTCCCCTATGCATTGTCCTCATAGTTTCTCTATGATGGCTATGCCCCTGCAGCAGGTTTCTGCCTGGATATCAAAGTCTTTCCATACATCCTCTGAAATCTAAGTGGAGGTTCCCAAACCTCAACTCTTGTCTTCTGTGTACCCGCAGGACTAATACCATGTGGAAGCCTCCATGGTTTGGGGCTTTCTTTCTCTGAAGTAATAGCCCCAGCTGTATCTTGGCCCCTTTTAGCCATGGCTAGAGTTGAAGCAATTGGGACACAGGGTTCACACAGCAGCAGGGCTCTGAGCCTGGCCCACAAAATCATTTTTCCCTCTTAGGCCTCTGGGCCTGGGATGAGAGGATCTGCCACAAAGGTCTCTGACATGTCCTGGAGACATTTTCCCCACTTTTTTAGTGACTAACATTTGGCTCCTCATTACGTATGCAAATTTCTTCAGCTGCCTTGAATTTCTCCTCAGAAAATAAGTTTTTCTTTTCTATTGCATCATCAGACTGCAATTTTCCAAACTTTTATGCTCTGTTTCCCTTTTGAAACTGAATGCTTTTTACAGCACCCATGTCAACTTTTGAGTGCTTTGCTGCTAGGAAATTTCTTCTGCCAGATACTCTATATCTTCTCTCTCAAGTTGAAAATTCCACAAATTTCTAAGGCAGGGGCAAAATGCTGCCAGTCTCTGCTAAAATATAACAAGAGTTACCTTTACTTCAGTTCCCAAAAAGTTTCTCATCTCCATCTGAAACCACCTCAGCCTGGACTTCATTGTCCATATCACTATCAGCATTTTATCACAATAATTTGACAAGTTTCTGGGAAGTTTTCAACTTTTCCTCCTCTCTGTGTCTTTTTCTGAGCCCTCCAAACTGTTCTAAACTCTGCCTGTTACCCAGTTCCAAAGTCACTTCCACATTTTCAGGTATCTTTATAGCAGTGCCCCAAACTCCTGGTACCAATTTTCTGTATTAGTCTGTTCTCATACTGCTATAAAAAAATACTTGAGACTGAGTAGTTTATAAACAAAAGGGGTTTAATGAACTCACAGTTATACATGGCTGGAGAGGCCTCAGGAAACTTACAATCATGGCAGAAAGTGAAGGGGAAACAAAGCACATCTTACATGGTGGCGAGAGAGAGAGAGAGAGAGAGAAGTGGGAACTGCCACAAACTATTAAACCATCAGATTTTGTGAGAACTCATTCACTATCACAAGAACAGCGTGGGGGAAATTGCCCCCGTGATCCAATCACCTCCCACCAGGTACCTTCCTGGGCACAGGGGGATTACAATTTGAGATGAAATTTGGGTGGGGAGAGAGAGCCAAACCACATCAACCCTAAAAGAGCACTGCACACTGTAATACTCACAATTTGTTATAGACTCATATTATTCTATGTTGTGGTAAATTTATTCTCCTAGATTCCCTCCTAGATTCAATCTTCAGTCTACTGAATCATTTTCATCAGCATTAATCATGCTCTAATTCAGGAGTTGATACTGATATTTTGGTTTATGTTTTTCTTATCTTACATTGATTGCTTGTTGTATCCTCATAGATTTATATAGTAATCATATGCTATTTATTTTATTTAAATCCATGTGTACACACACACCATAGCAATTGCCTAGTTAAAATGACTATTTCAATGATGAACAGAAATATACAACTTGGAACTAAAATAGTGATTTTCCTAAATAAATATTTCTCTAATATTCTTTTTCAAAATGTAAAATATCACCTACTCATGAGCTAGATAAATTTGTTAGCCATCTCTGGAACAATCCAAATTCAAACTCTGACTTGACTGAGAAGTAGGCACATGACTAATAGATCTGCTACTTAGAATTTAAAGGATTTATGAAATCATAATTATAAGATGATAATTATTGATGCTGAGATCTATTCTTTACCCAATACATCACATAGATGGTATAATCGATTTCAAGATTCTTAATGGTATTATAGTCCCAATTCTCAACAGTTTACAAAACACAAACATATATTTATCATGCATTTTGTATACTTTTTGGAGTTGACTAGCTCTGCTTCATAGTTTTTTTATTTTGCAGTCTCTAGGACTAGTGTCTATCAGGGAATAATGTTCTCAAAGAGGGGGAAAAGTCATAACAGAATTTTATCTGGCTTTAAAGTGTCTACTTAAAATTGAAATACATTACTTCTCGGATTTTACTGGCCAAAAAAGTTGTACCAGAAATGCTGAGGCCAGATGAATAATCTTCTTTCAGAAATAAGGTTGACAGTGAGGGTGGCATATAAAAATGGAATTTTTCTTTATTAGGTAAGTTTTGGAATACAAAGAAAAGAGAATTTTATTTTACAATGAACTCCCATACAACTACTTTCTTAGTTTGTTCAGGCTGCCATAAAGAAAAACATAGACTATATGGCTTACATGGCATTTTTTTTCTCTCAGAGTCCTAGAGGCTGGGGAGTCCAAAATCAAGGTACCAGACAATTCAAATCTTGGTGAAGCTCTTTCTGGCTTGGCAATGGCCAGCTTCTCCATGAGTTCTCACATGGCAGAAAGAGAGCTCTGGTGTTTCTTTCTCTCATAAAAGCACCAGTTCTATCCAATTAAGGGCCTACCTTTACAATCTCACTTAACCTTTATTGGCTCCTCCCAGACCCTATCTCCAAATACAGTCACATTGGGGATTAGGGTTTCAATGTATGAATTTTGAGTTGACACATAACTGCAGTCTGTAATACTCACAATCTAGACTCTTTTATTAACATTTTATTATATTATATTTGTTTTATTAGAGACTTCTCAATTTATTTGTTGATGCATTCAAATTAAACTGCAGACATCTGTACACTTTATGCTAAATGTTTTGGTGTGCCTGACATTAACAAAACAATATTTTTTGAGTTTATCTTTTGCCTTAAAATTTCTTTGTCAGGAAATATACAAATCTAAGTGTGTATTCTTTATGCTTTGAAAAATGCATACACCTGTATAACCTCAAACTGTATCAACATACAGAACATTACAAGAACCTCGACGAGTTCCCTCATGCTTCTCTCCAATCAATCCCCATCACCACCTTTAGGACTTTTCCCAGAATAGATTAAATTTGCTTATAGTATAATTCAATATAAAGTCTTTCATTGCTTACACTTCTTTTTATTATTGTACTTTAAGTTTGGGGTACCTGTGAAGAACATGCAAGTTTGTTACATAGGTATACACATGACATGGTGGTTTACTCTACCCATCAACCCATCATCTACATTAGGTATTTCTCCTAAAGCTGTCCCTCCCCTTGACTACCACACCCCAACAGGCCCTGGTGTGTGATGTTCCCCTCCTACTGTCCATGTGTTCTCATCCTTCAAATCCCATTATGAGTGAGAAGACGCAGTGTTTGGTTTTCTGTTCTTGTGTTAGTTTGCTGCGAATAATGGTTTCAAGCTTCATTCTTCTCTCTTTGAAGGACATACACTCATCCTTTTTTATGGCTGCATAGTATTCCATAATATGTGCCAATTATTCCAAATATGTGCCACATTTTCTTTATCCAGTCTATCATTGATGGGCATGTGAGTTGGTTCCAAATCTTTGCTATTGTAAACAATGCTGCAATAAACATATATGTGCATGTGTCTTTATAGTAGACTGATTTATAATCCTTTGGGTATATACTCAGTAATGGGATTGCTGAGTCAAATGGTATTTCTAGTTCTAGATCCTTGAGGAATCACCACATTGTCTTCCACAATGGTGGAACTAATTTACTCTCCCACTAACAGTGTAAAAGCATTCCTATTTCTCCACATCCTCACCAGCATCTCGTGTTTCCTGACTTTTTAATGATCACCATTCTAACTGGTGTGAAATGGCATCTCACTGTGGTTTTGATTTGCATTTCTCTAATGACCATTGATGATGAGCTTTTTTTCATATGTTTGCTGTCCACATAAATGTCTTCTTTTGAGAAGTGTCTGTTCATATCCTTTGCCCACTTTTTGATGTTTTTGTTTGTTTGTTTGTTTGTTTGTTTTCTTGTAAATTAGTTTAAGTTCTTTGTAGATTCTGGAGATTAGTCCTTTGTCAGATGTATAGGTTGCAAAAATTTTCTCCCATTCTGTAGGTTGCCTGTTCACTGTGATGATAGTTTCTTTTGCTGTGCAAAAGCTCTTTAGTTTATTAGATCACATTTCTCTATTTTGCCTTTTGTTGCCATTTCTTTTGGTGTTTGCTTTGCCCATGCCTCTGTACTGAATGGTATTCCCTAGGTTTTTTCTAGGATTTTTTATGGTTTTAGGTCTCACATTTAAGGTTTTAACCAATTTTGAGTTAATTTTTATATGAAGTGTAAGAAAGGGATCCAGTTTCCTCTCTTATTTCCTAGAGAAGTGGTTTGTAGTGCTCTTGAAGAGGTTCTTCACATCCCCTGTAAGTTGTTTTCCTAGGTATTTTTTTTTCTCTTTGTAGCAACTGTAAATGGGAGTTCATTTATGAACTGGCTCTCTGCTTGTCTCTTGTTGGTGCATAGGAATGCTTGTGATTTTTGCACATTGATTTTATATCCTGAGATTTTCCTGAAGTTGCTTATCAGCTTAAGGAGATTTTGGGCTGAGGCAATGGGGTTTTGTAAATATACTTTCATGTCATCTGCAAACAGAGACGATTTGACTTCCTCTTTTCCTAATTGAATACCCTTTATTTTTTCACTTGCCTGATTGCTGTAGCCAAGAATTCCAATACTATGTTAAATATGAGTGGTGAAAGAGGGCATCCTTGTCTTGTGTCAATTTTCAATGGCAATGCTTCCAGCTTTTGCCATTCAGTATGATATTGGCTGTGGGTTTGTCATAAATAGCTTTTATTATTTTGAGATATGTTCCATCAATGACTAGTTTATTGAGAGATTTTAGCATGAAGGGCTGTTGAATTTTGTCAATGGCCTTTTCTGTATCTTTTGAGATAATCATGTGGTTTTTGTCATTGGTTCTGTTCATGTGTTGGACTATGCTTCTTAATTTGCCTATGTTGAACCAGCTTTGCATCCCAGGGATGAAGCCAACTTGATCATGGTGGATAAGCTTTCTGATATGCTGCTGGATTCAGCTTGCCAGTATTATATTGAGAAATTTTGAATCAATGTGATATTGGCCTGAAATTTTCTTTTCTTGTTGTTTCTCTGCCAGGTTTTGATATCAGGATGATGCTAGCCTCATAAAATGAGTTAGGGAGGACTCCTTCTTTTTCTATTGTTTGGAATAGTTTCAGAAGGAATGGTACCAGTTTCTCTATGTACTTCTGGTAGAATTCGGCTGCGAATCCATCTGATCCTGTACTTTTTTTTGGTTGGTAGTCTATTAATTACTGCCTCAATTTCAGAATTGTCACTCATCTATTCAGGGACTCAACTTCTTCCTGGTTTAGTCTTCAGAGGGTTTATGTGTCCACGAATTTATCCATTTCTTGTAGATTTTCTAGTTTATTTACATAGAGTTGTTTATACTATTCTCTGATGGTAGTTTTTATCTCTGTGGGATTGGTGGTGATATCTGATATCCGCTTCAACATTTTTTATTGCCTTTATTTGATTCTTCTCTCTTTTCTTCATTAGTCTTATTAGTGGTCTAAGTATTGTGCTGATCTTTTCAAAAAACCAGCTCCTGGATTCATTGATTTTTTCTTTTTTTTTTTTTTTTAAGAGTTTTTGTGTCTCTATCTACTTCAGTTTGGCTCTGATCTTAGTTATTTCTTGTCTTCTGCTAGCTTTTGAATTTATTTGCTCTTGCTTCTCTAGTTCTTTTAATTGTGATGTTAGGGTATCAATTTTAGATTTTTCCTGCTTTCTCTTGTGGGCTTTTAGTGCTACAGATTTCCCTCTATACACGCTTTAAATGTGTCCCAGAGATTCTGGTATGTTGTGTCTTTGTTCTCATTGGTTTCAAAGAACATCTTTATCTGCTTTTATTTAGTTATTTACCCAGTTGTCATTCAGGAGCAGGTTGTTCAGTTTCCATGTACATGTGCAGTTTTGAGTGAGTTTCTTAATCCTGAGTTCTAATTTGATTGCGCTGTTGTCTGAGAGACAGTTTGTTAGGATTTTTTTCTTTTGCAATTGCTAAGGAGTGTTTTACTTCCAATTATGTGATCAGTTTTAGAAGAAGTGCAATGTGGTGCTGAGAAGAATATATATTCTGTTGATTTGGGGTGGAGAGTTCTGTAGATGTCTGTTAGGTCCACTTGGTCCAGAGCTGAGTTCAAGTCCTGGATATCCATGTTAATTTTCTGTCTCATTGATCTGTCTAATATTGACAATGGGGTGTTAAAGTCTCCCACTATTATTGTGTGTGAGTCTAAATTTCTTTGTAGGGTTCTAAGAACTCACTTTATGAATATGAGTGCTCCTGTATTGGGTGCATATAGATTTAGGATAGTTAGCTCTTCTTGTTGCATTGATCCCTTTGCCATTATGTAATGCCCTTCTTTGTCTCTTTTGATCTTTGTTGGTTTAAAGTCTGTTTTATCAGAGACTAGGATTGCAACCCCTGCTTTTCTGTGTGCTCCATTTGCTTGGTAAATATTCTTCCATCCCTTTATTTTGAGCCTATGTGTGTCTTTGCACATGAGATGGGTCTCCTGAATACAGCACATCGATGGGTCTTGACCCTTTATCCAATTTTTCAGACAGTGTCTTTTAATTGGGGCATTTAGCCTGTTTACATTTAATGTTAATATTGTTATGTGTGAATTTCATCCTGCCATTGTGATGCTAGCTGGTTATTTCGGCCTTTAGTTGATGACAGTTTCTTCAGTGTTGATGGTCTTTACATTTTGGCATGTTTTTTCAGTGGCTGATACTGGTTGTTCCTTTCCATGTTTAGTGCTTCCTTCAGGAGCTCTTGTAAGGCAGGCCTTGTGGTGACAAAATCTCTCAGCATTTCCTTGCCTGAAAAGGGTTTTATTTCTCCTTTGTTTAAGGGGCTTAGTTTGACTGGATATGAAATTCTGGGTTGAAAATTCTTTTAAGAATATTGAATATTGGCCCCCACTCTCTTCTCGCTTGTAAGGTTTCTGTTGGGAGATATGCTGCTAGTCTGATGGGCTTCTCTTTGTGTGTAACCTGACCTTCCTCTCTGGCTGCCCTTAACATGGTTTTCCTGCATTTCAACCTTGGTGAATCTGACAATTGTGGGTCTTGGGGTTACTCTACTTGAGGAGTATCTTTGTGGTGTTCTCTTTATTTACTGAAATTGAATGTTGGCCTGCCTTGCTAGGTCAAGGAAGTTCTCCTGGATAATATTCTGAAGAGTGTTTTCCAACTTGGTTCCATTCTCCCCATCACTTTCAGGTACACTTCTCAAACATAGATTTGGTCTTTTCACATAGTCCCCTATTGCCTGAAGGCTTTATTCATTTCTCTCCACTTTTTTCTCTAATCTTGTATTCTCACTTTATTTCATTAAGTAGATCTTCAATCTCTGATATCCTTTCTTCTGCTTGATTGATTTGGCTATTGACACTTGTGTATGCTTCATTAAGTTCTTGTGCTGTGTTTTTCGGCTCCATCAGGTCATTGTTGTTCTTCTCTAAACTGGTTATTTTAGTTAGCAATTAGTCTAATCTTCTTTCAACGTTCTTAGCTTCCTTGCATTGGGTTAGAACATGCTTTTTTAGCTCAGAGGAGTTTGTTATCACCCACCTTCTGAAGCCTACTTCTGTCAATTTGTCAAACTCATTCTCCATCCAGTTTTGTTCCCTTGCTGGTAAGGAGTTGTGATCCTTTGTAGGCAAGAGGCATTCTGATTTTTGGAATTTTCAGCCTTTTGCACTGGTTTCTCCTCATCTTCGTAGATTTATCTACCTTTGGTCTTTGAAGTCTATGGCCTTTGGGTGGGGTCTCTGGGTGGATGTCCTTTCTGTTGATGCTAATACTATTCCTTTCTGTTTGTTAGTTTTCCTTCTATCAGTCAGTCCTCTCTGCTGCAGGTCTGCTGGAATTTGCTGGAGGTGCACACCAGACCCTGTTCACCTGAGTATCACCAGGAGAGGGTGCAGAACAGCAAAGATTGCTGCCTGTTTCTTTCTCTGGAAGCTTTGTCCCAGAGGGACACAGCCAGATGGCAGCCAGAGTTCTCCTCTATGAGGTGTCTATTGGCCCCTTCTGGGAGAGTCAGGATACATGAGGGTCAGGGACCCACACTTGAGGAGGCAGTCTGTCCCTTATCAGAACTTGAATGCTGTGCTTGTAGATCCACTGCTCTCTTCAGAGCTGCCAGGCAGGGATGTTTAAGTCTGTCGAAGCTGTGCCCACAACTGCCCCTTCCCCTACTTGTTCTGTCCCAGGGAGTTGGGGATTGTATCTATATGCCCCTGACTGGGCTGCTGCCTTTTTTTCAGAGATTCTCTGCTGAGAGAGAAGGGAATCTAGAGAGTCAGTCTGGCAGCAGTGGCCTTGCTGAGCTGTGGTGGGGTATGCCCAGTTCGAACTTCCCGGCGGCTTTGTTTACACTGTGAGGGCAAAACTGACTACTCAAGCCTCAGCTATGGCAGATTTCCCACCCCCAACCAAGCTCAAGCTTCCCAGGTTGATCTCAGACTGCTATACTGGCAGTGAAGACTTCAAGCCAGTGGATTTTAGCTTGCTGGGCTCTGTGGGAGTGGGACCTGCTGAGTCAGACTACTTGGCTCCCTGGCTTCAGCCTTTTCCAGGGAGTAAACATTTCTGTCTTGCTGGTATTCCAGGCACCACTGGGCTATGAAAAAGAAACTCCTGCAGCTAGCTCAGTGTTTGTCCAAACAGCCACCCAGTTTTGTTCTGGAAACCCAGGGCCTGGAAGGAATTTCCTGGCCTGTGGGTTGTGAAGACCATGGGTAAAACACAGTATATGGGCTGGAGTGCATGGTACAGTACCTAATGGCTTCCCTTGGTGAGGAGAGGGAGATTCCCAACCCTCTCCAACCCCTGCCCTTGCAGGGTGCCACCCTGCTTCAGCTCACCCTCTTTGGGCTGCACCCACTGCCCAACCAGTCCCAATGAGGTGAACCATGTACCTCAGTTGGAAATGCAGAAATCATCTGCCTTCTATGTCAATCTCTGTGAGAGCTGCAGACCAGAGCTGTTCCTATTTGGCCATCTTACCAGCCTCTCCCATTCCTTACACTTTTATCTATACTTCATTCACAGTGCAAAATCATTCTGAGATCCATTCCTGTTGCCTTTCTCAATTTACCTTCCATTGTTTTTTCTTTCTTCCATTTTTTAAATTTTTATTTCTGAGCAGAATTCCATTGCTAAAATACACAATTGTTTTATTATTTTCCTTTTTATACAAAGTGGACTTGTTCATGTTTGGGCTATCATGAATAAAAATTCTAGAAACATTTTTTGTAAAAATTTTATTAGAAGTCAATTTTAATTCGGAAGGAGGCTATACTTAGGATTGAAAATATGTATATTTAGTTATTTTTTTCACACAAACTTTCAGACTGTTGTCTAAAATTATATATTTCTATTGTTTTTTAATGTCCTGATTCAAGTAGTATAAGTCCTCCAAATTTATTTTTATTTTATCATCACTTTAGCTTTTCTAGGTCTTTTGTATTCACACACAAAATTAAGAATTAGTTTCTAATATTAGAGAAACATTAATATTAATTTCTGCACAAGAGATTATTAGAATATGGATGACAGAAGTAAAAAAACCTAATTCTGTTTCTTTGAAATATGTAACTGTTTCTATAAGAATGAATAAGATGAAGATATGTAAATTCAACTGTGGAATCAAGTATATTTTTATTATAAGTATATGAAATCATTATGTAAAATGAGTTTTATGCCTTAACTAGATGAATCTCATATAATACTGCTAACGAAAATACTGTTTTGGCCTGGCACGGTGGCTCATGTCTGTAATCCCAGTACTTTGGGAAGCCAAGGTGAGGAGACCACGAGGTCAGGAGATTGAGACCATCCTGGCCAATATGGCGAAACCCTGTCTCTAATAAAAATGCAAAAATTAGCTGGGCATGGTGGCGCGTGTCTGTAGTCCCAACTACTCTGGAAACTGAGGCAGGAGAATCACTTGCCCCCACTAGGCGGAGGTTGCAGTGAGCCATCATGCCACTGTACTCCAGCCTGTTGACAGAGTGAGACTCTTTTTTTTCTAAAAAAAAAAAAAAAAAAAAAAAAAAAAAGATAATGATAATAATAATAAAAAGAAAAAAAGGAAATATTGCTTCAAAGTTACTGATAATAGATGTAAAGGTTTTCTCAGTATTTGAAATTCATAAAAATTAATTCACAAAAAAATCCTGTTTTCATCACAATTGCTTTTGTAACACATATAGTAAAGTTATGTTGGTTGCATTGGATGTATATAACAAACCTAAAAAATATGCTAGCTAAGTTTCAATGAATTCATTGTTTCATTGTCTATGTAGTCTATGATGAAACTATATGAAATACAAATACATTAAGATAATCTCAATTGTAAGATGGAAAAATCCAAATTAAAAATATTTTCTAAATTCTGAAATATTTGTGGTCTTAACAAATATTTGAATATTCAGACTAAAACATTTTTCTAAGTTAGTCAAATGTTTATTGAAATATAGAGTATATTTCATAAAATGTGGAGAATACCATCAACCATCACAACATAGATTAGATTTTAAAAAGGAAAATCACTTAGAAGATAAGTTGCATGTATTAATTAATATATTTTACATAAAGTAGACCATGCCTGGTAGCTCAAGCCTGTAATCCCAGCACTTTGGGAGGCTGAGGTGGGCAGATCATTTGAGGGCAGGAGTTTGAGATGAGCCTGGCCAATAGGACAAAACCTGTCTCTACTAAATACAAAAAAAAAATTAGCCGGGCATAGTGGCACAGTCCTAGAATCCCAGCTACCCAGGAGGCTGAAGCATGAGAATCTTTTGAACCCAGGAGGCTGAGGTTGCTGTAAATCAAGATCATGCAACTGGTGGCTGTGAGCCAAGACTGTGAAACTGCACTCCAGCCTAGGCAACAAAGGGAGACTGCATCTCAAAAAATAATCATTATATAAAGTGTTATGCAGTAAATTATTCTTAATAGCCTAGGCATTAAAATTAAAATTATTCTTTAATATTTGCTTGAGTAAATTTTCCTTATTGACCAAGTAAAAATAATTTTTTAAAATGTCCTATGTGTTTTCAAAAAAAAAAAAAATTAAATTTGCTTCTGATTCAATTTGCATTGTCGTATCTTCTTTCACTGTTCTCCAAATCCATCTTCCTAATTTTTCTGTTATAGAAGAGATAAAAAGGGAATAGTAGTCAATATGAGACCATCATATTTCTGTGACAAAGTAGTTTTTGTTTGTAACTGATATATTTTACATAAATGATATTAAATTCACCTTAATGCTAAAACTTCTTTTAATCTCTTTCTAAATTACTAAATGTTGGTAAACATGTCTATTTCTTTGCTGAAGTGCTATCATTTCTACACATACACACATATCAATGGATTGTTTTACATGTGGTAAGAACATGCTATTTTCCCTCTCAACACATTTTTAAGTACACAATACAGTATTTTTAACTGTAGGCACAATGACATAGATCAGATCTTTAAAATTTACTCAAATTATTTAACTGAAATTTTACACTTGCTGAACAGCTACTCCCAATTTTTCCCTTCTTTTTTTTTTTTTTTTTTGAGACGGAGTCTCGCTCTGTCCCCAGGCTGGGGTGCAGTGGCGCCATCTCAGCTCACTGCAAGCTCCGCCTCCTGGGTTTATGCCATTCTCCTGCCTCAGCCTCCCCAGTAGCTGGGACTACAGGCGCCCGCCACCTCCCCCAGCTAGTTTTTTGTATTTTTTAGTAGAGACGGGGTTTCACCGTGTTAGCCAGGATGGTCTCGATCTCCTGACCTCATGATCTGCCCGCCTCGGCCTCCCAAAGTGCTGGGATTACAGGCTTGAGCTACCGCGCCCGGCCAATTTTTCCCTTCTTAAACCCCAGATAACCACCATTCCTCTCTCTGAGTGATTATTTTAGATATTTTCTATCAGCGGAATTATGCAGTATGTGCAGTTCTGTTACTAGCTTATTTCATTTACTACAATGTTCTCCAACTTAACTTTAGAAATTATTATAACTTCTTAATATTCCAATAGGATAAACATTTTATCCTTAATTTTAGTTTTCAAAATATGCCGAATGAATGACTTAAGTATATAAATCTAATAATAAGAATATTGTCAAATTAAACCACAAATGTTTCTTCAATAAAATACAAAAATTACATTAATTTTTTTGTGAAGTGATGTCTATTTTATTTTTTAATGTCCTTAAACAAAAACATTAAATGAAAGTGAAGTTTTTAATGTAATAGTGCATGTATTTTTATAAATATACATGATATTATGAAGTAATAATAAACAGGTACGTATTTTTAGTAAAAATAGTATTTAAAATTGGCATGAAAAATATTAATAAATAAGATTATGGCAGAAATTGGAAAATGTTCTTTTATAAATCTCATGATAACATTTCTTATTTCATTTTAATGAGAACATTATCATTTATTGTAATAAAATGTTAGAGAATAAATTAAGCAAAATCAAACTTATAATGAGTTAATTTAAGAGGGAACATGTAGATGTGATGAATTGTTGAATGCTTAGAAAGTAATTATTGAAATTACTAGATAATAGATCTAAATTTCAGTAAAAACTGGAGATATTACAAGAACAAAAGCAGTTTCTGATAGTTTTCTCGTTGATCAAGACTAATACACAGTTGTCATTGAGTAGAATGTTACTTCTACACTGTGTCTGCCTGACTTCTCCAACTCTGAGTTTCACTTCTTTTCTTCAGATGCGTCTACTCTGCCTCATCTAACATTTTTGTAGGTATATGTCAGTATTTGACACACTGGAGGGGTTTTACAAAAGTTGACACAACTCTTTGTTAGAAAGCATATGTAAATGGTGAGAGAGGTGTGAATAAAAAACAAAACAACAAAAACAGAATCATTTATTCTGTTCTTTCTCTTCCCATTGTGGTATTCATGTGTGTTGCTTCCTTTACCTAACAACACAAACTATTTTGATTATCCTTTGAATAGGATAACAAATATGCTAAGAATCAAGATAAGTGTGAATGTTAAAGAAAAAAAAAATCAGGATGCCAAAATTCTTATTTTGTTTTTATCGACACATAGTAATTGTACATATTTATGGGTAAAGTGATGTTTTGATACATGTATATGTTGTGTAATGATCAAACCATGGGAATTAACATATGCATCACCTTAAACATGTATAATTTCTTTGTTATGAGAACATTTAAAATGTTTTCTTCAAGTTAATTGTAATAGTAGTCACCCTACTATCACCATGCAATAGAATACCAAAATATATTTCTCCTATCTAATTGTAACAATGTACCCGTTGATCAACTTCTTCCCATTCACCTTGCCCCTTATTTTCCCAAGACTGTGGTAACTACTCTTTTACTTTTAACTTTAATAAAATGAATTCTTTTAAATTTCATATATGAATGAGATCATGTGGCATTTGTCATTCTGTATTGAATAGAATTCCATTGTGTAAATGCACATAATACCATATTTTCTTTACCCTTTCATCTGTTGAACATTTAGATGGATTCCTTACTTTGGCTATTGTGAACAGTTCTGAAAAAAACAAGTGAGTTTGGATGTCTCTTCAATGTATTTCCTTTGGATATATACCTAGTAGTGTGATTTCTGGATCATATGGTATCATACAGCACATCTAGTTTCAAATTTGTTAAGAAACTACCATATTGTTTTCCATAATGCTTGTGCTAATCTACATTCCCATCAGCAGTGTACAAAAATTTCCCTTTCTGCACATCACTGCCAGAATTTATTTTTTGTTTTTTTGATTATACACATAATACATAACCTTTTGATTATATATAATCAAAAAGACAAAAGACAGTTGATTAGTGTGTGTATGGTGTGTGTGTGTGTCTGTGTGTGTTTTGGAGAAATATCTATAAATAGATTTTGCCCATTTTTCAAATGGATTTGTCGTGCTTTTGCTATTGAGGTGCTTGAGTTCCTTATACCTTCTGGATAGTAACAAATTTTCAGATGTATATTTGGAAAATATTTCCTCCAATTCATAGGTTATCTTTTCACTCTGTTGAACATTTCCTTTGCTGCAAAGAAGCTTTTTAGTTTGATGTACTCCGATTTGATTATTTTGCTTTTGTTGCTTTTGCCATCTTGTCTCAAATATCCTTGTTCAATCGATTTGTATAATGTTTATTTTTTAGTAGTTTCAGTAGTTTCATAGAGTCAGTCTCATCCACTTTAAGTTGATTTTTGTATATGGTGACAGATAAGAGTCACATTTTATTATTTGTATGTGTATATCCAGATTTCCTAGCACCATGTATTGAAGAGACTGCCCTTTTGCCCTTCACACCTTTGTTGAAAATCACTTGCCTTTAATGAGTGGACTTATTTCTGGGCTCTGTTTTCTGTTCCACTGGTCTATGTGTCTGTTTTTATGCCAGCACTGAGTCATTTTGGTTACTACAGCTTTGTTGTGTATTTTGAAATCAGGTAGTGTGAGGCCTCCAGTTTTCTTCTTTGCTCATTGTTGCTTTGTCTATATGAGATCTCCTTTTTTGGTTTCAGATAAATTTTAGTAATTTTTTTCTACTTTTGCTAAGAATTATATTAAAATTTTGATAGATTGCATTGAATCTGTAGATCACATTGGATAGCATGGACATTTTAACAATATTAATTCTTCCAATTCATGAATATCATATATCTTTCCATTTATTCACTTCTTCTTCAGTTTCTTTCACCAGTGTTTTATGGTTTTCATTGTACAGATATTTCACCTGCTTGGTTAAATTTATTTATTTATTATCTATTATAAATGGAATTGCTTTCTTGATTTCATTTTCCGAGTTTGTTATTGACCTATAGAAATGCTACTGAGTTTCGTATGTTGATTTTGCATCCTATGACTTTACTGAATTTATTTATTCTAACAGTTTTTTGGTGGAATCTTTACGATTTTGTATATATAAGAACATGTAATCTACAAAGAGAAACAATTTGGCTTCCTCCTTTCCAATTTGAATATCTTTTTTTTTTTTTCCTAATTCCTAATTTTTGAAGGTCTTTTCACATTATGTATTTCTCCTTTTTTCAGTATTGGTAGGTTGTATGTATCCAGGAATATATCAGTTTCTTCCAGGTTTTCCTATTTGTCAACATACAAATTTTCATAGTAATTTATTATGCTCCTTTGTAGTTCTGTAGTATCAACTTTACTGTGTCTTTTTTAATCTGTGATTTTGTTTATTGTAGTCTTCTCTCTTTGTTAGTCTAACTAAAGCCTTGTCTATTTTATGTTTTCAAATAACTCAATTTCATTGTCTTTTGCAGATGTTTTAGTCTCTTTTGTGCTCTAATATATTAGATTCAGTGGTACATGTGAAGGTTTGTTACAAAGGTAAACTCAAGTCATGGGGGTTTATTGTACAGAACATTTTATCACCCAGGAATTAAGACCAGGACCCAATAGTTATCTTTTCTGCTCCTCTCCCACCTCCCACTCTCTCCCCTCAAGTAGACCCCAGTGTCTGTTGTTTTCTTCTTTGTGTTCATATGTTCTCACCACTTAGCTTGCCCTTATATGTGTGAATATGAGGTATTTGCTTTTCTGTTCCTGCATTAATTTGCTAAGGATAATAGCCTCCAGCTCTATCCATGTTCCTGCAAAATATATAATCTCATATTCTTTTTTACGGTTGCATAATATTCTGTGGTATATGTGTACCACATTTTCTTTATCCAGTCTGTTCCCTGTGAGTATTTAGGTTGATGCCATGGTTTTGCTATTGTGAATAGTGCTGCAATGAACTTTTACATGTCACATCTTTATTGTAGAATGATTTGTATGCCTCTGGCTACATCCCTAGTAATGGGATTGCTGGGTCAGATGGTAGTTCTTCTTTTAGCTCTTTGAGGAATCACCATACTGCTTTCCACAATGGATGAACTAATTTACACCCCACCAACAGTATGTAAGTGTTCTCTTTTCTCTGCAACATTGTTATTTTTTGTCTTTTTTAGTAATAACCATTCTAATTATATATTAGACATAAAAGCCCTGTGTAACATATATTTTTCTGATTCTACTTGCTGAATCATTGTACTAGAAGCATACATGTGTCCAGGATTTGCCATTCTCTGTTTTTTAGGTATAGATCACTAATGATGCAGCAAATATTTGGGTGATTAAAGACGAATGACAAAAGCAGGTACTGCAATTTTTTTTTTTTTTCAACTGTGCTTCTTCAGCTCTAATAATTGTGTCCACCATAAAGTGAGTACACAAGACAGGTCTATTAACAATGAATGAGCAAATTTTCTAACCTTCTAGCTTGGGACACAATGTGAGAAAATAAGACATTGAAACAGAGTAAGTTAGTAGTGTAGCCTTAGGCAAATGCAACTTTACTCTTTTATCAAAAAATAAACCATTACCATGTTGTTACACTCCTATCCTCCTGTGTCCTATTTCCACATCATAGACAAATATCTCTCTTATTTTCTCATCATTTACCTCTTAATGAATTGAAGTTTATTTTATTTATAAACTTCTCAATTAAAAAAAAAGAAAAAAACTTGGCTGGGCATGGTGGCTCACGATGATAATCCCAACACTTTGGGAGGGCAAGACAGGAATATTCCTACAACCCAGAAGTTCCAGACCAGCTTGGGCAGCACAGTAAGACCCCATCTTTACAAAAAATACATGTGAAAAATATGCAGGACATAGTGGTACGTGTCTGTAGTCCTAGCTACTCAGGAATCTGAGGTGGGAGGATCACTTTAGCCCCGGAGATTCATGCTGCAGTGAACTGTGATCATGCCACTGCACTCCAGCCAAGTCAGCAGAGCAATATCCTGTTTCAAAACACAAACAAACAAAACAACAACAGCAACAACAACAAAAACTCCAATGTCACCAATAAATATGTATTAACTGTATTAACTCAAGTAAATTATTTAGAGATTTATCAATCATTTTCTCCATCACAAATTATTTTCTTTCATATCCTTTGGCCACTTCTCTGTTCCTTTTGCAGGAGATCCACTCTTTTGCATATGCCTTAAATATTGTTATTTTTACAGAATTCAGCCCAAACTTATTTCTCACTATAGACTATCTGTGTGACCTAATGTACTTCCAAAAATTTAATAGTCACATATCTTTCTTAATATATCTTCAAATACCTACTTCCTTCTTAAACCCACCTCTTGAACTTACGATAAACATGAAATTTATACCAGAAAGAACATGTCTTAAATTTTACATAATTTTCTCCAAGATTGCATATTTTGGAAAAAGCCAAGTGTTCTTAATTTAGTTTTCCTTTCAGGAAAAAATAAAATTGTAATCTTTGGTTTCTTCCTCATACTTTCCCCTCCAATGCAAACATTCAGTCCTATTAAAATTTTATTACAAATATTATTCTAATCATCTATCCATCACGATTATTGCTAATATACATCATTACACTGCTGTCTTGGGGCTGGCCTCATCATGCAGTTTTCATCAAAACAAGAAGTGACTGACTGACTGATCTTAAAAGAACGTTTTTTTTTCCCTAAAAGCAATGTTGTAGTAAGCAAGAGAATATTTCTTAAAGTAATCAAAGCAGCAGTGTGCACATTTTAAATATCCTCCAAATGACAAAATAAATATTACTACCATGAAACAGTAAAATATTATTTTATTTAATAATAATAATTGGGAGCATTTATATGACTAATAATCTGGTATCAAACGCAATAATAACACATAAAATAAAGGTAGAACTAGACTCAGATACAATCATTATAACACAATATTATAACAATATCTAATGAGCTAAACAGCGTGAATAAAAACTTAGTTGGTAATACCAATATATAAATATATGTTTATATATACTATATATTAATATATTTATATTATTCAATGTCTTATAATACATCCTTAAGATACATCATATATAAAAATGTCTCACAATCTTCCCGTTTGCTCTAGATTAAGCCAACATCTTTCTTTTTCTGGCTTCACTTTATCAGCTAAGCCTGGGGTTGGCAAACTCGTCTATAAAGGAACAAATAGTATTTTATTCTTTGCTGGTGATAAATCAAAATTTAGAATATTATGTAGGTATAGTTGGTTCTTAAAATTTGCAATAGTTATGTTCTATACAGTTTCCATGAAAACTGAATTAGCAAATGCTGAACCATTGCTCCTAGTTGAAGTACAGGGTTAGATTCAACAAGCAATCAATACAGAATCTTGTTTAATGTGTGTTTCTTTATAAAGACACTTTATTTGTTGTATATTGCCAAGTTTTTAACATTGAACTTGTAGCCAACAGCACTATAACTCATGCCTGAAAAAAAGTTTATCTAATGCACAGGCTTTTCCATAAAATCTATGGGCTTGCTCCCGGTGGCCATTCTTTATTGGTCTTTAGCAATACCAAGCTGTCTAGTATCTTTTAAATCATCTTTCACTATTTACTCACTAAATATTAATACTCTTAACTCTCATCTTTTTAAATCATCAAATAATTTGCAATTTCATATCTGCTACTTTGTTACTTAATGTGTGGTTCATAGACCAGTAGCACCAACATCTTATTAGAAACGCAAAATAGTAGTCCATATTGCAAAAATACTCAATCACAACCTACATTTTTATAAGTTCTCCAGGTGATTTATATGCCTATTAAATTTGAGAAACACTGTTCTGTTTTCTGACAGCGTGCTAAGATGACGGGATACACATCTGAAAACTAATAGCATGTTTTTAAGTATTTACTCAATACCTCTGGATAGATATATAAGTAAAATTATAAAACAATGATTTTAACTTTAGGAATGTGCAGAAAATACTGCTCTTTGACTACTCTGAAGGACAATAAATATATCCCAAGAAAGTCAGTGAAAGCTTCCCAAAGAAGATGCAGCCCCTGGCAACTGAATAAAGAGGGAAATGTAGTTAGTCAGTATTACTTCAATGCTTGATATATGAAAGACATGACATTCTTCTTAGGTGTTTATCTTTTATATTTTTTGTTCCCAGTAATCCCTGGTTTTTATTTATTTATTTTAATTATTATTCATTGAATGAATAAATAAATGGATAAATAAATTCACTTTGTACTCAATGCTTCTCTTCACCACTAAATCATTGCTAAAACAGTTGCCATAAAATGTGGAAAAAATACCTCCTTCACCAATATATGTCATGTAACCTATATGTAGCACCAGCATAGTCTTCTCTCATCCACAAATATTTTTCTAGTTTCCAAGACAACTAATTTCTCATTTGAAAAGTTATTTTCCAAAAATTAATATGATAAAATTGGACATTAGAATGTTTTCTAAGTATTCTATACATGTTAAGACTGTTTTCTTTGTTGCACTGTCTGTTCTAGGTCATGGTCATATTTGTGCCTCTGAACCAACATGCTGGGAAAGACTTGATTTGGTATTTTGATGTAGTTTTTGCCTGATTTGGGTTTGGATAAAATAGGAAGAAAGTGACTGCAAAATTATAGCAAGATGCCCAAATTCTCAGTATCTACTAATAATATCTCTGATTCTGTAAACTATTGAAAATGTTTTAATTATTAAAAATTTTAAGTTACAAATGAATTTTTATCTCAGTAATTGTTTTTGCAGGTTTTTGAGCCACATGTATACAGAACAATTAACGCTTCATTAGTCATTTATATTTAAACAAATGTCTACCTGTTTTTTCTTTTAAAATGTTAAGCTAATATAAAATTTTTTTTTTCATATTATACTTGTCAACTACATGTAATTATGGTAATTCAATAGAAATAACCTAATAACTGCATCCCTTATTCAAGTGTTTCTTTTATAAAATACAGTATATTAAAAGAATTGTATCGCAATGCTCACAATGAAGGTTCCTCTAGATTTAATGCTCATCTTTATTTGTTGATTATACTATGTACATAAATCACTCAAAATTAGGAAAACGTACCTTTGTGAATTATAGTAATCTAGTGGTTAGTAGAGACACGGTGTTTTCATGTTGACCTAGGTATGTACAATGCTCTGTAATATAAATTGCCTTGATTTTAATAAATTTTATGTGCCAAAGTTAATTATCCTTGAATACATAGAAAAATATTTCTAACCACTTTTTAAACTGTCTTTAATATGTCAAATATAACAACGACCAGGAATTAATGCTACTTCCAATTTCATTAATTGTATTAAATTACCTTGGCAAATTATACCTAACAAGTTCACTTAGAAAAAAAAAATTATTTGTACTATATTTGAGGCAACAATTTCTTACCTACAAGCTCTAATTTTTACCAATATATAAAAACCTATACTTATTAGAGAAAAGGGCCTATAAGAAGTACGATTTTACAATTTTTATTGGGTTTTCCTTGCACGTAATCAGTCCTGCAAGTAACACTCAGGCTTCAGTTCACATTTAAGGAAGATTTTGATGTATACTCATGTCAAATATATGGTTGTGGTTTATATTTTTCATCTAGAAAATAGATTGCTATTTCAAAAATTGTTTTCTTTCCTCATTACTTCTATTGCTTCCTTACTACTTTAAATTAGAGGTATTGAGATATATCGATGCCATCACAAAGGCTTTACCTGCAATATATTAGAATAGATGAAATTAATGAAATAATGAGACATTACAAAATCTGATAAAGAACATGGGTGGCTTTGTCATATATATATATATATATATATATATATTTATTGTTATACTTTGAGTTCTAGGGTACATGTGCATAACGTGCAGGTCTGTTACATATGTATACATGTGCCATGTTGGTGTGCTGCACCCATCAACTCGTCAGCACCCATCAATTCGTCATTTATATCAGGTATAACTCCCCATGCAATCCCTCCCCCCTCCCCCGCATGATAGGCCCCGATGTGTGATGTTCCTCTTCCCGAGTCCAAGTGATGTCATTGTTCAGTTCCCACCTATGAGTAAGAACATGCGGTGTTTGGTTTTCTGTTCTTGTGATAGTTTGCTAAGAATGATGGTTTCCAGCTGCATCCATGTCCCTACAAAGGACATAAACTCATCCTTTTTTATGGCTGCATACTATTCCATGGTGTATATGTGCCACATTTTCTTAATCCAGTCTGTCACAGATGGACATTTGAGTTGATTCCAAGACTTTGCTATTGTGAATAGTGCCGCAATAAACATACATGCACATGTGTCTTTATAGCAGCATGATTTATAATCCTTGGGGTATATACCCAGTAGTGAGATGGCTGCGTCATATGGTACATCTATGGGTACAACCCATATTTGTGGTTTTATCTGCTTCTGGTCTTTGATGATGGTGATGTACTGATGGGGTTTTGGTATAGGTGTTCTTCCTGTTTGATAGTTTTCCTTCTAATAGTCAGGACTCTCAGCTGTAGGTCTGTTGGAGATTGCTTGAGGTCCACTCCAGACCCTGTTTTCGTGGGTATCAGCAGCAGAGGTTGCAGAAAATAGAATATTGCTGAACAGCGAGTGTACCTGTCTGATTCTTACTTTGGAAGCTTCCTCTCAGGGGTGTACTCCACCCTGTGAGGTGTGGGGTGTCAGACTGCCCCTAGTGGGGGATGTCTCCCAGTTAGGCTACTCAGGGGTCAGGGACCCACTTGAGCCGGCAGTCTGACCATTCTCAGATCTCAACCTCCGTGTTGGGAGATCCACTGCTCTCCAAAGCTGTCAGACAGAGTCGTTCGGGTCTGCACAGGCCTCTGCTGCTTCCCCTGTTGTTTTTTAGCTATGCCCTTTCCCCAGAGGTGGAGTCTATAGAGACAGGCAGGTTTCCTTGAGCTGCTATGAGCTCCACCCAGTTGGAGCTTCCCAGTGGCTTTGTTTACCTACTTAAGCCTCAGCAATGGCGGGCGCCCCTCCCCCAGCCTGGCTGCTGCCTTGTGGTTAGATTGCAGACTGCTGTGCTAGCAATGAGGGAGGCTCCGTGGCCGTGGGACCCTCCCGGCCAGGTGTGGGTATAGTCTCCTGGTGTGCCCGTTTCCTTAAAGGGCAGTATTGGGGTGGGAATTACCTGAGTTTCCAGGTGTTGTGTCTCAGTTTGCCTGGCTAGGAAAAGTGATTCCCTTCCCCCTTGCGCTTCCCAGGTGAGGCAATGCCTCGCCCTGCTTCAGCTCTCGCTGGATGCAGCAGCTGACCAGCACGGATTGTCTGGCACTCCCCAGTGAGATGACCCCAGTACCTCCATTGAAAATGCAGAAATCACCAGTCTTCTGTGTCACTCGCGCTGGGAGTTGGAGACTGGAGCTGTTCCTATTGGGCCATCTTGCTCTGCCCTCGGCTTTGTCATATTTTAAATGTTAGTTTATATTTAATTGATAATTTATTTTTTAAATGATCATAGAATGTTTTCTCTGTTTCTTGAGTCTTCCATATGCACAACAAGCATGTTTTATTACTAGTTGAAATTACAGCACAATTTTGTCTTTTTTATGCTTAGAAAAACTATTAGCTAATATGATACTAGTTTTTTTGTTTTTTGTTTTTTGTTTTTTTTTTTTTTTTTTCAATCTCAACCTGTTAAGTTGCATCGGGTATATACAGAATGTCAAAAAATAAAAGTAAGAAAAATAGTACTCAGCAGATTGCAGGATAAGTAATGAGAAACATGTTCATGGATGAGATAAAACATTTTAAAATACCTTTGGTTTAAACCTGACAGTCCTTGACTTTTATATGAATTATATGATTCTTTAAGTAGGTTAAAGTCAAAATTAGAAAAGAATTAAGTCAACCCTATGAAGATTATTCTATATTTGCCATGACGTTCAAGTGAAATTGAGTGTATATGGTAAAAAGAAAGAAAAAATAAATGTACATGCCGTTGCTATTATTTAAGAGGACAAGATCTAAGATAACTAAAGACTTATAATTGCATTTATTTACTGCAAAGTAAGAAAAGCAGAACTATGAAACACCTGCCGTGTTAATAATTGAATTCTATAACGAACATCTCCTAATACTCAATTAAATACCTTGAGAAGTGATGATACTAATAAGTATATACAAGGGGCTTTTCAAATTTTTTTAATTTTTATACAAAAAAATACATTAGAGTTGGCATCTGTTTATTGATTACAAAGTAAGGGAGAATAAATATGAAATGTTGGACAAAATCAAGACAGAATAAGATTATATTTTACTGGTGACATAATGCAAGACATCAGATGAGATATCATCCTGAAGATCCACACAATTTTTTTTTATTCTTTTAAGTTTGTTTTCCAAAAGGTAGCTTATATTGGAATGGTTGCAGATCTTCCTCCTTGGCAATCTGAACATGTAGTCTACTCTATTTTGCTTTAAGTGCCCTAAAAGAGAAACATAATGTCAGACAGACCTTATTTTTATTTTTTCTCTTTGTAGATACCATGCTTTTTATATGAAAGTTTATAATATTTTCTCTTAATTGATGTTACCAGGATACTTACACGTGTTTTTTCTTTTCCTTCTTATTCTGACATAGAATTCTGTGGACTCTTAATATGCCAACTGAGACCCCTCAGCTCATGGACATTTTCTTCCATTGGTTTAATTACTGATTTTTCTCCCAAACTATTAGGCTGATAACTTACATGATTAACTCATTCACAGAGTCCATAGAAGTCTAAGGCCAAAGCCTATCTAGCTATGCCTACATTTTTGGTCCTCTCGCAGTGCTCCAACTCATTTCTCCAGATTCTTACCCATCCCATAGAGTAGAAAACAATGCACTGGTTTACTCTGCCAGAGCACTAACAAAGCACCAGACTAATCCAACAGGCCTAAGGTAGATGGAAAAATTTAAGGACTTCTTAAAAATTGAGAGGAAAATTAAAAAAAAAAAAAAAAGTGCTATTGTTATTGTTCGGAGGGGAGTGTGGAGTAGGAACGAAATGTTAAAAAGTATTAAGATGTGAAGTTTAATTCTTTTTTTCTACAAACTTTTCTGTTTCAAAGTCACAACTCCAACATTCAAGACAGAACTAATGATTCAATCTATCCAAATTTCCTATCTCAAACAATCTAACCTGATAATTCCAACTTCTAGTTAACAAGAAAATGAAGAAATTAGAGATGATGTGATATTTTCTACATCCCTATTTCCAAATGGAGGGATCTTATTCTACTTCTTTATTTTTCTTTTCCCCTCTCTCCTTACCTCCTTCCCTTTTATCCTGCCTGCATATAAAATGAATTAGAAAATCTGATAGACCAAAGTTTAGGAGATCAATTAAAGTGATAAATTCAACTATTACTATTTCAGTGACTTTTCCAATTGATATATCTATTTTTGCTTTATTTTCTGATCTTTCTACTGACTAACTTGATGGTACAATTAATTATTTACATTTCCCACAGGAGTTTGAAAAATATAGATGCTGACCAAACAGCCATTTTCCAACAACAACTTCACTTCAAGGAAAGAATACACAAAACTTTGGTGTTTAGTTTTCTCTTCCACATCAAGAAAGCACTATAGCACATTTCATATATTAAGGTTCAACTGAAGGGCAATGCAAACAAAATGTTTATGCTACATTTCCCATTATTCTTCAAGTAAATTGATCTTTTCATTAAGTATATTTTTGTAAGTGTGTTTATGGGTCACTACCAGTCTCTTACAAATTAAATGTCTTGGATATAAAGTTGAAAATCATGACCTTGACTAAACTTTTAAAATATGAGATGACAGTTTGATTGCTATGCATGTTTTGTAGAACAAGAAGGATAACTTATTGCATCTGCTTTATTCATTTTCTTCTGAGAAGATATAGTCTGAATATGTTTTTAAACTTGCTTGTTCAAACACACTTCTTACTTGGCTGCTGTGGAAAAGCAAGAAAATGCCCATTTTCAGCATTACATATAGGATTTTAAAACTTGCAGAATATTCAACTCACAGAATGAAGTTATTCTAGAATTTTCTATATTTACTAATGCCAATAGAAAGTGTAATACCTCTAAAGTATCCTGCAGCAGAATGTCACAAGTTATGTGAGTTCTGTGGCATGAGGAGGAATGTCAACGCTTACTTCAGTATTTTTTTCAAAGTTCCCATTTATCTTCTGATTGATTTGCTATGACATTTATTTCGAATCCTAGATTAACATTTAAAACATGTTGCATATATACCACCACTTCTTTATCCCAGTTCTATTACAAGCAATATTAGGTTATAGCAATCACTCTTAAGGAGTGTGACCATTATTTAACATTCCTTCCAACTCAGCCATATAGACAAATACTGCCAATTTATTTCAGTTAGAAAGATAGGCAAAATTATTTTTTCACTCTAGCGTTCTTTTGGTTCACCTGTATTTTTTCAACAAAAACACAACCTACTCAATGGTATATCTTTCCATCCTTGTTAGCAATTTCATAAATGTTATTAGTAAGTATAATTTTCCAGGGAATATATATATATATATATACATTAGTAAGGGTACAAACTAGGCTAAGGTATTTTTTTTTAAATGCTAGGGTTTAAGTAAGAAGTTATTTTTCATTCCTGTAATAATCTAGAGAGATTATTTGTGGGCTTTAGGGCAACTCACTGCACAAGGTTATCAAGGGAATCAGACTGGAAATTTGGCTGAGTTCCCCAGCATTTTGCTTCTCCTTCAGATTTCTAGACGACAGTCTTACCATCTCTTAACAATCAAGAATAAGAGAAAACACAGTGTAGGGTATGTAACTACATCTTTAAGGAGTTGACCCAGAAATTTCATAGTCGTTATAAGGGAGGATGGTAAACTCTTCTTTAGTTATGTAACAAGGTGCCCAGATAAACTTGAGAATTCTGTTTCTAAAAAGAATTGATGGATACTAGGGATAATTATAATGCTCTGCCTCATCTTAGGAATAGTAAGTGGATGATGATTGTCATGGAATAAATGACTTTTTATATGTTTTTATAAATGGATTTTTAAACAACAAAAAGAATGATGTATCTACACTATGAATATCGAAATAAATATACTTAAAAATAGGGATTGTAAAAATTCTCTCTTACAAAAAATTTTTTTGGTCAACTCCTTTCAGTAAGTAGACATATCTTTAATGTTCTCATTCTAGATAATTTTATTGTAAACTTCTTTTTACTTTCCTAATAATATATTTGTATTCTCAATGCTAAGAGATATTTAATTTTTAACCTATGAAAGATTTTATGACATATATTCATGAGTTTTTAGGAATAGCAGAAAATAAACAGTTCCTTGGAATTTATTGGACTTCAACAAAAATATAGCATATAACATAAAATGTCTCTGGTCACCAGTAACAAAATCTCCAACTCAGATTTTTCAGCAGTAAGAAAATTTGCTTATTTGAATGTAAAGACATTCATAAGACATGTCATCTTTAGAAATTATCTATCACAACTTTTACACTAACAGTTTTGCACTCTACAACGTTTACACTCTACATTTTTTCCAATGAACTAGCTTCATCCTGGGATTGGCAAAAGATAGATATAGGAGTTTGGCTACACATTATAATCATCTACTTTTAAAAATATCCAGACAAAGCAAAGTTAACATGTATTTATTTATCTTTTATTAATAGCAAGGAATCAATTTCCAACAACTTGTCAGAAGGCTTCTTTGTAGTATCATTTGCCAGAGGGATGAAAATAGCTGACTAGGTAAGCAGAATGTATAACCCATGATTGGCTTAAATAAACCACTTATGGTAGAATGGATAATATAAAATAAACGATTTATGTTCTAGGATTTACATATTCAGCAAATGCAGTTTAACAATGGATATGCATATGAGAATAAATAGAGAATATTACTGAAATATAACATTAGCATTTAGAATCTATAACACGTCTGTGTTCCAATGATTCTCAACTAAGATTAGAGCTGCTCTACTAAGGGGCATTTGGTTATAAGAGGATAAGCCAGGATGTGCTTGTAATTGTCATAGTATCTTAAGGGTGAAACTGGCATACAGTGGCCACAAGCCAAGCATGATTTGCATTCTATAATTCACGGATTAGTCTCTAACAATAAGACATGTTGGAAAATGTTGATTAGATCATATTTATGTAGAATAATGTTATAAATACCAATATCAATATAAAAATAAATACATAAAGATAAGGTACATATGTAGACTTGTACATAGTCATTTCACATTAAATATTACTTTAAACATACTGTAACAAACATTCATTTAATTATTCATTTTGGCAACTTTAACATTTATAAGAGCCCTGTGTTCTGAAAAGCAGCAATGATTAAGAAACCCCCGACCCCCAGCCTTTTGTGTTCTGGGAAATGCCTTACTACAAAAATACACCTTCCCCCATATGAGTCAGGTAAGACTCAGAAATGCTTCCCTTGTTTACTTATGACAAAGTCAAATGCAGATTTACCAGATTTCCTTTCTGTGTTTCATAAATAATTAATTGTTTGAACTCACTGACCAATCTGCTCAAAATACCTTCTAACTTGGTTTGACCAAGTTTAACTTTCTCTCCTTCTTCCCATAACCCAGAACTATGAATCACACTCAGCCAATGCTAGCATGGGAATATGGAGCAATATGTCCTTATGGACTGCTCCCAAGAATCTGACAACCTTGGGAAAAGACTGTTTCTGTTCAACTGCCCTATCAAGCCACCATTCCATCCTACTCCCCTACTCCCTACAGTAACCAGTACTTACTGTCTTCTTTACCCCTTCGTATTAAAGGAAATTCTCCTCTGCCTGTTCTATAAGGTGCTTGAAGATCTTATGATCTGAAGATTTTCCCCTACTGCAATAGTCTTTTAAAATAATGCCTCTCTTTACCTAAGGCCCATACTTATTTTTGACAATTTATTCATTCATTCATCAATAAATATTTTTTGAGTGTCCATTATACTCCAGGCACTAACTACACAGAGCTTACACAACTGCCTCAGTAAGCCCTGTTTTAAACAAATGTGAATAGGACTGTTTTAAATAAAGGGCTGAAGAGGGTTCCTCTGAGAAAGTGGTATTATAGAGTTTAGTTTTATAAGAGAAAAAGGAGCCTGTTTTGAAAATTGTGGCATAGAGTGGATTAGCCAGAGAGAACAAAAAGAGTGAATGCTCTGGGATATAAAATATATTGTGTTTGCTTTTACAATTCCATTGAATATAATTACTTAAACTCATTCCCCCCAATCAGTTGCATATTATTTAAATGTTATTTATAATAGTAAATGTAAAAAATCAGCAGATACAATTTTGTAGGGGTGGTAGCAATTAATGCTTGTCTGAAAATAAATCAAGGCCATGCCTTTTTGACTATGACCTGATTCTCTGCAAAAATATTTGATTAAATAACATGGAGATTTCTCAAAGAACTAAAAATAGTACTACCATTTGATCCAGCAATCCCACTACTGGGTATCTACCTGCACTAGTAGGTTTTCACACTGCTGATAAAGACATGCCTGAGACTGGGCAATTTACAAAATAAAGAGGTTTAATTGAACTCACAGTTCCACATGGCTGGGGAGGCCTCAGAATCTTGGCGGTAGGCAAAGAGGAGCAAGACACATCTTACATCAATGGCAGCAGGCAAAGAGAGAGAGCTTGTGCAGGGATGCTTCCTTTTATAAGACCATCAGATCTCATGAGGCTTATTCGCTATTACAAGAACAGCATGGGAAAGACTCACTCCCATAACTCAATTATGTCCCACGCGGTCACTCCCACAGTATGTGGAAATGATAGGAGTTACAAGATGAGATTTGGGTAGGGACACAGAGTCAAACCATATCATTTTGCCCTGGCCTCTCCCAAATCTTATGTCTTCACATTTCAAAACCAATCAGTCAAACCATATCATTTTCACCCTGGCCTCTCACAAATATCATATCTTCACATTTCAAAACCAATCATGCCTTCCCAACAGTTCCTCAAAGTCTTAACTCATTTCCACATTAACTCCAAAGTCCACAATCCAATGTCTCATCTCAGACAAGGCAAGTCCCCTCTGAGTCTATAAAATCAAAAGCAAGTTATTTACTTTTGATTTTATAAGTTACAATGGGGGTACAGGCATTGGGTAAATACAGTCACTCCAAATGGGAGAAATTGGCCAAAACAAAGGGACTACAAACCCCATGCAAATTCAAAATCCAGCAGGGCAGTTAAATCTTAAATCTCCAAAATTATCTCCTTTGACTCCATGTCTCGTATTGGGGTTATGCTGATGCAAGAGGTGGGTTCCCATGGTCTTTCACAGCTCTGCCCCTTGGCTTCACAGGGTACAGACTCCCTCCTGGCTGCTTTCACAGGCTTCTGTTGAGTGTCTGCAGATTTTCCAAGCACATGGTGCAAGCTGTCAATGGATCTACCATTTTGGGGTCTGTAGGACAATGGCCCTCTTCTCACAGTTCTACTAGTTGGTGCCACAGTAGGGGCCCTGTGTGGGGGCTCCGACACCACCATTCCCTTCCACACTGCCCAAGCAAAAGTTCTATATGAGAAGCCCACCTCTGAACAAACTTCTGCCTGGACGTCCTGGTGTTTCCACACATCTTCTGACATCTAGGGGGAGGTTCCGAAACCTCAATTCTTGACTTCTGTGCATTTGAAGGTTCAACATCTCATGGAAGCTGCCAAGGCTTGGGGCTTGCACCCTCTGAAGCCATGGCACGATCTGTTCCTTGGTCTCTTTTATTCATGGCTGGAGTGGCTGGGACACAGGGCACTAAGTCTTTGTACTGCACACAGCATGGGGACCGTTGACCTGGCCCACAAGACCTTTGTTTCCTCCTAGGCTTCCAGGCCTGTCATGGGAGAAGCTGCCATGAAGACCTCTGATATTCCCTGGAGACATTGTCCTGATTGTCTTGGGGATGAACTCCCAGCTCCCTGTTACTTGTGCAAATTTCTACAGTCAGCTTGAATTTCTCCTCAAAAAATGGGATTTTCTTTTCTATCACATTATCAGCCTGTAAATTTTCTGAACCTTTATGTTTTGCTTCCCTTATAAAGTTGAATGCCTTTAATTACACTCAAGTCACCACTGAATGCATTGCTTTTTAGAAATTTCCTCCATTAGATACCCTATATCATCTCTCTCAAGTTCAAAGTTCCACAAATCTCAAGGGTGGGGGCAAAATACCACCAGTCTCTTTGCTAAAACATAACAAGTGTCACCTTTGCTCCATCTGCCAACAAGTTCCTCATCTCCATCTGAGACAACCTCAGCCTGGACCTCATTGTCCATATCATCATCAGGTTTTTGGGCAAAGCCATTCAACAAGTCTCTAGGAAGTTCCAAACTTTTCCACATTTTCTTGTCTTCTTCTGAGCCCTTCAAACTGTTCCAACCTCTGCCTGTTACACAGTTCCAAAGCTGCTTCCACATTTTCAGGTATCTTTTCAGTAATGCCCCACTCTACTGGTACCAATTTACTGTATTAGTCCATTTTCACACTGCTGATAAAGACATACCCGAGACTGGGCAATTTACAAAATTAAGAGGTTTTATTGGACTCATAGTTCCACATGGCTGTGGAGACCTCAGAATAATGGCAGAAGGCAAGGAGGAACAAGTCACACCTTACATTGATGGCAGCAGGCAAAGAGAGAGAGCTGGTACAGGGAAACTCCCCCTCATAATACCATCAGATCTCATGAGACTTATTTGCTCTTACAAGACTTATTTGCTTTTACATGAGGCAGATCCACCCTCATGATTCAGTAATCTCCCACCAGGTCCATCCCACAACATGTGGGAATGATGGGAGTTACAAGATGAGATTTGGGTGGGGACACAGAGCCAAACCGTTATCACTACCCGAAGGAAAAGAAGTATTTACATCAAAAGATACCTGCACTCATATGTTTATCACAGCACTATTCCCAATGTCAAAGATATGGAATCAAACTAACCTTTCACTAACAGATGATTAAATAAAGAACACATGGTGGAAAGGAATGGAACACATAATGGAATAACATCCAGCTACAGAAATAATGACATTATGTCTTTTGCAACATTATGGATGGAACGGGAGGTCATTATCTTAAGTGAAACAACTCAGACACAGAAAGACAAATGCCACATTCTTATTTATAAGTGGAAGCTAAATAATGTGTACACATGGAGAGTGTGGAATAATAGTCACTGAAGACTCAGATGGGTAGGACAATAGGATGGTGGTAAGATAAAAAATTGAATGACTACAATGTACATTACTTAGGTGATGGTTACACTAAAAGGTCAGACTTCACCACTATGCAATATAGCCAATTAAAATCGTACTGTTACCCCTTAGATTTAAACAAAGAAAAAAAATGATTCTGAACTGATATTAACAACTTAAGATGAGAGTTCTCAAACTTTATACTGTGTCCCAAATAATATCAAAATAGGCTATACACTTGACTAGCTATGAGAGCTGAGTGGAAACATCTGCTCTGTGCTGTATTCATATTCAAATTTTATTTTTCCTCTGAGGGTATAAGCTTACCTCCTTAAATTAAATTTGTAATGAACTGAAATTAAGATGTCAGATGTTTATTTCACTATGTATTAACATTACATTATTAATGTTTGTTGGAGAGCTATGATTTTTACTATAAACTTATATCTGGTGTTGCTAATGGGTCACTGTCACCTCTTTTCTTCTCGAGTGTTATGTCAACATGCTCATAAAGAAGGTGCAAAATCTGAAAATTTGGATTCTGCTCACATATAGAGTTTTTTTTCTGTAAAATATGCTATATTCTTATATAATATGCTACATGTTCATTAAAAATTAGATAATTTAATCATATATTTAATGTAAAAACAATTAATTGCCTTTTAAAATAAATGTATACCCATTCCAAGAATTAACAAAGATCAACTAGTTCATGTGAAACTTTATAAATTATGAGATGTATGATGAAAACTTAAAATATCTTCTTTAATAAATATGTAACAAATAAATATGACATCTATTAATTTTGATGAAGCTATGTGACTCCCAGAATATTTTTTTCATTTCTAATCACAACAGATGATAGGCAGTGGCATGTCTATCTACTTGTCAATAGACATTAAATTAAATTGAATGATTACAATCATAAAATAGTTTTATATATAATTACTTTTAGTAAAATAGCTTTTATATATTGTAGTGTCCTATTCCTCCTATACTCATTGTAACACCAAGCTTCCTCTGCTCTAGAAACATGCACAATTCTTTTCCTGTTTCCACTGGACCATTGCAAATTGGGGGTGGAAAAACGTAAATGAAATCTAAATGTTTTGCTATATTTGCTCCTCAATTTAGCCTCCTAAACTTTCTCTCTTTGAACTTCAAGTTATTAGAGAATGATGGACATTTGGGTTGATTCCAAGTCTTTGCTATTGTGAATAGTGCCGCAATAAACATACGTGTGCATGTGTCTTTGTAGTAGTATAATTTATAATCCTTTGGGTATATACCCAGTAGTGGGATGGCTGGGTCATATGGTACATCTAGTTCTAGATCTTTGAGGAATTGCCATACTGTTTTCCATAATGGTTGAACTAGTTTACAATCCCACCAACAGTGTAAAAGTGTTCCTATTTCTCCACATCCTCTCCAACACCTGTTGTTTCCTGATTTTTTAATGATTGCCATTCTAACTGGTGTGAGATGGTATCTCATTGTGGTTTTGATTTGCATTTCTCTGATGGCGAGTGATGCTGAGCATTTTTTCATGTGTCTGTTGGCTGTATGAATGTCTTCTTTTGAGAAATGTCTGTTAATATCCTTTGCCCACTTTTTGATGGGGTTGTTTGTTTTTTTCTTGTATATTTGTTTGAGTTCTTTGTAGATTCTGGAAATGAGCCCTTTGTCAGATGAGTAGATTGCAAAAATTTTCTCCCATTCTGTAGGTTGCCTGTTCACTCTGATGGTAGTTTCTTTTGCTGTGCAGAAGCTCTTTAGTTTAATTAGATCCCATTTGTCAATTTTGGCTTTTGCTGCCGTTGCTCTTGGTGTTTTAGACATGAAGTCCTTGCCCATGCCTATGTCCTGAATGGTACTACCTAGATTTTCTTCTAGGGTTTTTATGGTATTAGGTCTAACATTTAAGTCTCTAATCCATCTGGATTAAGAAAATGTGGCACATATACACCATGGAATACTATGCAGCCATAAAAAAGGATGAGTTTGCATCCTTTGTAGGGACATGGATGCAGCTGGAAACCATCATTCTTAGCAAACTATCACAACAAGAGAAGACCAAACACCGCATGTTCTCACTCATAGGTGGGAACTGAACAATGAGCTCACTTGGACTCGGGAAGGGGAACATCACACAATGGGGCCTATCATGGGGAGGGGGGAGGGGGGAGGGGGGAGGGATTGCATTGGGGAGTTATACCTGATATAAATGATGAATTGATGGGTGCTGACGAATTGATGGGTGCAGCACACCAACATGGCACATGTATACATATGTAACCTGCACGTTATGCACATGTACCCTAAAACTTAAAGTATAATAAAAAAAAAAGTTATTAGAGAATGAGACAGAACGTAAAATAAGAACCCAGTAGACTTGACACACCCACAGGGCACAACTAAAAAGTGTGTTGTTTTTATACCCTCATCTTTCCTACTAAATACATATTTTTCTCTGCTATTTTATTTTGTATAGCTTCTCCCTGAAAGAGATAGTGTCTTTCTTTTCATTTAGCACATAACTGTTAGGTGCTATTAATGTTTGAAAATGTTTTCTCCTTCTAATTAGTTGAAATTTTTAATCATTATTTTAACACTTCAGTGTGTCTATAGATCTTTAACTCTATACAGTTCCCCTGTATCTTTTTAAAATTTCTCCATAAGGATATCAATTGATCCAAGTAGGACATAAGGTCAATAAGTTAATACTATAAAAAGTTTCTTCAGATATAAAAGAAAAATGAAATTATAAAGGTAACAACAGTAATCAATAAAATGTTATATAATTAGTAATTTATGTGGTTAATTTGTAATACCACACGTTCTCACAGAAAACATTCCAGAAGAACAGTACAGCCTAAATCAAAATTTTAAAATAATTTTAGAATGCTAAATATGTCATCTGTGGGTGTATACATCTTATATCAAGTATAAGGTTACCAATCAATTAATGCATTTAGATACACAAGCACACACACAGACACACACACAGACACACACACACACAATTTTTGGCCATTGTATTGAAAGTCATTTAATGATTGTTAGCCTTAAATACTATTTACAATAAAGTAGGCCATGTAAATACAGAAAAAAAGGCTAAAGATCCTCCAATTATATAACAATAAATTTATTTTCTTTCTAACATAAGCCAATTTATAATAAGGATGAATTACAATGATTATGACTCCTAAGTGAAAAAAGTTAAAAAGAATGTCTGTTAACCACAATTAATGAAGGAACGCTATGGGTGTGAATACATGCAAGTTCACACTTCTTTGTAGATATCTTCTTTTCCCGTCTTTATAGAGGGTGACAAAGTAGAAATGAATTTCCTTACTGTGCCATACTAACTCTCCCTTAAAGTTTACCATTCATTAAGTGCATGTGGATTAAACAAAGATTAATGTAATTTAACACACTACCTCAGTAAAAATGCTAAAAATGCTTTGATTTAATGATCATGATAATTCAAAGTTATTTATCTTACTCCAGTAAGGGTAAATTGACATCTGATTGAAAAATCAATAAAAATAAGCATACCTGTGTGTCTTTAAAGTATGTATTAAGAGAATAAATTACTAGAAAAATAGCAGACTGAAGAGACACATCCAACATGTTTATTATTATCAGTGAATAAATCATGGAGTTAACTTATAATAGTATGAAGCCTGTGGGTGAAGTGGGTACAGATATCAATTTTAATATTTTACTTTTTCCTTACAATAGAATTTATATGTGATTCTTTGCTTAACTATAATGATATACATATAGCAATTTATCATTGCCTTTCACTTCAGTGGCTGCTTTGTATTAAACAAAATTTTAAGAATAAAATTCAGAAGAACAATAAACAAAACATTTGCCTAAAATGCTTAATTTGTCAATTTTTATGAGACAGCCATGCTGAATTACCTTTGTTTGACACTTTCACATTCACATTTATATGTCACCAGAGTGATTCATATTTTCTTTTCCTCAAAGAACTCTACTTACCCATTTGATTCTTTTCTTCATTAATTCCAAAAGTGTTTATTGAACACTATGAAAATATACAATTCTCAAAATTATTTCCTGTCTTAATTTGAAGATAACTTTGTAACTTTTAATACAAAAGGCCAATCTTCCTGTCCTGCCTATCACTAGTATCTATTCCTTCATTTTGCTAATAATATTACAAATCTAATAACTCTCCAAATATTAGTGATTGGATGATGAAATGGATATATTTTTCAAATTCATGATTGTCTTATTTTACCAGAAGAACTGATAGACAATTTGTGTTTCTACAGGCTCTGATTACTATTACCAATTACTTGATGGAAAATGAAAAGATCATGTACAGAGGCGAATGGAATAGAAAAATAGAACAAATTGTTAGTCAAGTATCATACGTAAGTTATATTTGAAATTGATCATAGTACAGTTCACTCATTTAAGGCAGTGATCATAAATTGGGTGATTTTTCTAAGCTCTCTAGCCCCACAAACCACTTTGTTGACAAGCTTTGAAATATTTAGTTTCTGTGTTTATTGATTTCCAATGGAATTGTCATCTAAATTGATGGATGTGTACCTATACTAACAAAAGATGTTCGGTGTATCTCTACACCCTCCGAGGTGAGTCTAATCCCAGGAACTTGCACCAAAAACATAGGTCAAGAAAGAAAAGAAATAAATTATATTTAAAAACAAAGTTAATAAGATAAAAAGTGGTTACCAATTACATTCGTGGATGGTTAAAACAACAATAGGAACTAAAAGCCACTATTACACATTCATGGCAAATTCTCACCTCAATATCTCTACATTTCATGTAGGTGTTTAAGAAGATTTCTATCCACATTTAGTAATTAGATATACTTTTTGTTAAAGTGTTTGCACATGCACAGATGGCTGCTCATATTAAAAATCTTTTTTAAGCATATAGCTTTGATGAATTAATATTTGAAAACCTTTTAACATCTTTGACCTAACAACCTCTGTATTTAAAACCTGCTTCATGGGTGTAAAAAAATGGAAATAATTGGTGTGGCCTCACGGTTTCTTTACTTTTCAAAATCATGTCATAGTGTAGAGAACTAAAGAGGCTGAAAGACAAGCACAGTGGTAGAAAGCACAGAAGTGTCTGTCAAGTCACAGAGTAGGTCATTGGTCAGGAAATGTAGATAGATTTGCCATAAAGATAATTGAGAGCAAATAATCAAGAGAATGCTTCACCCATATTGATTTTACCAACATCTTATGATTAAAAACTGACTCAGAAATAACGTTCACATAAAACATCAAATTAATTTGCATAGCAAAAAATATTCCAGTTGCATTTTGTTAGAAATAGTTTGACTTCTACATGTCTACATAAGAAAGAATATAATTCAAGAATAAAATAATACTGCTAGAAGCACTTGTCCAAGCAATTTAGAATCATGAAGAGTTTGAATAATGTAGATTTATATATATATATATATAAATACTTTAATTTGGATCACATCCTATGCAGATCTGGCTTTATGAGCAAGAGACTTGTGCAGTTGTACAGAGCTCCACGTTCTGAAAAGTCTTGCTCTGGATTTAGTGCTTACCAGCAGCCATATAATACTTCCTTAATCTATTTACTCCCTTAGTCACTTACACAATTATTTCATAATATTCACTTTCTCTTTGAAACTCCAACCCCCTGATTTCATCACTCTCATGTAATGATTATCTATTTTACTTCAAAAAATGGAATCATTTGTAACATTACTGCCACAAGCTCCTGACATTTAAGTTATCTAGCTACCCTTATCTATGGTCATATACTATAATTTTTCTATTATTGCTATACATTAATTTAAATTTCTCTAGCAAAAACCAACCCACCTATTTACATACTAGGGACATCTTTTAATTAATTCAGACATGGGTCCAGAAATGCCATTCTTTCTCTCTTGAATCATATTTTCACTTTTTCCTGATGTATCCTAATGAAACATATATGTTATGATTGATCTCATTTAACTACAAAAATCCCAGTCATAAATTCATAACCCTCTCAAGTTATCATCCCATTTCTCTACTTTTAGGTACAGTGAATACAGTTGTTGCCTATCCTGGCTCTTTACTTTCTTTCCTAGTGTTTTCGGTAGAAAATACTGAAATCAGAACAACACCCTCACTCCTTATTATGGTGGCATTGTTTCTTATTAAGTAGCTAAACTAGAATTATGTTTTCCAGAACCTCCTTCCCTATGTGGTCCTGGGCTAGGATTGGTCATGAGTGAAATTTGTGCAATATTTCAAAAGTACAATAAGCATTTATTTTTATGCTCTGAATTTTGGTGTAGGATGTGGTGCTGTGACACCTCCTGCATGTGGTAACTGATCTTTTAAAACATCTTGTTGACAGGAGATAGTAACCAGGCCTATGCTTTTTCCAGCTCAAGACAAATTTCCTCTTGTAACTGCTTTGAATCCTGGGCCAGGTGTGTGTGCAGACCTCTGGTCAAACATGCCAGATACCCTGGAAGTCACCATGCTAACAAAATTAGAGATTGTGAGATAGAGATGAAGTTGTCAGTGTTGCCACTTTGTAAGATATTCTTAACCAATCATCATGTAAGTCCATGAATAGATATAATTTGATTGCAATTACATTATTTATGTTCAATGTAAAAGAAAATTAGCATTCTTGTATATGAAATCAAATTGTTGAAAAAAAAAATAAGATGTCCAAATGTGCATGCATGAGTAGGTATGTGCTTGTGTGTAAGTATCTGTCTGTGTCTGTGTTTAAGTCCAGGGCAACATTTCTGCTTTGATAGACCTTAAGGTGAATTTAGCAAACAGATTCATGCTATTCCTCATTCTACTTATACCATGACACTATCTAAATCTTTAGATATCTACTCTGCTTTTCTTTAATAGAGGGTAGAATTTTAATTAAGTGTATGTATACATGAGTATATGAGGAATAGATGCACCACTGTTAGTAATCATACCATATAATCATTGAGAAAGTAATGTGCTTGTGTGTACCTGTAAACTGACTTCAATGATAATTGTATTCATAGATGATGTTTGTCATTGCTTTTCCCTCATACTATTGTCTGATACTTTTTGCTAAAAATTACAGCTCTAAATTTCTCTGTGTTATTTTACAGTATTACATGTTATGGAGATACCAATTTATTTTATCGTGATTCAACTAATATATATGCTTAAACAATTTTCAAAATAACTTTGATATGTTTTGAGAACAATCTGTACTTTTATATTTTTTAAAGCTGTATGGAAAATAAGAAGCGCTGGAGAGGCTGCATATGCAGGATTTAGTTATAAGTTGGCCTATTATAAAATTTTTATTAAATTAATATTCAGATTGTATCAAGGGAAGACTTTAAGAGATAAAACCAATTAAATCAAATAATCTTTAAAGATAAATTATGGAGCAAAGGTTCATGTTCAACTATAATACTATCAGTTGGAATTCTTTGTCAACTTAGAGAAATTCACATGTTCCATTTTCTAATTGAATGCCATACATACAGGCAAGCCTAAGGCCATAATCTCCTTAGCAGCTCATTCTATTCCAGGCAGCAAGAAAACAGACGTCTACTTGTTCTCTTCCATGTCTCTTGTACAGACTGGAGTAGCTGCTACTGTGACAGCCTGTCTGTCTTGTTGTTTCTTATGTATTCATTTTAACAACTGCAAACAAAGTCTATTCTTGTAAGAATTTACATAAAAATTTCACCTTAATAAAGCAGGTCCCAAATATTGATGTTAGTCTACATACTGATAGACTGTACTGATTCAAAGTAACTTTATTTTTTGTATTTTTTATTTTGTTAAAATTTACTTAAATTGGCAGATAAAAATGCATATATTTATCATGTGCAACATGATGTGTTGAAGTATATGTATATCATTTGCACATTTTCACCCCAATGTAAAGTTATTTTTACATTTTTCTGCAATCTACTCCCATGATTTGTTTAAAAATAGATTACAAAATTAACTTGCTAAGGATTATATTCGAGCTCAACAAAGTAGGTATAATTGGGCACAATAACATCTTGGACAGCATCTTTCAAATGTCACAGTAAAAATTCGACATATATTTTAGTTTCTTTTTAGCAAAATAAAGAATTTCCAGTTGGGAGAGTGAAATAAATTACATGCATTTAACACATGTACACACACTATGCACCTAAAATAAAGTTAAGTCTGATGAAACCACAGGAAACTATACTTTTTTAAATAGACTACAGGATTTTCATAATTATCTTGAACTAACTTCAGATAATATAATAAAAACCTTTAATTCCCACTGATGTCAAGGACTCCAGGATGAGTAACACCTAACCCAGTTGATCCCTGCTGCAAGAATTATCTATTAATTTCAGCTAGTTGTGATCCTACTCATAACAATGAAATTGATTCTTCCCTTTGCGTTAATCTACCTTTCCATAGGCTTAGGAGACCAACTCTGCTTCACCTTCTTGTTCCAAAAACTATTATTTCTGCTTTGTTCAGCACTAATCATATCCAAGAGGGTATGTGCCAAGAAGTGAGTTTTGGCTTCTGGTCACAGATTTTCCACATGGAGAATAGTCTAGACTTTAGGAGACAGATAGCATGCTCTCAGATGCAGTTATAAATGCTTAGGATGAATTCCTCAGACATTCACCTTATTTTTTCTATTGTAGAAACAAAATGTATGCCTAAAAATTACAGCCCACATTAGAAGAAATAATTGAAATCAGGGTACATTAAAATAATTGTTTCCTCTTTACTGGAATGTAAGATGGCAACATACATAAAAAAGGAAAAAAAATTAAACTGTGAATTCTGTGTACTGCACTGTCATAAACTATTAAAATTTGATATTTAACTTACTTCTGAAATAACAATATCAGGTTACAAGTAAAAGCTTTGCTTTATTGACAGGGAAAATTTATGACATCTGTCTGATATGACACAACTAATGTGTCACACTACATAATAATACTAATTATCAGAAAAAGTAGGTATGATGCTAAGATATCACCAAAAAAAGAAATATAATACCAGTTATTCATATGATGTAATGATATGTAATTAGCTATTTTATTCCTAATTGTAATGAAAGAAATTTGACATATCCACATAATATCCTAATCTGAGATTTATTTTTAGTGTTTTTATATGTGAACACAAGTAACTATAAGATAACTTATGAATTATTTATTATGGTCAGTAATTCACTAAAAATGTAAAGTCTCTTGAATTAAAAAATTAGGATATATAGGTTTCTCAATAACTGTAAGTATGCTTCAGTATTAAACATGTATTATATTTTGTGTTGGTATCAACTTTCAATTCAGAAAAATTCAAGGATTTTATCCAATGAGCTATGATATATGCACAGTTATCTTTTGCCTGCACTTAATCATTCAAGCAGAAAAGAGCAGGAACAATTTGTACAAGCTATGCCTACACAAAGACGTCCAGCTAAAGGTGTTAGTAACTTGTGAAATTATGTGGTGCCGCATCCACATAGAATGACTACTTTTAAAAAAATCATTTACAAAAGATCACGTCTTCTTGAGAAAGAAATGTGCCCATCAGCTTAGAACATTCAAAAGATTTAAATGTTTTGTATTTTTGTTTCCTTCTAAATTTAATGAGGCAACATAAGGCCTGAAAACAAATTCAATGAAAAATAGTATTTTGACTGAGTTTTTGTGTGAACACTAGAAAGTTGAGTATTTAAAAACGTAAGAAATTTTTTTGCAAGTCATTGTTGTGTATGCAAGGAATTACTGCTGCACTCATCTTCTATCAGGCCCCCTAAGTATGCCTTTTACTAAATAACTAAAAGTGGTGGTAAAATGTATGCTAAAATATATTTTTAATAAAACATGATGAAAATAAGAAAACAGGAAAACCTCAGAGTCTAATATGAATAAATGTGTTAATTTGGACAGGCAAACAAAATGTAAACCATGATTGTAAGTTTCCTGATGCTTCCCAGCCATGTTTCCTGTACATCCTGTGGAACTATGAGTCAATTAAACCTCTTTCTTCATAAATTACTCTGTCTCAGGTGCTTCTTTATAGTGGTGTGAGAATGGACTATTACACCCTCCATGAAAAACTTGGCTTTACTGAGAATAGAGACTTAGTCTTTGATCAGTTCTTCCCACCTCATGACCTTTAAGGTGCTATGTATGTCTGTGAAACAGCTGTTCTCCACATGGCACTTGAGAAATAAATGACAGATTCTTACTTGGAGAAATACCACAATATCTGGCCATTATTTTCAAACATTTACTTAATAGGCCAAACTATGTTGTAACTCATAATCTGTGAACTTGGACAAGTTATTCAGCCTCTCTCTCCCTCAGTTTCTTCATCCATAGATTACAGATAACAATACTTAATCCCTAGGACATTTTAAGTATTAAAAATATATGTATTATACTTTAAACTGTGTCTATCACTAGATAAATGTTATATACATAACTATTATTACTATCAACATCATTATTATGTAAATAAATCTTAAATGAAAATATGCAAATAATCAATAATGGCTCTGGTTGAAATGTTAATTGAGGGCAGGAGGCTGGCACAGTGGAATCCAAAAAACATGGTAAAAATATGTTTGAGTAGAAGATGATCAAAGTAGTTTCCAATGAACTTTCTTAATACTCCCATCCAGGGATTAGTGTATCATTTTACATTCAGAATGCATTTGTTTCATGTAGTATACCTCTAGGAAGCAGTTCACCAGCCAAAACTCCAAATTTAAAATACTGTTTTGCTTCACCATCAGTCCTGCTAAATATTCCTAAACACTCATCATTAATAAAATGGTCAAACCACAGTAACTGTCTTTCTGTTGCTGTATTTTCCCCTAATCATATTGATTAATTTTCATAACTATTGTAGGAGTCTTTCATGGCATAATCCTCTAAATCCATATATGTAATTTGAATACTACTCTAAAGATTTAATCATCCATTATATATAAAATACTGCAATTCATTCATTAAATAAGCCTTTATTGAGAGACCGTCTTAAGACACATTGTATACGAGAGCCTGTGTTTTAAACTATCAATATTGACTAACTTCTACCTTAAATGTTAATAAAATTGAAAGAACATTTCTACACCTATGAAAAAAACTGCTAGACAACCTGCAAATTTATAAGTTCTCTTGAGTGCACCAGGGAAGTAGATCACTGGTAAACCAACTGACCAAAATTGAATGAAAGATGGTATTTTCATGAAAGCATCAGGTATAAGTAGTTACTTTCGTAGAGAAGATGTCTGGGTAGTGAGAAAAAATATAATTTAGCTAGAATTTTAATGATTTGAAGAAGGAAATGTGCGGACAAGTGGGAGAATACAAATCTCTGGGGGATGCAGATACAAATTGGAAATTGTACTTTTTGCAGCCTCACCAAAAAAAAAAAAAAAAAAAAAAAAAAAAAAAAAGGGTGGGGGGAAGGTGATAGTACTAATAAATCAACACTCTTGTGCGGGCCTTGGGGAGGGAATAGCAGCTGCTGTTTGAGCCCCACACAAACATTTCTATCATGCATAATAGAAAAAAGCCTTAAAATGCTAGAAAGGGGCAAGAAACTCCTTTGCACTTATGGCATTGGTGAAAACCCATTGCAGTTCAGGAAAAAAGAAGACAGGAGGAATAAAAAAGACCTCTCTACTCTTAGGAGAGGGGCAGAGATATATCCTGACACCAAACATACAGGTGGAAAAGTAAAAGAATCACAAAGAAGGCACCACAATTCAGGGCCAGGCATACAGTGCCTATCTGAGCTTTATAGTGAGTAAGAATAAAGAATACGTCTCTTGCACCCTCTACACCAAAACAAGAGCAAGTATCAAGTGTCAAGGAACTACAATGTGTTTTTGGAAGATGGAAAAGATTTAAGGTGTAACGTTAATACTCAAAAAAGAATAACAATTTAAAGTAAAAGCAAGTCGACAGAAAGATCTACTAAAAAAATTCTTAACATTCTTGAAAACCAAATAAATAAAGACGTTTTTAAAAACTAATCTCTGGACTGGGTATGGTGGCTCACAACTGTAATCTCAACACTTCAGGAGGCCAACACAGGTGGATTACTTGAGGCCAGGAGTTCTAGACCAGCCTGGTGACATGGCAAAACCCTATCTCTACTAAAAATGCAAAAATTAGCTGGGCATGGTGGCCTGCACCTGTAATCCCAGCTAGTCGAGAGGCAGAGACATGAGAATCACTTGAACCTGGGAGGTGCAGGTTACAGTTAGCCAAGATCATGTCACTATACTCCAGCCTGGGCAACAGAGTGAGACTCTGCCTCAAAACAAACAAACAAAAAACTAATATAAATAACAACAACAAAATCTCTGTTTTTTTAAAAAAAGGTTAACAAAATTGAAGTTTTAGCATAATTGACAAAGAAAATTTTACAGAGATAAGATACAAAATACCCATAATAAAAACAAAAGAAGTGACATCACAGAACAAGCATATATGAAAATAATATGAATTTAAAAATTTAAACAACTCTGTATTCATAGATCCAACAACTTCTCTAAAATGGGCAAATGTCTTAAAATGTACAAACTACTCCAGAATAATTAAATAACCTAAATATTTTATATCTTTTAAGATTTAAATTTGTAGCTAACAATTTTCTAACAAAGAAAACTCTTTACCCAGGTGGCTATCCTGAGGAGTTATACCAATTATTTGAGGAAGACATAATACCAAGTTAACATAGATTTTTCCTGGAATGTGGAATAGGAAAAATATTTACAAGTTTATTTTATGGTACTGGACTTATACTGATAGCAAAGCCAAACAAAGAGAGTAGGAAAATAAAACTATCAAGCAGTAAACATCATGATATAGGTGAAAAATGTTCAAAAATAAAAATAAAACTAGTAAAGCAAATCCACTAATATTTGCTTTTAATATTAAAGATAATAGTATACTGTGTCCTAGTGTGTTTTACTTAGGGAATGCAAAACTGATTTTACAATAGAAAATCAATGAAAGTAACCATGTTAATAGAGCACATGGGAAATACTATGCTAACATTTTATTACATGCAGAAGAAAAAATTGACAAAAAAGTCAACATCATTCATGTTAAAAGCTCTCAGTACACTGGCAATAGAATGCCACTCCTATATATTGCTAATGAATAGAGACTAAATATCATACTTCATGGTGAAAGATAATGTTTTCCTCCTGATGGCTGTCCACGTCTGAGCGCAGGCCTGACAATCTGTCACCTCTCTCCCAGCAGACCAAAATCCAGAGAAAACATTCTTTTTGAGTTGCACAGCTAAATTGTCAGGAAACAAACAACACGGTTTAGACAGCACAACACAAAATTATAGCGCAATAGACAGTGAAAAACGAAAGCATAATGGCTATCTGCAAGAAGAGTCACAGTATATAAAAAACTAGTTCTAACCAAAATTTTTCTCCTTTAAATCTAAATTTTAGAAAATACTCTTTGGAAAAAAATAGGAGTAGCTTTTATTGCGTTTGCTCAGGACCCTGAGCAGAGATTCAGGGGTCTGACTCGTAAAAGGTTTCCCTTTGCCAGCTTGGTCATAGAATCCAATATCTCAGCAGGAGTCTTCTGGGTAAGCTAAGAGACTAAACCATTCCCTCCTCCTTGCCAAAACAGGACAGGAAAATTTTACTTCTACAACGTGGGTCTAGTGTTTGGGGGCCTACAAATGAAATGACAATATACAGATTAACAGAAAAAAAGACAGGTTTTTAATATCTATCTATGAATAAATTTCAATAGCTTTGGAGATACGAGCGTTTTTTGGTTACATTAATGAACTGTATAGTGGTGAAATCACATTTTAGTGTTCTTGTCGCCTGTGTAATGCACATTGTACTCAATATGTAGTACTGATATAGGAGTTAAAAAGAAATTAGGTAGGCAGATAGTGAGGGTAAGGAAGTCCTCTGTAGGGTTTTCCTTTTAATGTAAAGTAGCCCCGAAATCATTTCCTTTTCTGACAGAGAGCAGCCTGTAAAATTGAACTGAAAACATAGACAAGCAAGCTGGAAGCTTCCGTGGGTGAATACTGGCAGCTGTGCTAATAGGAAAAGGCTACCTGGGACTAAGAAGGTTCAGAATGGTGGTTCCATCTTCCCTGCTCTTTGTCAGCCACGTGTACAGTAAGAAGAAGACAACATGGTCACCAAATGGAAAGCCCGTGTGCATAATAAGATTAGGGTGGGGTGGCCACCTTCCTCATGTACTGTGTAAATGTCACACCTGAACAACCAATCTGTGGGCCCTATGTAAATCAGACATTGCCCTCTCAAGCCTACCTATGAAATCTGGTGCAGTCTGCAGCAGGCTGGCTTTTCCCTTTCGGACACCCCTCTGTCTCGCCGAGGGAGCGCTGCTTTCCTTTCTCTTTCTTTTGCCTATTAGTGTCCAAGCTCCTATATTCACTCCTCTTGAGTATCTCTGTCATTAATCCTCTTGGCGCGAGAGGACAAACCTTGGAAATTTACCACAGACAATGACCTTCTTCAGTATTTTATCCTTCCTCCCCACCCACCCGCCTCTGAATATCCTAAGTCCATTTTACCACTCTGCATGGCTTTGCATACCTATAACTTAGCTTCCATTTATACATGAGAGCATTCTCTATTTGGTTGTCCATTCCTGAGTTATTTCACTTAAAGTAATGGCCTCCAGCTTCATCCAAGTTGCTACAAAAGAATTATTTCATTCTTTTTAATGGCTGAGTAGTATTCCATGGTGCATATATCCCACATTTTGTTGATTTACTCATCAGTTAATGGACACTTGGGTTGATTTCATTATGTTTGCAACTGTGAATTGTGCTGCAATAAACACGTGCATGTAAGTGTCTTTTTTGATATAATGACTTCCTTTGGGAAGATACCTAGTAGTGGGATTGCTGGATCAACAGTTGATCTACTTTTAGTTCTGTAAGAAATCTCCATGCCATTTCCTATAAAGATTGTATTAATTTACATTCCCATCAGCCACATATAAGCATTCCCTTTTTACTACGTCCATGTCATCTATTGTGTTTTGACTTTTTAATAATGGCCTTCCTTGCAGGGGTAAGGTGATATCTCATTATGGTTTTAGTTTGCATTTCCCTGATGACTTGTGATGTTGAACATTTTTTCAAATGTTTTTTGCCCATTTGTATGTCGTCTTTTGGGGAATGTCTGCTCATGTCATTTGTCCACTTTTCGATGTGATTATTTGTTTTTGTTTTTTGTTTTCTTGCTGGTTTGAGTTCCTTGTAGATTCTGGATTATCAGTCCTTTGTCAGATTCATAGTTTGCAAATATTTTCTACCATCCTGTGGGTATCTGTTTACTCTGATGATTATTTCTTTTGCTATGCAGAAGCTTTTTAGTTTAATTAGGTCCAATTTATTTATTTTTGTTTTAATTATGTTTGCTTTTGGAGTCTTAGTCATAAATTCTTTGCCACAGCCAACGTCCAGAGGAGTTCTTCCTAGGTTTTATACTAGAAATTTTAGGTTTTCAGGTCTTAGATGTAAGTCTTTGATCTGTCATGAGTTAAACTTTGTATTAGGTGAGAGATAGGGATTTAGTTTCATTCTTCTACAATTGGCTTGCCAGTTTTCCCAGCACCATTTATTGAATAGGGTGTCCTTTCCCCAATTTATGTTTTTTCATGCTTTGTCAAATATCAGTTAGTTGTAAGTATTCAATTTTATTTCTGGGTTCTGTCTTCTGTTACATTGGTCTATGTACATACTTTTATACAGATACCATGCTGTTTTGGTAATATGAAGTCCAGTAATATGATGCCTTCAGATTTGTTTCTTGTGCACAGGATTAGTTTACCTATTTAGGCTCTTTTTTGGTTCCATATGAATTTTAGAATTGGTTTCCATAATTCTATAAAAATATAAGTTAGGATGTTTATCAGAATTGCATTGATTCATTGTAGATTGCTTTGTGCAGTATGGTCCTTTTTTAAGATGTTGATTCTTCCAATCCATGAACATGGGATGTATTTCTATTTGTTTGTGTCATCTATGATTTCATTTAGCAGTGTTTTGTAGCTCTCCTTATAGAGATCTTTCACCTTCTTTGTTAAGTGTATTTCTAGGGTGTTTTTTGTTTGTTTGTTTGTTTGTTTGTTTTTTGCAGCTATTGTAAAAGGAACTGAGTTCTTGACTTTTTTATCAAATCTAGAAGTCTTTCAGAGGAGTCTTTGAGGTTTTCTAGGTATATGATATTATCATCAGCAAACGGAGATAGTTTGACATCATCTTTTCCAAATTGGATGCCCTTTATTTTCTTGCCTGATTGTCCCAGCTAGGAGGACTTCCAGTACTATGCTGAATAGAACTGGTGAAAGTGGGCATCCTTGTCTTGTTCCAGTTCTCAGGGTGAATGTTTTCAACTTTTCTCCATGCAGTATGATGTTGACTGTGAGCTTGTTATATATGGCTTTTTTTTTTTTTTTTTTTTTTAATTTTGAAGTATGTTTCTTCTATGCCTAGTTTGTTCAGGGTTTTTACCATAAAAGGATACTGGATTTTGTCAAAAGGTTTTTCTAAGTCTAGGGAGACAATCATATCATTTTAGTTTTTACTTCTGTATATGTGATGTATCACATTTATTTACTTGCTTATGTTAAACCATGAGGTTTAGTCATGTGTGCACTGGCGTACAGGCAGAAACACTTAGTGTTGTGTAAAGTGGTAAAACACACAAATACGCACAAACAGAAATAACAGGCTTGTGATATTCTAAGCTACAATGAGCGGGAGAGTTTAGGGTTTCACTGGGGAAATATGAAAAGTCATCTTGGTTTGTTTGATGCTGACAGACAGCTGAATTTGTACTTTCCCATGCTAAGGGTCCATCTTTTCCAAATCAGAAAACTCTCTGAGAGGAGGGCCAATACAGCTGTATTTTTGAGAGGTTCTGTTTAAATTTGCATAATCTTTTTTTTTTTTTTTTTTTTTTTTTTTTTTTTTTTTTTTTTTTTTTTTCATGTGCTGCTGTTTGGTCAGATATTTTCACTTTGAAGTAATTTTCATAGCACTTTGGTGGGCTATTAAGCCCTTCAAAGATGAAGGTGTTTACTTATGCCACTCGTATTTTACATCTTGCTGGAGAAAAGGCCAGGGTAACAAGATAAGAACTAGAAATAAAAGTATATACATTGGAAAGAAAAAAATAAATTGCCTCTTCTTCCATATTTCATAAATGTCTACATAAAAACACAAAAAGAAGCTACAAAAATCATATAGAACTGGGAAATGAATTTACCAAAGTTGCAAGGCACAAGGCCAGTGTTTTTTTTAATGTATTTCAATATATATATATAATATATATAAAAAGAAAAATTTAATTTTAACAGTACCATATTAATAGCATCAAAACTAAAATATTTAAGTATGAAATCTATAAACTATAGGAAACATCTGTCTATCTGTACACTGAAAACAGCAAAACACTGATAACAGAAATCACAGAAGATCTGAACAAATAGGGAGATATAGCATGTTCATGGAGTGAATATTCCATATTGTTAAGATTCCCATTCTCTAAAATTTAACTTATAGATTTAACACAATTCAAATCAAAATCCCAGCAGAATTTTTTTTTTTTTTTTTTTATAAATCAACAAACTGATTCAAAATTATATAAAGAGAAAAGAGAATGAGCAATCCAAGGAAGAACAAGTAGAACAAGCTGGAAGACTCAAGCTTCATGTTTTCCAGGCACTAAAAAAATTGTGTTAGTCAAGACAACATGGTTTTAGATGAAGAGAAGACTTACAGATCAATGGAACAGAAGAAAGTTCAGAAACAGAGCCATGCATATATGGTCAACTTATATGGAAAATGAGAAAGGTCATTCAAGGGAGAACAGACAGACTTTTTAACAGATGGTACTCAAACAAAAGGATATACATATATTAAAAAAAAAAAAAAAAAAAAACTCTATTCTAATTCCTAGAGTATACTAAAATTAACGTTTGAACTTAAAGCCAAAAACATATCAGAAAATATAACTCTGGGGTAAGCCAAGATTTCTTATCTTCCATATTATACACCAGGTTTTTGTTTGTTTTTTTCTTACTCTAGTGGACTTTATCAAAATTAAGATCTGTTCTCTTAAAAGTACTGTTAAAAGGACGAAAATACAGGCCGGGCGCGGTGGCTCAAGCCTGTAATCCCAGCACTTTGGGAGGCTGAGACGGGCGGATCACAAGGTCAGGAGATCGAGACCATCCTGGCTAACACCGTGAAACCCCGTCTCTACTAAAAAAAAAAAAAAAAAAAAAAAAAAAAAAAAAAAACCTAGCCGGGCGAGGTGGGGGGCGCCTGTAGTCCCAGCTACTCGAGAGGCTGAGGCAGGAGAATGGCATAAAACCCGGGAGGCGGAGCTTGCAGTGAGCTGAGATCCGGTAATGGGCAAGATATTGTAATGTTCATTCCACCTAAGATGTATGGATGGTAAATGCATACAGACATATGTTTATCATTATTCATTTTTTATGGTTTTTTTTTTTTTTTTTTTTTTTTGAGACAGAGACTTGGTCTGTTGCCTGGGCTGGAGTGCAGTGGTGCGATCATGATTCATTGCACTCTTGACCTCACAAGCTCAATGGATTCTCCCACCTCAGCTTCTCAAGTAACTGAGATTACAGGCATGCACTACTATGCTTGACTAATTTTGTTTATTTTCTGCAGAGATAGGGTTTTGCCATGTTGCCCAAAATGGTCTCAAATTCTGGGCTCAAAGCAATCTGCCTGCCTCGGAATCTCAAAGTGATCTGCCTCGATCTCCCAAATTAATAATACCACTAATCTCAAAGTAGTGGCATTAATAATAACCATTATTAGATTTTAATAAAATTAAGCTATCAATGATATGCTTGTGATTTCACATCTGTATATATACACAGATAGAATGGCTAAAAATCCTGACAACATCAAATGTAGACAAGGGGACAGTTCAGGAATATCGTATATTGTTGATAGTAATGCAAAATGGTATAGTCACTTTGAAAATGTATTTTTCAGTTTATTATGACATTAAAAGAAAAACTTACCTTATAACCCAGCAAACAAACTCCCAGGTATTTCCCAGGCAAATTGGAAAAATGTGCTCAGGCCAGGTGTAGTGGCTCATGCCTGTAATCCCAACACTTTGTGAGACTGAGGCAGGAGGATTGCTTGAGGTCAGGAATTTGAGACCAGCCTGGGAAACAGAGAGAGACACTGACTCTATAAAGATAAAATAATCATAATCATAATCATAATCATAATCATCATCATCATCATCAACAGGCATGGTTTTGTGCTCCTGTAGTCTCAGTAACTCAGTAAGCTGAGACAGGAGGATCCCTTGAGCCCTAGAATTTATGGTTGTTGTGAGGTATGATCAGGCCACTGCACTCCAGCCTGAGAGACATAAAGAGATGCTGTCAACCGAAAATAGAAAAAAAGGTATTTTCTCACAAAATCCAGTACTTTAGTGCATATAAAGATTTTATTTTATTTTTTAATAATTTAGAGAATGAAAAAAAAAATACCCTTAACAGAGGAAAGGATGCACACCCTAGTGGTACATCTTACAATGGACTACCACTCAACAATAAAAAGCAACAAACTTTTAATACATGCTGCAACAAAGATTAATTACAAATGCATTATGAAAAGTTAAATGGAACCAGACTCAAAAGATACATATTTTTAAATTTGTTGTATACTACGTTCTTGGAAGAGTCAAGTTAGAGAAATAAAAAACAGATCAGTTGTTACTAGGGGCTGGGTTTGGGGAGGAATTAACAAAAGGCATAGTGAATTTATTTCATGAATGTATTATTTATCTTAATTAATATGATAATTAATAATATAATTCCCATCATAATTAATTACCACATTTGATAAATGTTTATCCAAGCTTGCAGAAGAATCACTAAAATTGAGATTATAACCAATATTAAATTATATCTTACTTCAAAAAGTGGAACAAATCAATTTACAAAAAGATTAAGGAATAAAACTCAATTTGTAATTTTGATCACCTTTATGGTAAAAACAGATACATATGTATTGGAAAATAATAAATATATCTAGTCCAATTATCAAACTATGTTAGCTTTATTAGACAAGCAAATAGAAAGAATGCCTATCTCAGTCACAAACTTGAGTAGAGATACTCTCTGTGGAAAGAAACCTCAGGATGAGATAAATGATTGCTGCAGATTAACTGGGACAGGTAAATGCATTAGCAAAGAAACAGAAATAGTATACAACAAAACATGTGACTTTTGTATTGAGAAGTTCAGTGCTGCACTGAATCAGAGTATGGGTCACAGAATTGTAGGACAGAAATCTTGGGAGTTAGGCAAGAACAAGATTATATATTTTTTATTTCAGTACTTTAAGGTTTTTTGTATTTTATTCTGTAAGTAATGAAAGCCATTAAAATGTAAATACGAAATTATGAGATTAAATATTCTTTTTGAAATAATTATTCTTTTATTTTATTACTCTCTTCCTTCCATTTTTTTTGTCTTGCATACATTTATGAGCACTGATTACGTTTAAGGATAAAGTGGTCCACAATATAATAGAATAGTCTCTTTCTCTAATAGATATTAAGCTGCAAAGGTAGTGACAGAAAATATATTAGCTAATGAATAATATAATACAATGTGATATAATTCTAGTCAATGATACATGCAAAACAGAATAAAGGGATAGAAGGAATAACAAGATTTAAAGTTTTTTTTTTAATTATTAATAGTTGATCAGTAAAAACCTTTTTGCAATATTACATATGAGACAATAGTAAAAGGGAAATTAAATATGTGAATATTGTGAAAAGAACATTTTAGCAGAGAAAATAATTTCCAGAGGCACTGAGGCTGCATATTACTTGACCTGTTAGGGGAACAGAAACAATGGTAGATTAAAGGGAGATGAGAGACTAGTGATAAGTTTGAAGAACTTTTTTAACAACCATGATAAGGTCTCTGCATCTATGGTAGGCAGAATTTTATGACAGTCCAAGGTTCCTATCTACTGGTGTACTTGCCCTACATAGCTCTCTTAGCTTGTGTGGAGTACAACCTACAAATATGGTGGATGCCACTCCCATGATAATGTTACATTATATGGGGAAAGTGAAGAGATTTTTTTTTTTTTTCCAGATAAAATTAAAGTTCCTAATGAGTTCAGCTGTGGGGCTCAAGAGGAAGATAATCTTTCATGGACCTGACCTAATCAGTCAAGCCTTTTTATAACAGGGTCTAGAGGAGGGAAACTTGAAAGAGCTGAGACCCTTTCTTGTTGACATTGATGAAATAAGGCACTATTAATTTTATGGCTAAGAGAAAATGAATTCTACCCACAGTGATGTGAGTTAGAAAGAACCCCTGAGCCTCAGTTGAGACCACAGCCCTGGCTAACACCTAGATAGAACCTGTCATTATTAATTCAGTGAACAGAGAGTCACTAAACTATGTCTGGAGTCCTAGGATGCAACAGTGAAAAAATAAATGATTGCTGTGTTAAGCAAGTGCATAGTCATTTGTTATGTAGCAATAGAAAACTAATATCATGTCTATGTCTGATGAAAAGTTACTACAGGGCTGGATGCAGTGGCTCACGCCTGTAATCCCAGCACTTTGGGAGGCTGAGGCAGGCGGATCACAAAATAAGGAGTCTGAGACCTGGCTGGCAAATATGGTGAAACCCTGTCTCTACTAAAAATATATATAAAAAAAAAAATTAGCCAGGTATGGTGGCACATGCCTGTAATATCAGCTACTCAGGAGGCTGAGGCAGGGGAATTGCTCGAACCCTGGAGGCACAGGTTTCAGTGAGCTGAGATCATGCCATTGCACTCCAGCCTGGGTGGCAGAGACTCTGTCTCAAAGTCTCAAAAAAAAAAAAAAAAAAAAAGAAGTGACTACAGTTACAACCACGAGTGGTTCTGTGAGAACTATTCTGATTTCTTAAGAATAAAGGTATAAAATGTAAGATTTTCTGATTGTTTGAATGTGAAGAGTTAAAAATAAGGGAAATCCAAACTGACTTCAAATGAATCCTGTTGCCTTCTACTGAAATGAGGAAATCTGGATTAAAAATAGTTTTGGGATGAGATGTGGAATTAAGAATTTTGTTTCATACATGTTACATTTGGTATATACCATTTAGACATCCATTTAGATGTTCAGTAGACATTTGTGAATGTAATTCTGGCACTTGGGGGAGAACAGATCAAAATATTAAAGTGTGAATCTTCAGCAAATATGGAATATTTAAAAACATGAGCAAGAATAAGATAATCTAGGATGTGAGGGAATATTGACAGGAGTCTAAGATCAGAGTTCAAAACTGTGAGAACACTTATAAGTAAGCAAAAAAAAAAAAAAAAAAGGAGAACATGTGACAAAGATCAAGAAGGACTACCCAGTGAGATAGAGGAAAAATCAGGAATATATAGTGTCCCTGCATTTGAAGTGAAGAACCCATTTAAAGAGGAAAGGTAATCAACCACGCAAAATGCTTCCAAGAAATTAAATGAAATGAAGACAATGAACAAATCATTAAAACTGGCAAGATGGAATTCATTGAGATGTTGTGGTACAGAGATGAGATAATTGCCTCTGATTATTTGTATGTCCTCATATGTGAAAAATTTCTGTGTTAATCATCTGAGAGTGGGATGTATGATGAAGTTAGGGAGAAAGAAGAAAGTATGCAATAGTAAGTTGACTATGAAGGAGCATATTATCTAAGACTGTCGGTGTTACATTGGGCTGTTTCATTTTAAAGACTGAACAAACAGACACTTTAGTGATAATTTTGAGTTTTAGTTCAATACCTATAATTGTGGGAAAATGGAGCCTAGTAATTGAAGTCTTTTATAATGGAAGAATTTTATTCAAGGGACAGTGGGTTGTTTTTTGTTTTGTTTTGTTTTTGTTTTGTATCCTAATATGTTCTTTAATGCAGAGGAACAGCTATCAGTGTGAAACTTCTAGACTCTCTCTACTTCCTCACATACTCTCTCCCAGGGAAATAAACAGGATGAGATTAGGAGAGAAAGGAAATGCATGCTATGCCCTTTACTCTTCCTCTCCCCTTTGTCTTGTATATTGACATTCCTGGAAAAGCATATTTCCTTGATTATTTTTGATTTTGTCATGAGCCTGGAGCTTAAGCTTTCCAGGATTGCTGGTATAAATTGAGTTTTTTAATCTTGAATATCAGTATTTTGATTCCACTTGCCTACAAATGTCATCTTTTCTAGTATATATCAGATAACACAGGTCTCCATGTCTTTTGTCCTTTAGTATTCTAAATTGATTCAGAACTTGGTTAAGAAAAATAAGATAATTTAATATTCCCTTGAACAACAATGTATAAAAAAGAATAGAAAAGGGAGGACGGGGAAGACTGAGATAGACATTAGTCTATAGAGAATTCTCATTATAGAAAAATCTACAGTGCACAATAGAGGTGGGTATGGAGGTAGAGGTGGCGATATCAATGACAAATTTGGTTATATTTTAAATATTCTTTTCTTAATGGTTGTCTATTTTTTCAGGTCTCCTTTTTCAACAATGTTTTGTAGATTTCAGGGAATAAGTTTTGCTTTTTTTCCCTAAATTTATTCTTAGATAATGTATGACTTTTGCTGTTATTATTAGAATATTTTAAAATTTTATTTCTGAGGGTTCACTGTTACTGTATAGAAGTAGAATTGATTTTTTTGTGTAAATCTTATATTCTGTGATGAAGAAACGAGAACTATTGCATAATGTTGCTGAGAACCACTAAGGAAAACAGTATGAGAGTTACTAAAAAAATTAAAAATAGAACTACCATATGATGCAGCAATCCTACTATTAAACATATAGGCAAAGGAATTAAAATCAGTATTTTTAAGAGATATTAGCAATCTTATGTTCCCTGTAGCCCTATTCTCAATAGCCAAGGTACACAATCCACAAAAGTACCCATTAATAGATGAATAAAAAAAATTACACACATGCACACACATACACAAAAACACAATGAAATACTATTCATCCTTTAAAAAGAAGGAAATCCTGTCCTTTGGGACAATATAGATGAAGCTGGGGATATTACGCTAAGTGAGATAAGCCAGTCACAGAAAGACAAATATTTCACGGTCACTTATAAGTGGAATCTAAAAAAGTTGAGCTCATAGAAACAGCATAGGTTGGTAGTTTGCCAGGGGCTAGAGGTGAGGGGAATGGAAAAATGTTGGTCAAAGGATATAAAGTTACAGTTAGAAAAGAGGATTAATTCAGGAGATTTATTGTATATCATAGTGACTATGAGTTAATGTACTTTATACTTGAAAATTATTAAGAGAGTTCTGGTCTTAAATGTTCTCACCACAAAAACTGATAAGTATGTGAGGTGATAGATATGCTAATTAGCTTGATTTAACTATTTTACAGTGATATCAAAATACCATGTTTTATATACATAATTTTTATTTTTATTTGTTAATTATACTTTCATAAAAAATCTTATATCCTGCCACATTGCTAAACTCATTTATTAGTATGTGAAACCTTGAAAACTCACAAGTTTAAGAATAAATTTTATCATTTAATTCAACACAAGAGCAAATTATAAAAGGCTTTTACTGAAAGTCTCTTGAATAGTATCTTGTAATTGCTATTTAACATTGTATCAATCAGAATTCAGATCAGGAGCACCCCCCAACACAAACATACTTATTTACTATTATTTACTATTCTTTGTAGAGTCTCTTCGTGTCTGATTCTAGGACTTAAAGTCTACAGAGCAGGCAGTTGTGAAGAAAAGACAATATAAAGGGACAGAGGGAACATAATCCCTCAAGGTTGGATTTGTACCAATGTCAATATCTGTCTGATTCCAACTTTTATGGTGGTAGGTGTCGGTGCTCTTTGATGGAGAAACAGGAATGCATCATCACAGAGCTAAACACATGACTTGACCCCAAAGTCACAGAAGCTGAAGGAGTTTCCAAAAATGTGGTAGAACAGTTATAGACTCAGCTGTGACATGGAGGTGAGCCTGGAGATGTCACAACACGTATATTCTGCAATAGCACTTGGTGACCATGTACTTACCTTCCAAGTATGCAAACATCATGGCTGATGCTTTACTTTCACTTCAAATCTTGTAAAAAACATTTCTGTGGCACCTCCGAATTTTGCTCTAATAAGTTCAAGATAACTGTTAATATGAGCACTGAAGTGGCTTGTAATGTGTCAAATTGGATAGGCTGACATCATTACTGATAATTCCCTTCCCTGTATGTTTTTGATGTTTTGATTATGGCCATTCTGTATGTTTTCATTCATAAGTGGTGGAAGCTAAGTTATGGGGACACAAAGGCACAGAATGACACAATGGACTTTGGGGACTGGGGGAAAAGGTGGGAGGTGGGTGAGGAATAAAAGACTACACGTTGGGTACACTGTACACTGTTCCGGTGATGGGTGCACTGAAATCTCAGAAATCACCACTAAAGAACTTACTCATGTAACCAAACACCACCTGTTCCCCAAAACCTATTGAAATTAAATAATAATAATTATTTTAAAACATACAGAGAAGGGAATTCTGAGTATTGCTGTTATCCTATCCAATTTGACACATAACAAACCGTTTGAATGTTAATATTAAAATTATCTCAAATATATTAAATCAAAATTTTTAGAGCTTAAGGACATTAAACAAATTGTGATAAACCATTTTGAAGAAATTTCATGATAGCTAAACTCGCTGTGAGAGTTACTCAGCATAATATGTACCTTTGAGCAAGACAAAAGTAAATAATATTTTCTAATTTTTTTTCAATCCTCTAATTTAATCTGCCTATTCTAAGTAAGTAGCTCTAAAATCTGGTCCTTATTTCGTTTGACAATCTGGAACCATGTGGCTCAAATACACATGCTAATAGTCTTCTCTGTCTTTTACTGACCTTGGATATTTAAAGTTTTTCTTAATTATCTCAATTTTGGAAGCTATTATTTACAACACAAACTCTCCTAAAGCCAACCAACCAAACAAAAATGTGGTGAGAAGGTGGAGCAAGCATTAATTTGAAATATGCTAAACAATTTGCAATGTTCTACTCTTTACATGTTATGTCTCAATATATATTCTTCTGATAGTATTATTTTTTTTTTCTATAACATAAGCAAACTTGTTTGGGTATAGAGGTATGTGCTATGAATTGTGATTTACAAGTCATTATTCCCTTTTTCCCAGGATTATGAAATTTTTTAATTGGCTTAAGAAATATGTGTTACAGAAATGTTTTCACTTCTGAGTAAGCTCTGTTTATTTACAATTTTAAAAGATATATCTTAATCTAAGTGAACCTCCTTTTGTTATGTTTTGTCTCATATATTGATAAATGAGTGAATCAAAACCAAATTTAAATATTTTTTATTAAACTTTAATATTTTATTTAAATTACATATGTAGTTTGCATATAGAAATCAAAATAGTTAAGACTATTTCAAAGTAAAACTCTCAAATATACTCTGCATTTGAAATGTTTAAATTATGTTTATTGGTTTGCATATGTTGAACCAGCCTTGCATCTCAGGGATGAAGCTGCCTTGATCATGATGGATAGGTTTTTCGATATGATGCTGGATTCAGTTTGCCAGTATTTAACAAGGATGTTCAACACATAGATGTTCATCAGGGATACCGGCCTGAAGTTTTCTTTTTTTTTTTTTTTTTTTTTTTTTTTTTTTTGTTGTGTCTCTGTCAAGTTTTAGTATCAGGATGATGCTAGCCTCGTAAAACAAGTTAAGGAAGAGTCTCTCCTTTTCAATTATTTGAAATCGTTTCAGAAGGAATGGTACCAGCTCCTCTTTGTACCTCTGTAGAATATGGCTGTGAATCCATCTGGTCCTGGGCTTTTTATGGTTGGTATGCTATTACTTACTGCCTCAATTTCAGAACTTGCTATTGGTCTATTCAGGGACTGGACTTCTTCCTGGTTTAGTCTTGAGAGGATGTATGTGTCCAGGAATTTATCCATTTCTTCTAGATTCTCTGGTTTATTTGCATAGAGGTGTTTATAGTATTCTCTGATGGTAGTTTGTATTTCTGTGGGGTCAGTGGTGATATCTCTTTTATTATTTTTTATTGTGTCAATTTGATTCTTCTCTCTTTTCTTCTTTATTAGGCTAGCTGGTGGTCTATGTATTCTGTTATTGTTTTCCAAAAAACAGCTCCTGTGTTCACTGATTTTTTGGAGGCTTTTTCATGTCTCTATCTCATTCAGTTCTGCTCTAATCTTAGTTATTTCTTCTGCTAGCTTTTGGATTAGTTTCCTTTTGCTTCTCTAGCTATTTTAATTATGATGTTAGGGTGTTGATCTGAGATCTTTCTAGCTTTGCGATGTTGGCATTTAGTGCTATAAATTTCCCTCTTCATGCTGTTTTAGCTGTGTTCCAGAAATTCTTATATATTGTCTCTTTGTTCTCATTGTTTTCAAAGAACTTCTTGATTTCTGCCTTAATTTCATTATTTACCCAGGAGTCATTCAGGAGCAGGTTGCTCAATTTCCATGTAATTGTGTGGTTTTGAGTGAGTTACTTAATCCTGAGTTCTAATTTCTCTCACTGTGGTCTGAGAGACTGTTCTTTGTTATGATTTCAGTTCTTTTGCATTTGCTGAGGATCATCTTAGCCCCAAACTCCTTAAGCTGACAAGCAACTCCAGCAAAGTCTCAGGATACAAAAACAATGTGCAAAAATCACAAGCATTCCTATGCACCAACACTAGACAAGCAGAGAGCCAGATGATGAATGAGCTCACATTTACAATTGCTACAAAGAGAATAAAATACGTAGGGATACAGCTAACAAGGAATGTGAAGGATCTCTTCAAGAACTGCTCAAGGAACTAACAGAGGACACAATAAATGGAAAAACTTTCCATCCTCATGGATAGGAGGAATCAATATTGTGAAAATGGCCACACTGCCCAAAGTAATTTATAGATTCAATGCTATTTCCAACAAACTACCATTGACATTCTTCACAGAAATAGAAAAAAACTACCTTAAATTTCATATGAAACCAAAGAAGAAACTGTATAACAAAGACAATCCTAAGCAAAAAGAACAACGCTGGAGTCATCATGCTACCTGACTTCAAGCTATACTACAAGGCTACAGAAAACAAAGCAGCATAGTACTGGTATCCAAACAGACACATACATCAATGGAACAGAACAGAACCTCGGAAATAATACCACAAAAATAATATCTACAAACATCTGATCTTTGACAAACCTGACAAAAACAAACATTGGGAAAAGAATTTCCTATGCAATAAATGATGCTGGTAAAACTAGCTAGCCATATGCAGAAAACTGAAACTGAACTCCTTGCTTACAGCTCATACAAAAATTAACTCAAAATGGATAAAGACTTGAATGTAAAACCCAAAACCATAAAAACCCTAGAAGAAAGCCTAGGGAATACCATTCAGGACGCAGACATGGGCAAAGACTCCATGACAAAAACGTTGAAAGCAATTGCAACAAAAGCCAAAATTGATAAATGAGATCTAATTAAACTGAAGAGCTTCTGCACAGCAAAATAAATTACCATCAGACTGAACAGGCAACCTACAGAATGGGAGAAAATTTTTGCAATGTATCCATCTGAAAAAAGTCTAATATTCAGAATCTCCAAGGAACTTAAACAAATTTACAAGAATAAAACAAACACCCCATCAAAAAGTGGGTGAAGGATATGAACAGACACTTCTCAAAAGAAGACATTTATGCAGCCAGCAAACATGAAAAAAAAAGTGAACATTACTGATCGTTAGAGAAATGCAAATCAAAACCACAATGAGACACCAACTCACACCAGTCAGAATGGTGATTATTAAAAAATCAAGAAACAATAGATGCTAGCAAGGCTGTGGAGAAATAGAAACACTTTTACACTGTTGGTGGGAGTGTAAATTAGTTCAGCCATTGTGGAAGACAGTGTGGCGATTCCTCAAGGATCTAGAACCAGAAGTACAATTTGACCCAGCAGTCTCATTAGTTGATATATACCCAGAGGAATATAAATCATTCTACTATAAAGACACATGCACACACATGTATATTGCAGCACTATTTACAATAGCAAAAACAGGGAACCAACCCAAATGTCCATCAATGATACACTGGATAAAGAAAATATGGCCCATATGCACCATGAAACACTATTCAGCCATAACATGGAATAAGATCATGTCCTTTGCAGGGACATGGATAAATCTGGAAGCCATCATCCTCAGGAAACTAACACAGGAACAGAAAACCAAACACCACATGTTCTCACTCGTAAGTGGGAGTTGAACACTGAGAAGACATGGACCCAGGGAGGAGAACAACACACACTGGGGTCTCTTGGGGTGCGGGGGGTGAGGGGAGGGAACCTATAATGATAGGTCCATAGGTGCAGCAAACCACCATGGCACGTGTATACCGATGTAATAAACTTGCATGTTCTGAACATGTATACCAGAACTTAAAATAGAGAAATGTTTATAAAAAGAAATGCCTAAATTGTAAATCACTATATTAGGCTGTTATTGCATTCCTCTAAAGAAATACCTGAGACTGGGGAATTTATTTAAAAAGAAGTTTATTTGCTACATGGTTCTGCAGGCTGTACAGGAAGCATAGTAGTATCTCTTTCTGGGGAAGCCTCTGGAAGCTTACAATCAAGGCAGATGATGAAGCGGGAGCTTGCAGGTCAAATGCAAGAGATCAAGGCAAGAAAGTGCTACACAATCATAAATGAGCAGATCTCGGGAGAACTCACTATCCTGAGGACAGTACCAAGGAAGACTGTGCTAAACTAAACCATTCATGAGAAATGCATCCTCATGATGCAATCACCTCCTATCAGGCCCTACCTCCAACTTTGCAGATTGCATTTCAATGTGAGATTTGGGTGAGAACACAGCTTCAAACTATATCAAGCACCAATGGGCAGAGTCTTTGATAAAACAATTAAAAATATAACTAGTGACCATTTAATTTTTTTAGTCATGTTAATTTTAAAAAGTAGTTTGAATCTAATATTAATGTTAGCATGCATATATATTTTTGTTAAATATCATTTAAACATGTTTCAATTTATACATTTTTTATTTGTCATGTTAATATTTTTATTATGAATTGTCAGTCATTCTGTATTTTATGAGTGTTATGGTAGATGTTGGAACTGATGGAGCTTTGCTCCATTACAGTTTACACCTATAACCTATCTGAGGCTCAAGGATCATTGATTTAATTGGTTTTAACACCTCCCTTTTATTTTTTCAGAATATGTGCTGATTTTTATTGAATTTGGGAGGTTTATGTACCGAAAAAAGACACCTGAGTGTATGCATTAAAAATGTAGAGGAACTAAATTACATGTTAAAATGTTCAACTTTGGGCAACTTTGCTTATTTAAATGGTAACAAAAAAAATTCTGATTTCTGCAGTGACTTGACTTATATGTTTCTATATTTTAAAAAATTAGAATTTTGTCAGTTATTACAGTCATGTATTAAAAATAAAAAAATGCTACATACAGCATATACATGACTTCCATTTGCATCCCAACAAATAACTATGGGATACAAATAGAACTCATGTGTATCCCATAGGTAGAACTGGAGTGTACTAACAATAGTCAATTTCATTCTTTTACTTTCTTTTGTAAAACGTATTTTAAATTGTTTCTATCTTTTAGTGGCATGCTCAAGAAAGAAAATAGATTTTGAAGGAAAAATAGTATGAGCTTAGTTTTAATTTTTATCTGCGTAGAACCAACTAGCTTATACTTTACCAAGGTCACTTTTGCGAGAAAAAATAGGTGAGTTTGCCGTAAGTGTAGAAAAGCTATTGAAAATTCATACCTTCAAGGGATAGGTATTGCACTTTATAACTTCACTGAAATCAAACCAAAATACTTCTCCCATTTTGATAAAAATAATTTTCTCCCAGTAGAAAAGTTACAGGATAAATCTGTTCAATATGCCAGGAAGGGATTCATGACCTGGCTTCTATTAACAGAAATGGGGTGTCTTGCAGCTATATCTCCATAAGTTGAACGAAAAATACCTCTGTAAGTAAAGATTCAACCCAAGGGTTAGTTTTTACTGCAAGTTATAAACTTCAAGAAACTGGGTATGTAATGGAAATGCTGACACAACCTTAAAGATAGCTGCTTGAACAGAGCAACCATAATACTCCAACTCCTTTATTTCAGAAAGTGTGATTGTTTATGTTGCCACTGGATAAAAATTTGATGGGGAAATTACTCATGCTTGGTGAATTGCAAGGTAATAAAAGAAAATCTTGCTAAATAGAGCTTTGGGTAACAGGGAATATGAACTCAATATTCCCTACAAAACCCTTTTTACAAGTTTTATGTTTTACTAGCTATGTTCTACAAATCCTGCACTTTGTGTCATTTAAAGTTCTGTGCATCATTTGCAAACACTTCACTGATGAAATAATTTATATAACAATAACAAGACAGTTCACTTTGGACTTTCAGGGAGCAAATACAACAGCAGGAAAAATAGCTTTTTAAAAAATATCATAAAGACAAGTTTTCAAGTTTTATAGTCATTTAAATTTAGGTTTCTAAAAGTGCTTTGACAATCATAGGTGTCGATGTAAAAATTTATTACTGTTACGCTAAATATCAGTTTATAATTTTAGAATAGAAGAGCTATATATTTTAGAAAACATCCCATATAAGACATTAAAAATTTATAATGTAACATGTAAAACTTTTTATTTCTCCCAGAATTTTATTACTTTAAGAAAATAAAACTTGTTAATAAGACCTTTTTCTTAATTTATGAGTAAGCACAGTACAAGGCTTTTCAGTGTGGTGTTTAAATGTCAGAAATGAATTATTCTCTTTATTTACAGGATTACTACTGAAAGCCTTTGAGTAATATGTATAGAGCAAGACTGTGGGATTACAACACTCACTGTGACACAGTAATGCTTGTTCTCAAAGGTTCTAGTCTAATGGGAGAGAGACATGAAAACATGGAAAGAGATATGATAAGTTCTTTTGTAAGAATATACTTGGGATAATAAGGAACACAACAAAGAATTAATAACAATCTTGGATTTCAAGGTATCAGAAGAGGACAGAAAGATGAGGAAATATTTCTAACACATTTTGAAAGACAAGTAGTAATTCATCAGGTAGACAGAAGAGACATTTTGGGGGGCAAAGGTGAAGAAGAGGTAAAGAGGGGAGTATCATGAGTTAAAAATAGAATGAGCCATAAGAGCATGTGACCGTGGCTAATATATAGATGTGTGGAGTGCTTGTTTATAAGGATGAGAGGAAACATTTGAAGGTAGAATGGGGTTCTACCCAGAGGATTCTCAAGCTGTGTGAAGTAATTTTTTATATCCTGCTATATGGGATAAGAATATGGTTTAAAAAAGGTCAGGTGTGGGAACTCAGGCCTTTAATTCCAGCACTTTGGGAGGTCAAGGCAGGTGGATGAAACCCATCTCTACTAAAAATACAACAAATAGCTGGACGTGGTAGTACACATCTGTAGTCCCAGCTACTGGGGAGGCTGAGGCAGGAGAATTGCTTGAACCTGGGATGCAGAGGTTGCATTGAGCTGAGATCATGCCATTGCACTCCAGCCTGGTGACAGAGCAAGACTCCATCTCAAAAAAATAAAAAAAATAAATACAAAAATTAGCTGGGAATGGTGGCGGGTGCCAGTAATCTCAGCTACTTGGGAGGGTGAGGCAGGAGAATCGCTTGAACATGGAAGGCGAGAGTTGGAGTGAGCAGAGATCGTGCTACTGCACTCCAGTCTGGGCAACAGAGCAAGACTCCATCTCAAAAAAAAAAAAAAAAAAAAAAAAAGAAAAGAAAAGAAAAGAAAAGAAAAGAAAAGAAAAGAAAACAATAATGGTTAAAAAAAAAAGTAGAGCTGAAACAAAGGGGAAAAAATGGCTAAAGGCAATCTACATTTTATAAAAATAAGGCCAACTATTTAAGAACTGAATGAAATAGACTCAAATAAAAAGTATTAAAGAGTGGCCAGAGCCTAAAGACATGGATTCAGGAAAATGAATAGAAAGTGGAATTGATATTTTTAAATGAAAATTTTTAATATATCCTAAAAATAACATTAAGTCCTAAGTGTTTGAAAAACTATAGCCAAGATGAAGAGTTGCTTTTAAATACATAGTTTCAGATTTGAATTCTATTTTGAAATGTATTAATTTATGAGGCAAGTTTCCCTTAGGAATTAATGGCTCTATTATAGGATTTTTACATTAATTAAAAGCAAAGCATATGTAGAATGCTTTGCCTGTAAGAAGTACTTGATAAATGAGCTTCTGTTTTTATTTAATGTAAACACCCACGGTGTTTTCTTTCTCTTTATTTTTTAAGTCCACTAGACAGTACAGCAATTGCCTATCTAAAGTGCCTGTCCTAAATGTTGGATTGAGCTGTGATGGATGGAAGCTCAATAGCAATCATGCAGAATGTTTGCCAAATGGGACAGTCATCTGAAGAAGATGGCAGTAACAGAGTTCTTCACTGCAGGACCCAAAAACCTACTACTATTCATCAATGACTCTGGAAAGTGCCTGATGACTCTGTGTCTATAACAATACCAGTATACACGAAAAAATCTTTGCTAAAGATACTAAGAGAAGCCGACCTTCAAGTTAAGAAGGTATGATTTATCCCACCTCTTTCTTTCTCCTACTCTTCTCCCTCATTCCCTTCCTTTCCCTTTTTCATTCACAGTGAAATTAAGGAAGACTGAATGAGAAATTAGAATTTAGCAGAGGAAACATTCCAATGAAAATATAAGGATAACTTTTTTAGCTTCTGAAAAGATAAATGTGTAATTCTGACCTCTTGATTTTCTCTTTTCCAGAATCTTTTTGTTATCCTGCTTTGGAAATAGTTTCATTGCTTTTGTAGACGGACAGGATCTCTTGTTGGTCAAATAGTAAGTTAGAACAATGTCAAGTAAAGGCTAACTTCTTGTCTCAAAGTTTGTATTTAATATTTAATATTTGAACTTATTTATGGAAAAAAGTAGGACTCGAACCACTGGTGAAAATAAAATAAAAACTTTTTGGTACTTTCAACTGGAAGATTTAGGAAGTTTTCATTTATTTTGTTGTCTTTAAACATTTAACATGTAATAACTTTTAAAGCCTTATTATTATTGTATATTTGAGTGGAATTTTATCCAGCTTTGTCAATTTCTGTCTTGAAATTACAGTGTATTAATCATAAAAATATCACTGCAAGTAGATGGAAGTACTGAGTGTCCTTGGAATTATCTACCCGTGCAATTGTTAAAATTATCATTGGTGTTGAACTCAAGTGAGATAACTATGAATGGGAATTAACTGGCTAAAGTAATATTTTATACATTTGAAAGCTATGAAGGAAATAATACAAACACTATGGAATCATATAGTTGTTGATGGATACTATTCATGCACAATGGAAAGTAAATTAAGGCTGACTTAATATCATGTTTGGAAACCAATGGAATTCCTTTGTAGCTTATAAAGCTAATCTCATTTCTACATTCAGAGGGCTAAAGAAGTTGAGCATCAAATGTAGACATTAGACTTGAGAGTAGCAGAGCTCCAGTGATGTTAGAATCCTTCACCCAATCAAATCTCTTACAACAAAATCAAGGTCTTGATTATGAAGGAACAAGAGCCTGAGAATTCAGATGAGTTCATTTGAAAATCATCAAGACTCCAGATCCTTCTCAACTCTCTTAAAGGGCTGAAGTGGCTCACTCTTCCCTATTAAATGCCAGACGCTTTCCTACCCTGGTTTGAACATGATATGGAGTCATCTGCCTTGAAAGAAAACATAAACTTCCTTGGAATCTATTTCCATTTTCCCTCCTGGTCATAAGATACATAACTAACACAGCCAGGTTGGGAAAATGCCAGTTTCACTAAGGAAGAAAAGGAACTAAAAGCCAACAAAAGCTACAGAACAAGTCAACATGTATGGGCTAGAGCCAGGAGACTACGTATAGAAATGAGATCTGAGGATGATGATCAAAGCAGGGATGAAACATAAAGTTGGAAATTGGAAAGTTTATTAAATATGACATACTCTCCCAGGATTTTTGATTTATTACTCTAATAAAAATCCAGAGAGGAGATGGGATTTGGAAGTTTGGGGAAAGCAATGGCTTCCTCTAAATAATATAGAAATTCTAGAATAGAAAACAATGGAGGAAAGATCAAAAGATGCAAATAATGTCTCATGCTAGCTGGATTTACTATGTAACCTCACAACCTCCACTGTGAGACTATTATCCAAGAGAGGACTCAGAGGGCACACTACTTACTGAAGTATCAAGAAATGTTCTAAAGAAAGGGACACCAGCATGGTTAAGAAACTCAGTAATGAGTGTGTATTTGCAGAAAAAGGCCGATAATAATGGATATTATTACATAACCGGATTTCCTAGTAATAAAAGGAATGGGATATTGAAGCCACGTGGCAACATTTAAATGTCAGAATTTAGATGGGTTCAACTATCATAATGAGTTATAAGACTATAGTGGACAAAGAAACCAGTCAAGAAACAAAATATGGTGTTGCTTAGGACAAGATAAATCAGTAGCCAAAAAAAGTACTGCTTAATTTACAAAATCAAAAGGAATCAAAGATTAATAATTAGGTAAATGAGGAAAGTTGGATTAATAGGAGCTCATTATTTCCTACTCCGCTTGAAAAATTGAACCAGATTTTAGACATGGCTAAGGGAGAAACAATGTGCCCAGGAGGAAAGACACTGCAACACCACAGTAGGTGCTTGTTGTAATGATTGTCCCAGGTTCTCCCCACTCTCCTACCAAAATACCCATGGCATTTACTCATGTTACCAGACAATGGGAAATAGAAAATTACTAGACATTTCAAGGACTGTTAAAGATGGGTCCTAACTTGACATCAATTCCTGAAGACTAGAAGCATCAGGACAGTCAACTTTTAAAATCAGAACACATAAGAGCAAAATCATAAATGAAATCCTGGCCTAAATCTGGTTGATAGTTGGTCCGCTCTGTTTAGGTAGCTAATCCTTGGTGATTTTTCAGAACTAGAATTAGATTATTCTATTATAGCTTTTTAATAATTTTGAAAGAATATTTCCTATCAGTCTCCCACATTACTGCATGTACTGAGAGCAGAGGGATTGGTTGCTTTGTTCTGTGGTAACGTTTCAAGGATAATTGTACAAGCCTATACTCTTTGCTGAATGAGAGACTGCCTCGTTTTGAAGTATAGGACCAGTTTGTTTATTGCCTAATTTAATAAAGAAAATGTGTCCACTCAGGGCAAGCCAAGATATGTGAACTACTCAGTAACAGAAATATGTGTTCTCTAAACTTGATGTTCCTCTACTGTGAAACAAGCCCATTGCACATGTTGAACCCACTTAGACTACTCTGCATTGCCCCTGTAGGACTTGGAGAGCAGGGAACTCATGTAAACATTGAAGCTCATTCTGCTTGCTCTACTGTGTATAATTGAGTTATTTGCCTCTGAGGCAGAAGCCTTGCATTCTCTGCAGTAGCTTGCATGTAGGGTGAAAGCTCAGATTATTTGCAGTTCTTGACAGGTAGCAGCAATTTCACACCAGTTTACTTACCTGTGTGGTCACAGCCATTATGATTGTGAAGGCAAAATGGAAGTCTCTGAGTCCGTCCCTCTGCCAGCTAGGAGAAACATCCAAAGTTATAACACACCCAGAAGAAAATGACCCCTTAAAGATGAGGGTAGTGATCCCCATTATATCTCTATTTAATTAACCAGTTGGACCCCTTAAAAAAAGGTAGATCCAAGGAAAAAAGAGTTTACTACTGCAAACTCATCCAAAGTTTTAGCCCATATGGCATGCAGGTACCATAACAGATGTGTTTTTGCTAGAACAGATAAACATAGCTTAAGTTGCCATTGATCTAGCGAATGCACTCTTTGTTTTTAATATCTGCACATTCTTTAGCAGAGCACATTGATTCATAATGTTGATGACATCTTTTTATTTAGAGACAAATCAGTCACTTGTTGGTAAGTTGATTACATTAGACCCCTAACAACCTGGAAAGGGTTAAAATCCATCTTGCATGAAATTGATGAACATGTTTTACTTTGCCTTCCTGCTCACCAGCCTCACATGTACTATCCTCAAGGCCTAACAGAGTATCTGATCTACTCATAGCAATGCCTCATAACAATGCCTCTGATCAAGGGAAACATTTACAACAGAGATGTGGACATGGATACACAACAAGGGGATACACTACTCATGAAATATTGCAACTTCAAAGCTATTGATCTGACAGAGCAGGGGCATGACCTCTTAACACAATAGCTGAGATGCAAGTCAGGAATTGGTACTTTGCGAGGGTGTCATCCTCCAGGATAAATCACCAACATTTAGATGATGCTTTTTTCCCAAGGTAGAAGCCAGGAAGGGTAAATAGATGTAGAGTTGTTTTCTGTCCTTCCAATGATCCACTGGCAGTACTTTTCATTCCTATAACTTATGCTTTGCAGGTATAGAGGCACTAATTCCCAAAGGGAGAGGGTGGGACACTTTTCCTAGAGGATACAATAATAGTCCCATTGAACTTTAAGCTATGGCCACTGTATAAGTCTGTTCTTATGCTGATAATAAACACATGCCAAAGACTGGGCAAATTATAAAGCAAAGAGATTTAATGGACTCATAGTTCTATGTGGCTGGAAAGGCCTCACAATCATGGTGGAAGAGCAATGGGCGTCTTACATGGTGGCAGACAAGAGACAGCTTGTTCTGGGAAGCTCCCTTTATAAAAACCATCAGATCTTATGAGACTTATGCACTATCATGAGAATAGCATGAGAAAGACCTGCCCCTATGATTCAGTTACCTCCCACCAGGTCCCTCCCATGTCACATGGGAATTATGGGAGCTATAATTCAAGATAGGATTTTGGTAGGGGCACAGCCAAACCATATCATTCCACCCAACCCATCCTAAGTCTCATGTCATCACATTTTAAAACCAATCATGACTTCCCAAGAGTCCCAAAAGTCTTAATTTATTTCAGCATTAACTCGAAAGTCCACTGTCCCAAAGTTTCATCTGAGACAAGGCAAGTCCCTTTGCCTATAAGCCTGTAAAATCATAAGCAAGTTAATTACTTCCTAGATACAATGAGGGTACAGACATCGGGTAATAAAACTATTCCACATGGGACAAATTGCCCAAAACCAAGGGGCTACAGCTTCCATGCAAGTCCAAAAACAAGTGGGACGCTCAAATATGAAAGCTCCAAAATGATCTCCTTTGACTTCATGTCTCTCATCTTGGCCATGCTGATGCAGGAGGTGGGCTCCCATCATCATGGGCAGCTGCCATATGGCCATTTTCAGTACTGTGTAACCAGAGACCTGCAAGTAAAGGCATAAACATATTGGCAAGATAATAGGCCTAATCATCAGTGAGTGGTAGGGTTATTGCTAGAAAATGCCTGCAAGAGGCCAGGCCCTGTGGCTCATGTCTGTAATCCTAGCACTTTGGGAGTCCAAGGCGGGTGGATCACGAGGTCAGTAGATTGAGATCATCCTGGCCAACATGGTGAAACCCCATCACTACTGAAAATACAAAAAAAAATAACAAATATAAACAAATTAGCCAGGTGTGGTGGTGTGCACATGTAGTCCCAGCTACTCAGGAGGCTGAGGCAGGAGAATTGCTTGAATGCAGGAGGCAGAGGTTACAGTGAGCCAAGGTTCCGCCACTGCAACTGCACTCCAGCCTGGCAACAGAGCTGTCAGAAAACAGGAGAGGACAGGAGAGGGGAGGGGAGGGGAGGGGAGGGGAGGGGAGGAGCGGGGAGAGGAGAAGGGAAGGGGAGAGGAGAAGGAAAAGGAAAAGAAAATACCTGCAAGAAAGAATAAGTTTGGCCTTTAATTCCTTGACACATCTCATGGTACCTATTGTATTAAATTTTTAATCTTAAATGGATAAGTTTTCAGCCCAGACTAAAGTGGTCATTATTAATAGACAAAAGAGAATTTCACCTCCCAGGTAAGCCATCTAAACCAACAGAGGTGTCATCCAGTGTGAGAAGAATGTTGAAAGAATATTTATCCTTGAGAACAATGCAGCGGAGAGAGAGAAGATATAAATCATCCCACTAACATGCATATTATACATTTCCCCAGGATATGAGACAAAATGGAATCTTAGAGAATCTGAACCAGGTGAGGGTGAGCTTGCTACTAGAAACATGTGAATCAAAATGAGAGAAAGTGGGTACTGTAGTGGGAACCATGATGCTTCCTGCTTTATGAGAAAGCCCTCATTCACACAGCTAGTATTGGCGGCTGAGAACTCACAGCTCAGTCTTTCTCCTGGGATTTTCTTTTTCGAAGGTCACCTGCATTTAAAGCATGATTGATAGTGGGATACAGAGGCCCAGACCTCTTGTCTTTGTTTTGGACAGCTCAGCCCTTGAGGTCAGCTGAAGCCTTTGCAGTCCATTTTAACTTCAACCTCTGCCAAGTCCTGCCTCCCTCACTTACAAATTTTCCCAAGTGCACACCCCAACTTTTCTATGTATAAATATTTAATTCAGAAAGTTTATTCCAGGGATCCCAGTCTCAAATGTTCCCCAACTTAACATCAACTAAGGAGTTACATACGTATATTCATGGAGATAGTAAGCATTCCTAAAGTCAATTCATACACTTTATAAAATATTAGGTTGCTTTGTATATTTTATCCCCGAGTGAACAAGCAGGAAAAAGAATTTTAAAAAGGGATTAATAAAATAATACTACAGAGATACGAGAATGAGAAAACATATGAAGATTCAGAAGGAGATAATATTAATGAAGCTATTTGCAATCAAAACCATAAGACATTTTAGAAAGTTGCTTGGCTTATTGTAAAAAGTGTGCATTTATTTTAATTCAAACAGAAAATTCAATAAAATGTACAAATAAAAGACCAAAGAAATATTTTTTTCATCTTCCATGCCTTGCAAAAATGATAAGACTTCTGTAGAAAACATCCTCACAAAGCTAGTTATATCTGGATAACCTCATCTTTTCTTGAAACTTCAACACATGCTTTTCTTGATGAGTACCAAATCAAGTGATCTTGCCTACACCTCCACCTGAGCTTCAAATTTTGATACACAATTTTTACCTTATATATCTGAACATCCAGGAGGCATCTCCAAATCAATATTTACAAAACCAAATTATTTTTTCATCATTAATTTTGCCTCCCCCTCCTTTCTAAACTGTATTTCTTCTCTTTAAATTTTATGTTGGTTGATACCAAAACATAGAGCTGCTGTCCAAGTTTGAATCTTATTATTGACTTTGGGCTCTTTCTCATTTTCCACATCTTATTCTTCAAGTCCAGCCAATTGGCCTTCATTAGTGCTTCTCTTTCCTTCTCTTTTTAACACTATGGGGCATTATAGCTTCTTATTATCTTTAAACTAAACTTCCATAATAGCATCCTTAGTGGGAGGCTTGCTTCTCATTCTTCATCCACCATAAATCTTTTACATAAATAGCACCAGCATGAGATTTTACCTCGATGAAATTTTTTAATGACCCTCTGTTGCCTGTAGAATTAACAAACTCCTTAGTATGCCACACATAATCCTTTATTATCTAGCACCCGACTACTGTTTCATCCCCATTTCTCACAACTCTCTTATGTGGTATTATTTACAGTTCATGCTTTGAATCATGCAACAACTTTTTCATCTGGCTTCAAAATTCAACTTAGGCATTCTCTAATCCACCAGACACAAAACCTGTAAATGTACCGAAAATCAATGTTTGCATCTATTTTTTCTCCTTCATTCTTACAACACTGAAAGCAGTTCCTCCTTCAACAAACCTCAACACTTTTATATTCTGTATGAATTTTATTCATTTTGAAGATAATCCATTGAAATATGAACAGAAAATGATGTTACATTATTTTAAAGTGTTTTAGGTGACAGAAAGCTGGCTCCCTAAAAGTCTCTGATATCTTCCTATTTTAGTCCAAATTGTTTTCTGAAACTCAAATCATAAAATCAAAATAACATTTTCCCAAAATTATCCTGATTGACTTATTTTGTGTGTGTGTGTGTGAGGTAGATTAAAAAGAGGGTCCATGGGATTCAGATAAAGAAATGGAGGGTCTGCTGTGTCTTGGTGCTACACGTTGCGATTTGCAAGTTCAAGTCACCAAACTGAATTGCAAACAATATATGTTTAATGAATCATGTGATTTTGAATGTTATATTATCTAAAACTGAAAACACATGTTTAAGAATTGTTTTTATAAACTCCTCTCAGAATACTGTTAAAGCAAGACTCATTTCATGCTTTGGAAATATTGTAAATTATTTCTGATGAAAACCATGCTATCTGCCATATCAATATGCTAGATTATTTTCCATTATACTTCCAGTTTACCCATCTTCTCAGTAAATTTACAAGTAACAGAATAGTCAATGCAAAGATTCAATTTGCACCACCTGGATTCAATACATATGACATTCTGATAAAATATCATAGACTGAACGTAAAAATTGAAAAGTAGATGAAGAACATGTTTCAAAACCCTTGAACTCTTCACCTAATTCGATAATATAAAGCATAAAAAAGGTGGAGCTTCAGGAAGAGAATTGTAAAGCAATCTTTTGGGAGAGAGCTGCTATTACCCCACCCTGTATTCCACCACCAAGGGACAAAGACAAGAAATTGATGGGAAGAAAAATAGAGTTTGAATCATTTCTCATAGAATTTGGCAGAGCCAATAACACAATTTTGACCCATCCCAGGAAGTCTGAAGGCTAGAGGTAACACACGGAGATGAACTGCTTGGGCTGCAGGGCAAAGATGGGTCACTATTATGTCTGGAACACAGGAGTACTTCTTTTTGAATGGAGCCCCACATTTTTCAGCATGTTTTATCTCAATCAAATGTGGATCTCATAATACAATATCCCTTTTTGAGGCCAATTTAAGTTCAGCACAAAAGCAACACATAGAAAAAGCAATAGAACTCCAAGTGTGGGGTCAATGTGGAGAGAGAGAAAACCAGGAAATGAATGTGAAAGTGCTTGCAAATGAGATGCACTACCAGGAATGTGGGATGCGGAATACAGAGGAGAAAATGAGCTATTAGCATGACTACGTCCAGAGAAAAAGGTTCCATCCTACGAGCACTTAAAGAGCTTCTGCACAGCAAAAGAAACTACCATCAGAGTGAACAGGCAACCTACAGAACGGGAGAAAATGTTTGCAATCTACTAATCTGACAAAGGGCTAATATCCAGAACCTATAAAGAACTCAAACAAATATACAAGAAAAAAACAAACAATGCCATCAAAAAGTGGGCAAAGGATATGAACAGACATTTCTCAAAAGAAGACATTCATACAGCCAACAGACACAAGAAAAAATGCTCATCATCACTGGCCATCAGAGAAATGCAGATCAAAACCACAATGAGATACCATCTCACACCAGTTAGAATGGCAATCATTAAAAAGTCAGGAAACAACAGGTGCTGGAGAGGATGTGGAGAAATAGGAACACTTTTACACTGTTGGTCGGATTGTAAACTAGTTCAACCATTATGGAACACAGTATGGCGATTCCTCAAGTATCTAGATCTAGAAGTACCATATGACCCAGCCATCCCATTACTGGGTATATACCCAAAGGATTATAAATCATGCTACTATAAAGACACATGCACACGTATGTTTATTGCGGCACTATTCACAATAGCAAAGACTTGGAATCAACCCAAACGTCCATCTGTGACAGACTGGATTAAGAAAATGTGGCACATATACACCATGGAATACTATGCAGCCATAAAAAAGGATGAGTTCACGTCCTTTGTAGGGATATGAATGCAGCTGGAAACCATCATTCTCAGCAAACTATCGCAAGAACAGAAAACCAAACACCGCATGTTCTCACTCATAGGTGGGAATTGAGCAATGAGATCACTTGGACTCGGGAAGTGGAACATCACACACTGAGGCCTATCACGGGGTGGGGGGGGGAGGGGGGAGGGATTGCATTGGGAGTTATACCTGATGTAAATGACAAGTTGATGGGTGCTGACGAGTTGATGGATGCAGCACACCAACATGGCACAAGTATACATACGTAACAAACCTGCACGTTATGCACATGTACCCTAGAACTTAAAGTATAATTAAAAAAAAAAAAAAAAAAAAAAATTCCAGCCCTCACATGGCTCTTTCCCATACTAAACTTCCAAGAATTCCAGGTGATGGAGGGGAAATATCTGACACTAAGTTAACTTCACAATTTTGATTATTTACTGCAATTAGAATTTATAATTACTGAGTTCAGACTGTGTTTGAAATTTTGAAAGATCTTAGGAATTTCCGTTTTGTAAGAATGACCAGAAGTAATAAAACTATCAGAGGCGTTTGAAACAGAACAACTCCCTCTTGAATAGGAGCTTGGTAAAATAAGACTGAGACCTACTGGGCTGCATTCCCAGAAGTTTAGGCATTCTAAGTGTGATGAGATCAAAGGATGTCACCAGGTATGATCACAAAGACCTTGCTGATAAAACCGCCTGTGGTATAGAAGCTGGTCCAAACCCCCCAAAACCAAGAGGGCTACTAAAGTGACCTCTGGTCATCCTTATGAGCTAATTATAAGGCATTAGCATGCTAAAAGACACTCCCACCAGCACCATGACAGTTTGCAAATGGCATGACAATGTCAGTAAATTATTCTATATGATCTGAAAAGGAGTGAAACCCTCAGTCCTGGGAATTGCCCACCCCTTTCTGGGAAAACTCATGGATAATCCACCCCTTGTTTAGCATATAATCAAGAAATAACCATAAAAATAGCCAACCAGCAGCCCTTAGGGCTACTCTGCCTATGAAGTAGACATTCTTTATTCCTTTATTTTCCTAATAAACTTCCTTTCACTTTACTTATGGAATCGTCCTGAATTCTTCCTTGCATGAAATCCAAGAACCCTCTTTTGGGGTCTGGATTGGTAACCCTTTCTGGTAACAAAACCTGTCTAAATTTTCGTCTAAGAGCAGAGAAAAATTACCTGAATAAATACAAATGGGAGGCTAAAATAAAGTTGTATTTACAATACTGCCCTGGAGTTGTGCTTATTGAGTGTATCAATCAAAACTTTGATGATTTTTTCCTTGCTGTATTCTCTAACTTTAATCTCCCCAAATCTCTGGCACCATCCTATTTCTATCAGCAACAAACATAATTTAATATCCTTTATGTTTAAAATAAGATGAAATATAATACCAAATAAAATCTTTGGAACCTTTTCAAACAGCCTTTGCAAAAATTATAAGTGAGAAAATTATTACAATGTCAGAAATCTGACCTAACTGAGTCCATCTTGCTTCTAACCTCCAATCTGTCCTTGTTCATTCCTAGGCACAGGTCAAACTAACTTCGGGAGGAAGTTAGTTTATAGTTTAATTTTATTTTACTTTTTTTTTTTTTTTAGCTTTTATTTTAGCTTCTGGAGTATATGTGAAGGATAGGTATGTAGGTAAAGTCGTGTCACTGGGGTTTGTGGTACAGATTATTTCATCACCCATGTATTAAGCCCAGTACCCAATAGTTATCTTTTCTGCTCCTCCTAACCTCCATCCTCAAGAAGACCTCAGTGTCTATTGTTTCTCTCTTTATATCCATAAGTTCTTATCATTAAGCTCCCACTTGTAAATGAGAACATGCATTAACAGACAACATAAAGAATGGAAGAAAATATTTGTAAACTATGCATCTGTCAAAGGTCTAATATCCAGCATCTATAAGGAACTTGAACACATTTGCAAGGGAAAAACAAACAACTCTATTAAAAAGTGGACACACATGAGGCCAAGAAGTATGTGGGAAAAAAAAAAAAAAAAACTTAATATCACTGATCACTAGATAAATGCAAATCAAAACCACAATCATATCAGTTGGAATGGCTACTAATAAAAAGTCAAAAAATTACAGAGGCTGATGAGGTTGTGGAGAAAAGGGAACACCTGTACATTGTTGGTGAGAGTGCAAATTAGTTCAACCATTGTGGAAAGCAGTATGGTAATTCCTCAAAGACCAAAAAGCAGAACTACCATTCAACCCAGCAATCCCATTACTGGGTATGTACCCAAAGGAATATGAATCATTATATGATAAAGGCACATGCATACAAATGTTCATTGTAGTACTATTCACAATAGTAAAGTCATGGAATCAACTTAAATGCCAAACAATGATAGATTGGATAAAGAAAATGTGCCACATCTACACCATGAAATACTATGCAGCCATAAAAACGAATGAGATCATATCTTTTGTGGGAACATGGATGGGGCTGGAGGCTATTATCCTTAGCAAACTAACGCAAGAACAGAAAACCAAATATAGTTTAACTTTGAAACAAAGATAATAACAGCACTCCACTGAAATAAGACCGCTTCCTGGCTGGGGACTAGACTACCTTTATAGGACGAACAAATTAGCTGCAAGATTAGAAATGATGGTTTAAGAGTCATGCAGCTGAAGGCTGCAAGATTCCAAACTTCCCAATCCTAAGGATAACATCACTATTGTAAAAGCTAAGATTAATGCTTGAGACATTTTTTAGACCTTCCGCTTGATGGATCAGCTGGCAGAACCCAGATGAATAAACTGGCTTATCTGGTCTTGTGGATCCAACCTAGGAACTGGCTTAGTGCGAGAGGATAGTTTCAACTCCCTATGGTTTCGTCTCCAACCAGACTAATCAGCACGCCCCACTTTCTGATCCCCTATCCAATCCTCACATTTTTGGGGAGACCGATTTGAGTAATAATGAAACTCCAGTTTTCCATACAGTTGGCTTTGCACACATTACACTCTTTCTCCATTGCAATTTGCCGGTCTTGAAAAATCAGCTCAGTTTAGGCAGTGGGTAAGAAGAACCTGTTGGGTGGTTATACTTTCATTCATACATATCTACTGCTTGATTCATCTGTATCTACTACTTGATACTATATATCAAGTGTCCTCTTCAAAGAGGCATCAATATTCAGTGCTTCCACTTCCTCACCTTCCTCATACCACTCTTGACAACACCAGACTTGCATATGTGTAATTTTTACTTGAGTATTTAACATGCAACTTAATCTCCACATCTTAAAAATGAATTACTGATTTTAGCTTTCAAATCTGCCCCACTACTGCTTTCCATATTTTAGAGATGACAACTCCTCTCTCCAATTGCTCAGGCCAAACATACTGATGGCATTTTTGTCCTCTTTCTTTGTCTCATATTCTATATCTAATCTGTTACTAATTCTATTTTCTTTACCAAAATACATCTAGAACTCTGCCAGTTTTTTGTCAGTTCTACTGGAAAAACTCAGATGTCAAACACAATCTCTTTTGCCTGGATTAATTAAGTAGTTTTCTAACTCAGGGAATTGGAAATATTTTATCTAAAGGGCCAGATATTTTACATATTTTTATTAAATATTTTACTAATATTTACTAATTTGCTAATATATTTAATAATACATTTGATAACATTGTATTAGAATAGTTAGTAAATATTTTTGACTTTGAGGGACAAGAGGCAAAAACCAGGATATGAGGTAGGTACATATAGAGCAAGAGAGAAAACATTTTTATTGACAAAATTCAAATGTAATAACACTAATTGAGCACAATTCTTTAAATAACACGTCTAATAATGACAGAACTGGAATCTATTCCTTTTAGTATTTCCCATTATCAAGTTGATTGTTTACCAAAAGTTTTTCATTGAATGTCTTACAAAAATAGACAGTGGGCTAGCCTGAGATGTATACTAGTTTTCTAGCATCTACCTTTATACCTCCAGCATCTTTTCACTACAGAACAGCTAGAGTAATCATTTTTAAAACACAAATCAAATGATGCTATTCCACTAAATCCATCTTTCTCAAGATAAAAGCCAAATTGCTGACAATGGCCTGTGAGGTTCTAAATGATTGGGCATTCCTATTTATTGATTGTCTTTATCTCTTGCTAGTCTTTTATTACAGTTTTCATTCAGCCACATGGCCTTTCATCGTGAGCCTTTTGCACTGGCTCTTCTCTCTGGCTGGAACTTTTCTCCAATTACTTACTTGTGACTGACTTCCTGTCCTCCATCAGTGAGCCTCCTCCTTTGGTTTTCTCCTCAAATGCCTCCTTAGTGTTTCCTATCTTATTAACTAACCTCTTTAAAATAGCAGTCTGCCAACTCTTCCCCTTACACTCCTGGTCCTACTTCCCCAGGTCCATTTTTAATTTTACTTTTGTTTTTGTCACCTTCTAATATACTCAGTGACTAATTTATTTAATACGTTATTTTTTTTTCTCATTTGTTTTCATGAGGTGATAAGGGCTTTCATTGGTTTTGTTCCCCAATGTTTCCCAGGGACTTAGAACAGTGTCTGGCACATGGCAGCTGGCCAATAAATATTTATTGAATAAGCAAATATATACATTATTCTGTTTATTCAGGCTTCTCCCCATAGCATCAAAACAACTCTCATTGAGACCATCAATTAACTTTCATAAAGTCAATTTATTCCTTCTCTTAGAAAATCCATTTTTGAAATAATCTGGATCACTGGTTTTATAACCTCCTTATTCTCCAGGTTTTTTTTTTTTTTTTTTTTTTGTCTAATTTTCTCCAATCTCTGAGCATATATCTCTAAAGCATAAGCATTATTTTTTTTCTAAATTATATACAGATACATATGTAGATATGTATATTCATAGATCTTTGTCTATTTTTCTATGTGTATACATTTTATATATGTGTATATCTCCCTTATTATAGGACCCTGAATTATCTGTCTCCTGACTAACTCATACCCTCTTCTCATGTTTTTGCTTCTTCAGCACCACGCTGCAGTCATACTTTCAAACACTGGCCATTGATTCAGTAAATATTTTCCATCCTGAAAAACAGCTCTCCAAAGAATTGTTCTACATCTGGCTTTTAGCTGAGTCTTCAACAAGTAATTTCACTATTACATCAGGCCGACTACTGAATGATGATGCATTTCATAATATCAGGGCATCATGTGGTTATATTGTAAAGGCTTTCAAATTAGTTTTAAAAAGCCATACCACTTCTCCCTATATTTATAATTAGTCTTTCCCTCATATTGATGAAGTACCACAACCTTTGCAAAAGCCAACACTTCAGCTTTCACCTACACCCTTTCAGTGCAGCACAAGTGACAGTGTGCATAATTATGCCATATTGCTTCATGCCAGAAGTTACTGCTTCTGCAAAGGATTATTATTGCTTTTTGACTGTTAAATAATACAGCTCCACAGTCCCATCCCAAGTGTCTACTATTTAAAAGTATTTATTGTACTCACTATCTTAGCCTGGGTTTTTCTCCTGAACGGTGGCTATGATAAAAATTTATGTATGAATAGTCTGTTTGCAAATGTTATCCCAGAGAGCTGGCATGGAGCAGGTGGGGGAATGGAGAAAATAAAAATATTTATACATCAGCTCCTGTTTCCCATTGGGCAAGAGTCACCCTCTGTTGCTCATTGTGCCTTAAGTTCCCTTCACTTTTGAGCTCTGTATATATGAGGTACAAGCATGTGTGCATAGCTGAATTGATAAGAAAGTTGTGCCTGCAAGATAATCAGGTTGTGCAGACACAGCTGCTGTTTAGAGCCTGTGAGGGACTAGATACTGCTCAGTGGCTGCAATGGATAGGGACTAGAGGATATAATGTTGTATGTAAAAGAGAACCAATGCATTGCTTATTAAAATCTCCATTACATAATTATGGGATTTTTTGTTTGGAGACAGAGTCTTGCCCTGTCACCCAGGCTGGAGTGCAATGGCAATGGTGTGATCTCCGCTCACTGCCACCTCCGCCCCCCTGGTTCAAACGATTCTCCTGCCTCAGCCTCCTGAGTAGCTGGGATTACAGGCGGCCAGCACCATGCCTGGCTAATTTTATTTTTTGTATTTTTAGTAGAGATGGGGTTTCACTATGTTGGCCAGGCTGGTCTCGAACTCCTGACCTCGTGATCCACCCTCCTTGGACTCCCAAAGTGCTGGGATTACAGGCATGAGCCACCGCGCCCAGCCAATAATTATGTGTTTTATGTGTTGTCCTGTAACTTGACATATTTGTATGAAGCTAAGGTCTGACCTGTTCATTGCTATTGTGAGCTAGTAGTTGTGTACCTAGCACAGGATATGTTATAAAAATACATTTGATCCATATTTTTGGAACAAAAATGAAATGAGAGACAACAAAATTACTTTTACATTAAGTATCTTCACTATGTTTCAAGCAATATTTTTGTTATAGAAAAAGTAATTTTATTTCAAAAATAGACTGATTTAACTTTTAATTATGCTAATCAACTGTCTACTTAAAGATCTAAGATGTTAAATCTTAAAGAAAATTATGTATTTTTTAGAGTTAAGGTATACAATACTAAAGTATAAAATAGTTGCAGTTGAAGATATGCAAATACCTTATGAATATACTTTATATCACTGACATTTTTAAATTGAAAAATTTTAAAAACTCTGAGGGTTCTGATGGATAGTAATAGTTAATAATACATGTAGTCTTTCTGATTTTGCAGAATTTCCCTGAGAAAAGTAAATCATGTTTCCTGAACTATGTTGAATGTGTTTTAGCTGTCAGAGGTATGTTAATAAATTTATTTTAGAACAATTTTATTCATGTTTTTATTAAAGATCAGAATGTCTTATTTAACCTCATGACTTTACATGTAGGATATTGTCATTATTTGTACTCTTTGTATGAGGTTCTGTATAATGGGATTTTGTTATGTCAATATGCTATATGACTTCTGCACTTCCACAGAATATACAAAGCTTCACTCTACCTGTTGGTCGCCTGCTATCTACCCACAAAATGAACATTCTGCATTCTGCTGTGCAAAGTTATCAATATTTAACCAAAATTGACAGGACACTTGAAAACCAAGTGAACCAAGACTTATTACAGTAAAGCTGAAGGTCTTCTTTACATGACACATACCCCATAATAACCAGTGATCTATACAGCTGTAATGTGCTTGGGTCACTCAAACAAATGGGAATACATTTTTGGCTTTCATGGGTAGATATACTGCTATAACTCAAGGAGTCTGAACCAGAAAAGAAGTTAATTGCATTCGAAAAGAGCTTGAGAATTATATTCTCCTATGACCCTGCGGATTTGCACAATGAGGTATGATTTCCACAGAGATCACTACCACAAAGGAATTCTAAAGGCTACAATGAATAGTAAATTTTAAATTCCATAAAAGCAAAGCAGCCTGCTTTGTGCCAGTTTAGCATTCCATTAAGAAAAGCTTCTGTAAAACCTCATCTGATGTGATGGTTAATACTGAGTGTCAACTTGATTGAAGGATACAAAGTATTGATTCTGGGTGTGTCTGTGAAGGTGTTGCCAAAAGAGATTAACATTTGAGTCAGTGGGCTGGGGAAGACAGACCCACCCTCAATCTGGTGGGTATAATCTAATCAGCTGCCAGAGAATATAAAGCAGGTAGAATATATATATATATATATACACACACACACACACACACACACAAACACACACGCACACATATATACACACACACATATATACATACATATACATGAAATAAACTCCTCTCTATATTTAGGGTTAAATATATATATATATATTTAGGGGAGAATATATATATATATATATATATATATATATATATATATAGATATATATATCCTTTTACTTATTTCCCTCCAGAGAACACTAATACACCTGTCTTGTAAGCATAGATTTCCAGAAGAAAAACAGTATGAGCGGGAGTAGGGTTCATTAACAAAAATGTGATGTCAAGCAAAGGATGTGGTTGTTATCCTGGGCACTAGTTTTAAAAAGAAAAAAATAAACATGCTCAAAAATTTCAAGATTATGCAATTGAAAATAATCATATGCTAATAAATAATTTACAGCCTAAAATGAGCTGCAGAAATCTTTCTCATTTACTTTTAACATATTGGTTTATTCTTTAATTCAGTCAGTTACCTTTTTTAAAGAAAAATAACTTACATGTTCTTTTGTTCTTTCAGTTCAAAAAAGTGCAGGGGTCCGCTGGGAGGGACTAGAGCCAATTTAAGACAAATGAAGTTCCTGCCCTGTGACTTTCTCCTGCTCTTGTTTCTTCCTTGGATTGTCACTGCGTGGTTTTGTGTTTGTATTTGCTTCTAACCTTATCACTTAAAAAAATCCTGGACTTCCAAACTGATATATTGGGCTTTGATGTATTCCTCTATTCCTGCATCAGTTTGCCCTTCTAGTCTTAACAAAATATTGGTTTCAGATGAGCAAAACCAACAAACGAACCCAAAAGCAAGCAAACAAACAAACAAAACATCATCCCTATAGTGCTAGCTGCAGCTACAAAGATCTACCATATGTCACCCTCCCCAAAACAGGGGCACTTTCTGGCATCAATTATCGGGTTTTCACTATGTGCTTTGCAGTATGATTTGTATTAATCTTACCTATAAATCAACTGCAAAAGCCAAAATGTATTGGCTATACAACTGTATTATTTTTAAATTCATCAGGTGAATTTAATGCAATATCATTGTCGAGGCAGTAATAAAAATAATTTTATTGCCTCTTATGTGATAGAAAAAATAAATTTGTTTTTCTCACAAATTATTTCTTCAGAATTGGAAAATAAAGCTCAAATTTTACAAAAACTTTCATGAAACCAAGGTTAATTTTAATTATTACAGAAGAGACAATATTCTGGTGAAAAAGTGCCGCTAAACCTCATTAGGTCACATTCTGGTTTCCTGTTTATCTTACCCTGGGGATTTCCAATCAGTTATTATGGCAATACATGGTTTTCAAGGAGCCATGCTTTCCCTTTAATACACTTAACTGCTTGACCCCATTATCCATTCCACCTGGAAGAGATGAGGTCAGGCAAGACATTAAATCAAAATTTTATTAGGCCTTAGGCAATAACAAAAGTGTAAACGTGAGAGAGTACAACATCCACATGGACCCCAACCTGACTCATGTGGCAGAGTCTTTTGTTATCTAGGATGTCCTTATACTCGTCTACCCCTACACAAAGATATGTGATACTTATCTTCCTAGTTTCAGTTCCTAGTGTTTACATCCATCTCTTTCCTGGATGAATCATAATCTTCTCTGGGAAAGACATGGCCCAATACCAGTATGCTTGACTATAATTTGCTGAACTCAACCTTCCTCCTAGGGTTTCATCTATGCTGTACTATGGAATTACTTTAAAGATTGGGTAACTTAATGACAAGGTAGAAAGTACTGAAAAAATAAAATCAATGTAAATGAGAGAATAATGATTCCTATACTGAATATAGAACAACAAACCGTATGGTAGAAACAGTACAAAGAACATTTAAAGATATTTTCATGAGCCCAGGATTCTAGCTTTCCATGTAATCATATTGACCAAAGGGTTCATGCACCATCCTTACCTTGATTTTCTTCACAGAGATTGAAAAAATACAAAATGATAATCTTTGTAAAAATTTGAAGTGTATGAGGATTGAAACGTAGGTCATATATGAAACTAATAGTTTTGTGGGTCTAAAATGGTCAAATTAAGTGATTCAATTGCTTAATGATTCAATCAAATGATTCATGAATCATTGAAGGGACAATGAATGACAATGTTAAAATTCAGTTAAAATTTTAAAATAAACTGTGTCACAAGTTATAATTGGCAGTCAAAAAATTTGACTCCTTTACTACAAAATCATTGATGGAAAATCAAGGATTTCTCTCCAAACAAGCCATCATAACTATACAGCTTCAATTCCTTGATTACTTACTATTGTACACCATCATTTATTAAATATTTATTTAATGAACACCTACTACAGTCTAGACAGTGGCATTATTATGTTACAAATATAAGAACGGAATTAGTGAAGATAACTTGATCAAGTTCATGCAGCTTTACGGGGCAGAATTGGGACATATGCTTTTAATGATCTTTATATACATTTTTGAGCCACAGTGTCACTCTTTGGTTTTTACATTTTGTTCCAAATGTAAAATTCATTAAATCTTCACACATAGTCCCTAAAAGCATTAATATTATGAGAAATAATCATTTATATAAATGTTATCACAAACACTTAAAAACACTTTGGTGATTCTTTTTGAATATATTATAGAAATATGTTGTGATGACAAAATATTTTCAGTTATGATGAGATCAAATTATCTCTCATTGTTTAGCACTATTTTACCTGTGCAATGTAATGACATTGTTATCTTTGTCTGCAGGTTAAATATATTTGGATAAACAAAACTTACAAGTGTCCATAATTGCAGTTTTATTCTCTTACCTTTATACCACAATAATATTTCAAACCTGCAAACAACTTTTCTTTGTGACTGATGTCACTACTATTTAGCCCTTCGAGGTTAGCATTTATTGATTTTGCTTTTACTTTGATTGGATCTTACCTACCTCAGCGCTTCAGTAAATTGAAACCTTCTGCAGTTCATGGAAGAAAGCTGAGAGCAAGGTTATGAGAAAATGTACACTGACCTCAATTTGTTTCAGACTATATTGGTAAAATCACTGTCGCTGTATTACAGAAGTGACCTTGACTGAATATGTGTAAATTTAATTCATAATATGCTATACAGCTGATGAAAAACTGGCCTTAAGAATAAAAATTAAAATATTTTTTAAATGAAAAATACCAACACTTGTGCTATTTCATGCAAATATTGCATCATTTGTCACATGCATTAACTTCTGTACTTCCATTAAAGCCATTCAACCTTCTATGTGAATATTTACTGTGTTATGGGCAGGGTGGTTGTTGTGGAGGTTATAAAAGAGAATATTGTGTGGTCTGCCTCTTACAGAGTTCACAACGGAGTAATGTACCCAACTTATTTAAAAAGTATAATATAGTACAACAAATGATAAACATCATGTGAACTGTGGGAGCACAGACTAGAGGGCCATTATATAAATTTTGGTGTAAACTGGGACTCTTTTATGGGTAAAATGAGAGTCATTATTAATAATTATGCTGCGGCAACATGAACAGGAATTGTATATTCAAAACTTGGATAATTTGCATGTTAGCTTAGTAGAGGTAGAAGACTTATAAAAAAAAGTTAGAATTTAGCCTTAAATTGGGAGCTATTCAAAGATAGAGAGAATACACAAACAGAAAAGAAATCAAGGCATATGGCCCAGCATGAGTGGAAGCACTGAATTAAAAGGAAAAAAAAAAAAAAAAAAAAGGACTTGGGAAACCTGCTGAAAAATACAGCAAAAGATCTAGTGGAAAATAAGATTGGAAAGAAACAGACCAGATTGTGAAGACGACGTTCTGTTTTGTCAAATAATTTGATATTTATGCTGTCCAGGGATTCAAATGTAATTTAGAGCACAGTTAAATTCACAGACTTTGCTGCTCATTAGAATCACCTGGGAAGCAGGTGCTGCGGTAGTACACTATACTAATTGACAATGTTTAGGGGTAGAATCCAGACAATAGTGTGTTAAAGATCTCCAGCTGAATACAATTTGCATTCAAGTTTGGGAACCACCAGTGAAAGCCATATCATACCTTATTTCAAAGCACCCGGCAACTTTTAAATAAAATATTCAGAACAGTGTCCAACGACATGGACCTTCTTTATGTTTCTCCAATACGCCAAGCAAATATTTGAACACATTCACAGTGCCTGTTTATTCTAACTGGAACCTTCTTCAAGAAGATATTTTCTATGAGACTCTCTATAACTTTATTCAATTTCTGTGCAATATGAACTGTTCAAAGAAACATACCAAGACCACTAAAATTAGTATAGTAACTTTTATTTCTTTTCCATTCAATACACAGATGTATTTGTCTTGTTACTTAAAGCTACCTGATATCATATATGTATTTATTTAACTATTATTTGTTTCTGCCCCACACGTTAGACTGTGAATAATATATATTATGTATATTTCAGATAACTTCGCCTAAAGAGTGCTTGGCACACAATACTCAGCATATACTTGGTAAATCAATAAATCATTGTGAAAATAAGGGAGAGTAATGTAGCCATCCTGTGTCTCTGATGCAGTTAGAATGTTCCAATTTTTTTTAAAAAAGAGGCAAACCCCCATCAGTATTAAACTTTAATCCTATCATTTCTGTTTTATATTTAAAATTGGTGTGAGAAAATAAACTTAATTTTCTTCTTTTTGAGGGATTATGCTAAGTAGAATAGAGCTTTGAAGTAATAATCTAGGATCCTTTGCTGAATTTGCTGAATTGGTAGCATGTTGCTCGGTTTTACCAAAAACAAACTGCGTTGGAAGCGGCATGACCCACAGATGGTAACTTCTCCTCTCATGAATCTGGGGTTCTGAACCAATGTGAAAATTCTGCCACAATTTTTTTAATGAACATTACAGTTTTATTTATATAAGATTTCCAGATACTGAGATTTCGATTTAACTTCCATAGTTGGAAAATAAAAAAATTAAAATAATCACATCCAGTTGTTGTCATCTAATGTATTTTCCCATTTCTGAGTTTGGATGCTCTGAGATTAGTTGACCAAACTGATGCAGTTTGCTTTGTCTCTACTAATTGGTAAGGTGTGACATCAAGAGGCTTCTTGAACATCTAGGTAGTCCTCTATTTCAAAAAAAAAAACTACCCAGTTTCTTCATACAGCTTCAAATAGTGGTAATATAATTCAGATACAAGTACTTTAATGTGGGTTTATAAAATATTCTATTGAACACCGTAAGGTACTGACATATGAAGAGTGAGGAAGGTAACATATTTTCCAATATATTTATATGTGGAAAAATTAGAAATTTTCTGTCAGACTGTGATGTAAAAGGGACTCTCAAACAAAGCAAAATTATACTCAAGCCGAACAACGACAGGCAGAACAGTCACTCTTTAACAGCAGAACCTGTTAGGAACTGTATCACTAAAATACTTTCAGAGACTGACGAATACAGCCTTGATGATTGAAGTTCATTTTTACCTTGTATTTTATCATTTCTCTATTTTAATTTTGAAACTTATGTGACAAAAAATGAATACAAATTAGTTGAAATACAAAATTATTTTTAAACCACATATATTTATCAATGCTTGCATTTATATATACACATATGTATTATTGTATATATTATTTATTTGATCAACATCTTTTACCCAAGTCTAAACCTCACATGATATTTTTATATACTGTATATGAATACTTTCTTTTCCTGAAACACTTGAACCTCCATCTCTAGAGTCAACCTCTGATAAGCATTATGATCAATGTACTCAGATATCAGTAACTACCCCCAAAAGATAACCAGTTCAGTCACTCTTCTTTTAAGTTTTTTGTGCATACATGGTGAGGTGAAGACAATCTTTATCCTGCTTCCTCAGGAAAGTTTCTTCTTCTGCCCCCACATCATTTCCATGTCCCCTTTTCATTCCTGGGAACCAATTTTTATGGTCTTCATCATACGTGTCAAATGCTGCTAAATATTTACCAACCCTTTAAATTTAAATTTTATAATAGGGTTCTAGAAGAAAGATTTAATTAGGGAAAAAATGGATACCTTTTCTACCATAGTGAAATCTTGCCAGCCTCATAAAACCCTAAAGGATGATTTATTTCTCTTAAAAAATGAGCAACCAGAACCCAATAACTTTTGTAAGAATATGTGGCAAAGTATTAGTCTTCTTTCTTTTAGGTCTCAAATACCAAATCTCATTTTGTGCTTTTTTGAAGTGGGGGTGAGGAGATCATTTTATTTGAAAAGTTTAATCAAAATGAATTAATGTCAATGTGGGGTTGTTGATAAAATAATGACATAATTCTAATTAACTGCTTTAAAAGAGAAAACCTATGGATCTATAAGCCCAATTTAGCAAGAATATTAGTTTTGAAAATCTATTCATTCTTATTAATAGCAATTGCCAATTTTTGAAATATAATTTGCTTTATCCAGTCTGTTATGTAAAGACCTTGGAAGTCATCACTCCTGTCTTCCTCACAATAGGAAAAAATATTTTAAAAATAAAAATTACGAACTCATCCTAAATGCATCAGAGAATTTAGATCACAGGGCACACTCCTGCCAGAATAATTGGTGAGATATATAGGAGGATAGATGCAGAGAATCATGGTTTACTTGGAGCTGAAGCCCAGAAGTTAAAAGCCCAGAAGCAAAAGCCTGAAGCTGCAGCCAATACTGATAGGAACATCTTAAAGAGTAATTGACAAATTTCTAGATGCTCAGCATAGACTAGCTTAAGAGTTAGCAATTCTGATGGAGCCGGTCTTAGGCAAGTCCCTGTAATTTTGGGTTTTCTCTGCATAAGCTCTATCTGACTTATTGTGAAGATGGGTGACAGAAGGAATACCCTGGTGCTTCTACCAGAGAGAAGGGGCGGAGTAAATATTCTTAGAATTACTCAGGCCCAGAGTTCTCTCTTTTCCTTAACAAAGCCTACCCTCAAGGAAAACTACCAAGGCCTAACCCACTGGAGTTTTACCCAAACCTAACTGACCTGGGTAAAGGAAAATACCCAAATGTCAGGGCTCTCCAGCCTTTGAGGTGAAAAAAGGTAAACAGCCAACTCAAGCTCATTAAAAGATTAATTACTAATCTTTATCATTAAGATACTAATTATAGAACTACACAAAACCCTCCTCTGCCTCACACTCACCTTACCATCACATCAATATTGCCCCGTTATAATAAAAGTTTTACAGCTAAAATAACTGCAAACTTCAGGTCCTACTTAAAGAATCTCCAGAAAAACTCAAAGACAAATACAAACACAATAGAGAAAATGATAGCCTAAAATACCATAGCTACTGCAAACAGCCTAACTACTAACCAGATAAGTATAAAATATCACACAAAAGGACTGTCTACCTCAGTTCTGTTTACTTGATAAATCATATCCCGCTTTGAACAAAAAATTGGAAGGTATGCTAAAAGGAAAAATCACAGTCTAAAGAGACAAAGAAAACATCAAATTCAGGCTCCAATATAAAGATTTTAGAATTATCATACCAGAAATGTAGAATATACATAACATGCTAAATGTTCTACTGGAAAAAGTGAACAGCATGCAAGAACAGACGAGTAATGTAAACAGTGTGAAACTCTAACAAAAAGTAAAAAGGAAGTGCTAAAAATCAAAACATTTTAACAGAAATGAAGAATGGTTTTGATGGCTCTATCAGTAGCCTGGACACAGCAGAGGAAAAAAAAAAAAAAAAAAAAAACAGTGAGGCAGAATATATGTCAATACAAACTTTCAAAATGGAAACAGTGAGAGAGAAAACAATTTAAAAGATGAAATAAAATATCCGGCAACTGGGGGACAAATACATCTTTTCATGGGCTTATGGACTATTTGTAGATATTGTTTAAAGAAATGTATATTATTATTCACTGACTATGTTTTAATTAGTTTTTCTTAGTATTATAGAAATGAAAGGGTTATATTTTACAAATTAAAGTCCATTATCAGATGTATAGTTTGCAAATATTATTTGATTATATGAGTTGTCTTTTCAGTCTTGATGGTATATTTTGAAGCACAAAAGTTTTAATTTTGACAAAGTTGAATTTATTCTATTTGTGTGTTGTTTGTGATTGTTTTGTGTATGGTATAGCTATAAAGGCTCTATAAAAATCAAATTTATAAAGATTTACTCCTATATTTCCTTCTAATAATTTTATAATTTTACTTCTAACAGTTACATATTTCATCATTTTGGCTTAAATTACTTGTGTGGTTTGAAGAAGGGCAACAGTTTCATTCTTTTCCATGTGGATATACAATTATCCCATTTATTTTCCCCATCAAATGGTCTTGGTATCCATGTGAAAATTCATTTGCTCATAAACACAGGGGTTTATTTATTATCTCTCTATTCTATTTTATTGAGCTGTATCTATCATTATGGAAGTGTCACAACGTCTTGTAGCTTTTTAGTAGTTTTGAATTCAGAAAAGATAAGTCCTCCAACTTTTTTCTTTCTTTCATAAATTGCTTTGGCTATTTTGGGACTCATGCCTATTAATTTTAAAATTGACTTGTCAATTTCTTTAGGAAAAGACTAAAATTTTGATAGGTGACAGGCACCTGTAATCCCAGCTACTCAAGAGACTGAGGCAGGAGAATCGCTAGAAACTGGGAGGCAGAGGTTGCAGTGAGCCGAGATCGCATCATTGCACTCCAGCCTGGGTGGCAAGATCGAAACTCCATATTAAAAAAAAAAAAAAAAATGGTGGCTGATATTGATGTTTCCTTAGACACTGCCACCAAATACATTAAATAAATCTCTCTAGAGAAAGGAACCTATGACGTGTTTACAGAAGCAACCAACAGTTGGTTTGCAGGCATCCTAAATGATGAATGACAAGCTTGGGTTTTCCAAGGGTTTCTAATTGTTACATTACTTCTAGTAAGTTTCCAAGTTATTATGATTTGTGTTACCAGGGTAACAATAAAAATGAGTACTTCTTAAAATAAGGCTACTTTACAATGTACTATGGTCCTTGATTTCTATCATACTCCAAACGAGGACTATGATGATTTAGATACTAATACTGTTAAACTGCCTATATTGTCTTAATCTTAACTCATTTAATTTTGTTTGGTTTGTTTCATAGGAACTCTTATTAAGGAGTATGCAATGGCATTTTGATGTTATCTTATTGATAATCATAACAACAGTCCCCTTCATGTGGTATATTCTCTCAAGTCTTAACTGTTTCAGATGCAGTCATCTATTGAGAGTGGAATGGTCTCAAGAACATAACAAATCATGAAGAAATGGGTCAGCAAGAACATAAAGAATCATTCAGCTGGTGACTTGTGAATTCCACATTGATGCCAAAGAAGACTTGCGAAGCTCCATGCTGAAACTAAAGGAGACTTGTAAACTCTACCCTGAGACCAAATAAGTCTTTATGATGGTGACAGAGAGTGGCATCAACGCTTAAAGTTTTGGTCAACCTCTCTAAATTGAGAGGCTACGAGAAAGAGGGGAATTTTTAAAGTAAACTAAATATGGCCTGAGAAGGTCTCTGTACTTCTATATTTGAGTCCTTGTGGATGAACTGTAAGCTTACTTAACAGGCTGACAAGATTGAAAACCTAACTTAGGAGCATGTACCTGTAACAATACCTGACTTTTGACAATTCCCAGCAGCCAAACTTCAATCACTCATACAGTTGTCTCAATTCCATGTTATAATGGTAACTCTTAGAAATTTTAAATTTTGGTGAAAAACCTGGTAAATTATTTTAATTATGTACTAGGAGTGGAGCTTAGGACACCAGACAGAAGCACAGATAAGGTTTTACTCTTTCTAGCATAGCTAGGGGTATGGCTAACTCCACAAGCCCCCAGGCCTTACTTAGCTGTAAAGCAGACAAGTTGAACAATTTTCAAAAGCAAATAAGCAGTTTATGACCTTAAATCATTGAGAAAACCTAATAGCTGACCTGCCTAATTTAGACCAAATGTCTTCATTTTATTAATAATCTTTAAAGCTGTTTTTACTTCCCAAAGATTTGTAAACTCACATTATCTAAAAGGCATTAGGTTTCATTTTTCTTTAAAAATATTTGATTTAAGCACTTATTTTTCTTAAAGTCAGTTATCTTCTACATAAACTTCACACACACAATAACATATAACTACACAGACAAACAGAAGAACAACCAGTAGTTATAATATCTTTAATTTGCCAGTTTTAAAGTTGCTTAATTGGATTACTGGCTTTAGGGTGAAGTTCTTCAAGTAACAGGGCCAGGAAAGCATGCAATTTCTAGGGCCTAAAAAGCAGACACAGCTGGAAGACAAAAACAGATCTCCAAAATTTAGGATCTCATTTTTATATCACATCCTGAAGCCCCGGAAAGAGAAAAATGCTGCAGGACAAGACAGTGCAATGCCTTTACCATGCACTTTATTTCATGGCAACCTTAACCCAATTAGCCTGTTTTGCAATTAGCCCATCCCTCATGGAAGTTTTATCTCTCAGTGGGAGATGGGGACATTTCCATGCTTTCTAGGTGGCCAAGAACATGCTTCCCTGATCCAAAGGTGTAAAGAGCTAAGTATTTCTTTATAACTGCCATTAGTCAGCCCTAAAAGTCTATTGCCTACCTAGTCATTACACACCAAAGCTCTCTCATAATGTGAAGAAATTTCTGATACCCCCCAAACTAAACACCATCCGATAACACAACACAAAACAGAACAGAGTCTTAGGTTTTAAGAGAAACTTATTCACTTTTAATTCCTGGAGTTTCCTGAGCAAAACAGAGTTTTTGTCTCAAATCTTGGTCTTTGGTGCCTCCTCTGTTTTTCCCAAAGACTCCCAGGCTATCAAAAGTTATCTTAGGGCCACTCATGTGTGCATTAAGAGTGGCAAGACAAAATGGAGAAAAATCAGTCAACAAGAAGAAAACAACAACAACAAAAACAATAAAAAAAAAAAAAAAAGTTTTTCCCGGAAAAACAATGTCCAAAAAGAGGAAAAAAAAAAAAAAAAAAAAAAAAAAAAAAAAAAGTAAAGGCCTTTTAAATATAACCATACCTTGGATATCCACTTTTAATTAAGCTCACTTTTACCCATAATGCTCTCTAAAAAATGTCCTTTTAAATCTTTTATTATGCTACTTTTGCCAGGCCAAACAGCCAATATTTTGGGACTTTAAACTTCATCAGAGTTAACCTAGTAAGTGAAACCAACAAGCCTCAACTAAGGTTATGAAGTAACTATGAGTATATGAGATATTTTCAAAGAGGTTATAAGCAGATTATACAAAATCTAAAGTCTTTCAAGGTAGCTCAAGGTAAACAAAATTTAAGAAAGAAACCAGAAGTTGTTCTTGGAGGGGAAGAGAAGAAACAAATGGTAAATGTCACAAAGATATTAACCAGAAAGTAATCATTCCCCAAGCTAGATTGAATCAGTCCGCCATTATAAAATAACAAAGCCTTAGCTGCTGAATTATAACATTAGGGCAGTTTCCATTGCTTTTCCCAGAAGGAGTCTTGAGTGGTCAATTTTGAACTTGCAATAGCTTTTAACTACTAAAGACCTCATCCAGTTTTTTGTGTTGGAGATCTGCAGCAAAGTTTGTAACTGCCCAGCTTGCTGGACTGTCTTGAACAGTAACCATATGGGGTCCAAAGACCATGTTCTATCCTAAGGTACCCCTCTTCATGACAGAATGACAAAGAAAGACAAATTCATAGCACAAAATACACTAAATTTGGTACAGCTTAAGACTATCCTCATGAGTCCTTCGCTCATTAATTAAACTTTTGCAAGAGATAGTGATTTTTATCATTACCACACCAGTTTGTACAGAGAGAGAGAGAAGAGAGAGAATAGCATTGCCTGAGGTAGGGTGGGGAAGGTAAGAAGCTCAGGGAGGTCAGAGAACGATCCACCCATTGCAGAGATACTGAATCAAAAATTCAGGTGACCACTTTTCAGTCATGCAGGGACTTTTAAGCAGTCCCATCAGCTCTCCAGCTCCTCCTTTAGGAAGAAAAATGTTTCCTATATCCCATGATCCTATGCATGCCTAATCCCATCACCCGTTGCCATCCACAAAAAGTACAGGACAGATTTTTTTAAATCAATTAGTTGCTTAAGCTTTTTATTTGCCTTTTGTAAAGTATTTAAATAAAAACACTGACTTTTTTTAGAAACTTCTGCACATCAATAGGCAACCCTAGATGAGACTAATTTGGGAGCCCTCATTCTTAAATGCACTTCAGTGTGTTGTTGTTCATTCAGAATGTTCCACTGCAAGTTATCCTTAATAAGATTTTGCCATTTCTGTAAGACTTTGCTGCTTCTGGGGCCTAAGATTTATGCACGTATAAGCCAGAAAGAACTCAGTTCTTCAGAAATTAAATATTCCATTTTTACCTGAGATAGTGTCTTTGCTCTTGGGTTTCCTTTCCCTTTTCCTTGCCAATGATTTTTTTTTTCCTACCTAAGCATACAAGAAAAATGAAACAAAGAGGTAGAACATAAAAATCCCTGAGAATTTCCAAAAGCCAAATTTAACAATTCTTGCCATATTACCATTTACTGCCAATTTCTTTCTAACCTAGTCAGATGTAAGAAACCTCTAAGTGGATCCAACCCACTTAATTATCAGATCTAATCCAATCCTGGACCCAGTCCAGTTTCTGTCACAACTTCCAAACCCAGTGTGGAAAAGAAATTTGCTCAAAGAAACTCAGAGAGCTCATAGCACAAATTCATGGAGTTTCAGAATCCGAGAGAAAACTTACCATAATCCCCAGCTGCCCTGAAAGATCAGCAGACACAAGAGAGTCCAGCAGGTACCTTGTTTGGTCACTTGGTGTTCCTGGAGTTCATTAGAACCTCTATTTTGGATCTCACTTCTGACATCATCTAATGAAGGAAAAACTTCAGAAGAATTAAATTTAAAGGAGTTTAATTGAGCAATGAACAATTCATGAATTGAGTTGACCCCAAAATCACAAAAGATCCAGAGAGAGACTCAAGGGATGCCTTGTGGTCACAAGCTTATAGACAAAAAAAACAAAAACAAACAAACAAACAAAAAAAAAAACAGAAGCGATTTACAAAAATGAAAAGTGAGGTTCAGAAACAGCTGAACTGGTTGCAGCTCAGCGTTTACTTTGTCTGGACATGGTTTGAACATTCAGCAATATATGACTGGTTGAAGTAAGGCTGCTGGGACTGACCAAGTCTCAGTTATTGTTACAGGCACATACTCCTAAGTAAGGTTTTCAATCTTGTCTACCTATTAAGTTAGGTTATGGTTTGTCCACAAAGACTCAAATATAGAAGTCCAGATTCCTTCTCAGGTAATAGTTCACTTTAACATATATTTAAAAATTTCAAAGAAATCTGAAAAAGTATTTTTAGACATAATAAGTAATTATAATAAAGGCATAGGATACATGTGTAATATACAATGCCAATTTCTTTTGAGGAGTTGGAAACTAAAATAAAACATACAGAACAGTTTTTGTTATCTCCAGAAAGAAGAAGGAGAACAAGAAGGTGAAAGGGAAGGAGAGGGAAGAAGAGAAGGAGGAAGAAATCTAACAAAATATGTACAGGATGTATATAGGGGAATCTACACAATTGTAATACAATAAATCAAAGCTCTAAATAAGTGGAGACATTTCATGTTCATGAATTTGAAGACTAAATATTGTTTAAGATGCCCTTCTCCCCAATTGCATCTATACATGCAATTCAATCTCAACAAAAATATCAGCAATTTACTTTGTATATATCAACAAACTATTTTAAAGTTTACATAAAGAAACAAAGGACTCTAAATTACCAACACAATTTTGGAGAAAAATAACAAAGTCAGAGAACTGATACTACATGACTGACTAGTAAGACTACAAGACTTACTATTCAGCTAGAGCAACAAAAATAGAGTGGTCTTAACAAAAGTATACACAAAAAGACCAATGGAATAGAAAAATGAGCTCAAAATAACACCCACACTAGAGCAGTCAACTCATCTTTGCCAGAGGAGAAATGGAAATCTGACAATTGGTGCTGAAAAATTAAATGTTCACATGCAAAAAACATGAATATAAACACAAATCTTACATCTTTTGTAAAAACTAACTCAAAATAGATTATAAACCTAAATGTAAATGCAAATCTTTCAACTTTCTTAAAGATAGAATGTGAGAAAATCTATGTAACCTTAGGTTTGGTAATGAGTGTTTAGATATAACACAAAGCAAGATCCATAAAAAAATAGACAAGTTGGACTTCATTAAAATTGTAAACACTTATGCTCTGTGAAGGATAGTGTTAAGGGAGTGAAAATACAAGTCACAACTGAGATAAAATATTTGCAAAACACATGTCTGATAAATTAGTCATATTTAACATATACAACAACTTAATTAAAAGGTGGGCAAAAGCCACAAAATGATAAAATACCTAGGAACACATCTGACAAAAGAGGTGAAAAGTTGCTATCAGGAGAACTACAAAATAGTGCTGAAAGAAAGCATAGATGTCACAAATGAAAAAAAAAAAAAAAATTCAAGCTCATGGATTAGAATAATAAAGGTAGTTAGAATGTTCATACTATCCAAAGCAACCTATAGATTCAATGTTATTCCTATCAAATTACCAACATCATTTTTTACATAATTAGTAAAAACTATGCTGAAATTTATATGAAACCAAAAAAGAGCCCAAATAGCCAAAACAATTCTAAGCAAAAAGAACAAAGCCAGAGGCATACTGCCTGACTTCAAACTGTATTACAAAATGACAGTTACCAAAACAGCATGGTACTGATAGAAAAATAGACAATGTAGATCAATGGAATAGCATTACTTATCTTCCACAAAGTTGACAAAAATTAGCAATGGAGAAAGGACTTCCTATTCAATAAATGGTGCTGGGAAAGTTGGTTAACCACATACAGAAGAACGAAACTGCACCACTACCTATCACCATATGAAAACATTAACTCAAGATGGATCAAAGCCATAAATTTAAGACCTCAAACTGGAAAAATCCTAAAAGAAAACCTAGGAAATACCCTTTTGGACAAATAATTTATGACTTAGTCCACAAAAGAAAGTGCAACAAAAACAAAAATTGACAAGTGAAACCTCATTAAATTAAGGAGTTTCAGCAAAGCAAAAGAAACTAACAACAGCATAAACAGACAGCCTACAGAATGGAAGAAAATATTTGCAAACTATACTATCAACAAAGGTCTATTATCCAGAGTCTGTAAGTTCTAAATCAACAGCAGCAACAACAGCACAAAAGTGAGCAAAGGACACGAACAAACACTTCTCAAAAGAAGACATGCAAGCAACCAATAAACATATAAAAACGTGCTCAACATCACTCATCATCACAGGAATGCAAATCAAAACTATGATTAGCTATTATCTAACATAAGTCAGAATGGCTAGTATTAAAGACAAAACAAGAGCAGATGTTGGCAAGGCTACAGAGAAACAGAAATACATATTTAATTGTAATATGAATTTTATATATGAGCTTTAATATGAACTTTAACATAGAACTACCTTATGAAGATAGTATCAAAAAAGTAAAGACAACAGGCAGAATGGGAGAAAATATTTGCAAATTATGTATTTAATAAGGAAATTTATCCATAATATATAAAGAACTCTTACAACTTATGTAAAGTCAAACAATTCAATTATAAAGTAAGGTTTAAATTATTGAAAAACATTTAGACAGTCATTTCTCCAAAGTAGATATTCAAATAATTAATTAGAAATGAAAGGCTGCTTAGCATCATTAGTCATCGGATAAATTCATATAAAAACCAGGAGATACCACTTCATACTCATAACGATGGCTCTAATTAAAAAAAGAAAAACAAGCACACACACAGGCAATAACAATTGTTGGCAAGGATGTGAAGAAATTTGAACTCTCATACATTGCTGGCTGTATTATAAAGTAGTAAAGTACGTTTGACAGTGCCTTGACAGTTCCTCAGATCCTAAATATGGTGTAAGTGTGAACAGATAACCTAGAGAATGACTGAAATTAGACTGATAATGCCAAAAGTTAGCAAAGATATGAAGCCACCTTACACACTAGTAGTAGAATACAATGGTACAACCATGCAGATATGGAAGTTATTTTAAATTAAATATGGGCCACATCTCTCTATAAATCCATGGTTTTATCTTAGGTATTTATCAAAATACATAATAAAACAATATGTATATATAATATATATGAAACTTCCATAAGAAAGTTCATAGACATTTTCTTTAGAAAAGCCAAAATTTAGAAAGAGTTTGGATATCTATGACTTGGAATACATATAAATTGTTTATTGTAAGCTATAAATTAATGATACTTGCAACAACATGGATGAATCTCAAAAACATTACTCTGAGTGAAGAAAGTATTATTCAAAAGAGAACCTTTTGTAAGATTTAATATAAATTTAATTGTAGAAGAAGCAAATCTAATCTATAGAAGAAGTAAAATAGAAGACAGACCTCCAGGTAGTTGGGGTTGGGAAGTGAACCAAAATAACTTTTAAGAAGAAACACAAAATAACTTTCTAGGGTGATGATAGTGTTATACACCTGTAGAGATATGGTTATAAGAGTAAATGTATTCAAAACTCAAATATATATTTATGAAATGTGCATGACATTTTATGTAAACTTTATATCAAATTAAACCAGTAATAAATACTGACCTTTGACTAATGTTATCATAAAGATGTACTGAGGGAAATACACAAATATTTACATTCATTTTGAAATGCATCAAAAATTAACAAAATTGATAGCTGGATAGAAGGCAAATTTGATATACCTGTGATTAAATGAATGTAGTAAATACTATTCATAGAATCTAGATAATGGATATATTAGTGTTCACTCTAAAATTATTTCAACATTGTTGTATGTTTATACATTTTCATAATAAAAATCATATCTAGAAAGACATTAACAAGAGTTTAAGAGTAGGACTTCTCAGTGTTCCGCTTCACCCTTCTTACTAAGATTGGAATACAAACAAAAATATTGCTTGTGGAGATTTGGAGAGAGATAAAGCATGTTTTCTTGTTTTATAACCTAACTTTATAAATGTGGTTATGTTATTTATTTATTTATTTGTTTGTTTATTTATTTATTTTGAGACAGGGTCTCACTCTATCAGCCAGACTGAAGTGCAGTGGTGCAACCAGAGCTCACTGCAGCCTCAATTTCCCTGGGCTCAAGCAATCCGCTTTCCTCAGCCTCCCAAGTAGCTGGGACTACAGGTGCATGCCACCACACCTGGCTAATTTTTGTGGTTTTTGTAAAGATGGGGATTCACTATGTTGCCCAGGCTAGTATTGAACTGCTGGACTCTCAAGCAGTCCTCCAGACTCAGCCTCCCAAAGTGCTGGGATTACAGTCATGAGCCACCATGCCTGGCCTCCTATACATAAGTTATTTTACTTTTGAATTGGGTGATACTTCTGAGCTTTTTCAGGCCATTCTGTTTAGTCCTTTCAGTCTACTGTATTTATGAATAATGTCATTTTTATGTTTAAAATAAAATATGTTTTTATTATAATTTGACATTTTCTAAAGTTAAATATTAACATTACATGAATGCTAGGTATCCACCTAGTCTTAAAACTAATGTTTGCAATTAATTGGCATTCTTGAAAATTTCAAATACTGAAGAATTCTCTAATTCATGAATTTTATTGTTAAAATAAATTGTGTATTATTTTTATTGTTAAAATATTGTGTATTATTTTTAACTGATTGTATTCAAAATTTATTTAAGATATAATGCTCTGAAACACTGACATAACCAAGTTAGTACTAAGTTAGTATTTAGTTAATAGTTAAAGCAGTGTAAATAAAACAGTATGTGATAATGACACAGACTTTTGCAACAGACAGATGAAAACTTGTCATTTATTATTAAAGTGAATTGTTATATACATGTGTATATATGCATATGTATACACAAACAATGTGGGCTGAAGAGAGTTTCCTGGAAAGATTTGTTGAAATCCTGTGCACAGTAATTGTGAATGTGATGTTATTTGGAAACAGGGACTTTGAAGTAACAGCTTCATTTAAGATGAGGATCTCATATTAGATCAGTGTGGGCTGTATACTGGATATTACTTAACCATATCATGATCTTGTATCATATCGTCTCTCGTCTTAAGGAGAAAAACAGAAACACAGGGGAGAATGCTATGTGAAGACAGAGGCAGAGATTGAAAAGTGTGTTGACAAGCCAAGGAACACCAAAGATTGTCAGCAGCCACCAAAAGCTGAGAGAGTGGCATGGGACAGATTCTTCCTTAAAAACTTAAGAAGAAACCAACCTTGCTGACACCTTGATTTCCGACATCTAACTTTCAGAACTGTCCTTTTAAGTATGATAAAAGAAAAATTTCCACCGAATTAAATTTAAAAGCATTTACTTGAGCAATTAACCATTTGTGAATGGGACAGCCTCTCAAGCCAGAGTATGTTCAGAGACTCCAGCACAACCACACGGTGGAAGAGGATTTATGAATAAAAAAAGGAAAGTGAAGTACAGAAAATGGAAGTGAGGTACAGAAACAGCCAGATTGGTTACTGTGTGGCTTATTTGACACTGTTTGAACAGATGGCTACATTTGATTGGTCAAAACTCAGTGATTGGCACAAGTATAGGCTACGGTCTGTTTACATCTTCACTTGTTATAGTTCACAATGTACAGAGAAACCTTTAGGCCAAACTTAAAATAAGTAAGGAGGTAGCTTTAGGCTAAACTTGATTTTTACCACTACCACGTGTGTGGTAATTTGTTTATGGCAGTCCTAAAACGCTATACACACACAAACATATGTGCATGCATACATACATGTACATATGCATGTATATACATAGACATGATTATAAACAATATAAATGATTATGCATGTATGGATATATAGGTGCATTACATACACATATATATGATTATACAAATTTAATTCATTTAAATGCAAATCATGCCAGAAGGAAAATTTATCCATAAATAGAAACATATGTATATTATCAAATCAAATATCCTTCAAATGTACACACCATGGCATAATTCTCAAATCAAAAGTAAAATCAACTGGAAAGATCTTTTTCTAAATATGTTTACATTAAAATGTCTTAAATATATGAAATAGAAAAATCTATACATAATCAAGACAAAAATAAACCTTCAGAAAGAAAATTTTAAAACCCATTATTACATATGAACCCTGAAAGCATTTTGGCATGGTGTACAACAGATTTTCAGCAGTTTCATCCCTGAACGATACTAAAAAAAGATGCAAGTAGAAAAGAATAAAAGAGCAAATATATCAGTGTTAACACTAATGTACTTATGAATTTGATACTATTTCTCTAAAATTTCAAAGTACATTATGTTAAAGAAAGTATCTTGACATATAGTACAATATTTATTCATTAATTAAATTATGAAATTAAAAATAATTCAACTCAATATATTTGTATTAAAGTCATTAATCATTATCATTAAGACAAGAAAATGTAATATTAATGCTGATATTTTTGTAATGATATTGTAGTATATAAAATATATCCCCTAGATTTATGCAGAAAATATAATTTTAAAGCCAGCTTTATATTAAGCCTACTGAAATTTTAGGCTTGTTTATTTTTATTTTTTTCAAAATACCTGTCATTTTAAACAGAGCTAATATAAAAAAAATATTTACAATAAAGATGTTATTTTATAGTAAATATGTATAAATTTTGTTTTCATTGAATATCTTATAAATATATATGGAAATGTAGAACACTAAATGGTAAATTTGATTATTTCACTTTCAAGAAAGATTGAGTTTCTTAATATGCTTTATTAATATAATTACATCATATCTTAGAGACAATTATACGTGATCATTTTCAAACACACACTGTTGATGGCACTTTTCCCTCTCTCTGTGTGTCTGTATGTGTGTATATACGTTAATTTCAATAAATTGCTAATTGGTAATTATTAAAATAAGCTTTAGAATATTTTTAACCAATATATTTTAATTTTCAATATTTTTTCCTCAATTACATTAAGTATATTTTCTCAAAATAAGAGAATAGACAAAGTAGGCAAAAAGATAGAAGGAAATCCATAGGTATCATGTTAAAACCAATCATAAAAATATTATGAACCAGTGCTAAGTTATACACCAGGTTGGTTTCACAAATGATTATCAAACTGTGTAAGGATAACTGAAACCAGTAACAGAGTAAACACTGTGTTAGGATAATAGGGTGCTCACAGGGTGGATGCCTTCCAGCGGAATCATTTTTCCATTCCTGGAAGGTTTTGAAATGGAGAATTAAGCATTGTCTACCTCAGGGTTACTCAGTCAGAATCTATTTCTGCAGATGAGCTTGCTGATATGACACAGAAACATACAGTGATAAGTCTTACGAGTCCCAGTGCTTGCAGGCATGAGTCCTGCACATTGAGCAGGCTGGGTCAATGCTACATCCTCAGTTTGCTCTAGACAACAACAAATAGAAAACACCATGTAACTGTAGAACAATACTTGATGGGAAAATAAGCCAAGCATTATACTGTAGTGTCTTATGACACAATTGAGAAATGAATCCCTTAGGGGGCCTGTAAGAAATTCATAAATATGTAAAACAGTTGCATTTTTGGAAAGTATATTACTTTGTAGGATTAGATTTAGAAACAGGGCAGGCTATAGCTTTTTTATATATACAAGAGCTTTGTGAAAATAAGATTTTTGATAAATAGCACAAACATAATGGCAAATGGCAAATCAGGAAATGCAATCTATAAATTGTCATCTAGCCAGTATAATTGCAACATTGATTACTATCAGTGCATCCAAGTCAGCTGTGTTAAGAATTTGCCTTTTCTTCAATTAAACCATAAATGAGGGGACATACCTACTTATTTTCATGCTGAATTTTTAATTATCTAAGTTGACTTCCTTCAGTACACAAAGAACATCCTTGACTTTGTCTATAATACAAGTTTTCCCAGACAAGGCAGACAATTCTAGCTTTAATTCAAGCAAAATATATATATCAGATTGTTGTTTATTCTACAGCTTCAAATAGTACTAAATATTCCAAACTGAAATGTAAATGGTTTGAAATGATTTTTTACAATTATGCATATCCCATAATCCATGCACAGATAAGAGAGATTTACCCATTTCTGTGAACATAATTCTATTTTACTATGCAATTCTGAAAATGAACTCTCTTGAGTTATAAAACAACCAAACAGATGCATATATAAATGTTTTATCTCTTCAACAATATTATATTAATCAAGTTAGGCTTAGTACTTGCAGCAGGTATAGTGCTCTGAGCATAACAGACATTCCAAAAGTGTTGACTCGACTATTCAAGTTAGCCATAGAGAAAAGCTTTAGACAAAATTTGAGAAAATAATCTGTAGTTTATATAAATGAACATAATGTGATGTAGCTGTGCTGTGCTGTAAAGAAGCATTAGTACAGCAGATAATAATATGATCAAACTGTGTAAGCACCAAAGGGTTCTTTACACATTCTTTTAAACTATCACAAGGAAGCAAAGCAAAATAGTTCCTTTTTTTTTTCCTTAAAAAAAAGGGCCATGAACATATGGTATATGTGAGAAAAAACATAGATGATTCTTTAAACTCTTGGCAACTTACTAATATTATTTTTTTCAACAATAACAAAAATACATTTATAAAATATTAATTTTCTTCACTGAAATATTTGGAAACAAGATAAATTCCATAATTTTGAGTTATCAGGTATAATTTTGTAAGACATACATAAAATAAGAAAAGATGAAAGTCAATTGATTATTAAATATTAAAATTATAAATATAAATTTAATGATAAATACAGACAAACAAAAGGTAAAAAGATTAAATAATTTAAACATTAGAAGCTGACTGGTTCTCCTTGAAGAGGACCTTCACATCCCTAGGTTGTATTCCTAGGTATTGTATTCCTAGGTATTTTATTCTCTTTGTTGCAATTGTGAATGGGAGTTCACTCATGATTTGGCTCTCTGTGTATTATTGGTATTTAGGAACTGTGATTTTTGAACATTGATTTTATATCCCAAGACTTTGCTGAAGTTGCTTATCAGCTTAAGGAGATTTTGGGCTGAGACAATGGGGTTTTCTAAATATACAATCATGTCATCTGCAAACAGAGACACTTTGACTTCCTATCTTCCTATTTGAATACCCTTTATTCCCTTCTCTTGCCTGATTGCCCTGGCCAGAACTTCCAATACAATACTATGTTGAATAGGAGTGCTGACAGAGAGCATCCCCTTGTCTTGTGCCAGTTTTCAAAGGGACTGCTTCCAGCTTTTGCCCATTAAGTATTATATTGGCTATGGGTTTGTCATAAATAGCTCTTATTATTTTGAGATATGTTCCATCAATATCTAATTTTTTGAGTATTTTTAGCGTAAAGAGGTGTCAAAATTTATCGAAGGCCTTTTCTGCATCTGTTGAGATAATCATGTGGTTTTTGTCATTGGTTCTGTTTATGTGATGGATTACATTTACTGATTTGCATGTGTTGAACCAGCCTTGATCCCAGGGATGAAACTGACTTCATTGTGGTGGATAAGCTTTTTGATGTGCTACTGGATTCTGTTTGCCAATATTTTACTGAGGATTTTTGCATTGATGTTCATCAGGGATACTGGCCTGAAATTTTCTTTTTCGTGTTGTTGTGTCTCTGCTAGGTTTTGGTAGCAGGATGATGCTGGCCTCATAAAATGAGTTAGGGAGGAGTTTCTCTTTTTTATTGTTTGGAATAGTTTCAGAAAGAATGGTACCAGCTTCTCTTTGTACCTCTGGTAGAATTTGGCTGTGAATCTGTCTGTTCCTGGGCTTTTTTTGATGGTAGGCTATTAATTACTGCCTCAATTTTAGAACTTGTTTTTGGTCTATTCAGGGATTTGACTTCTTGGGAGGGTATATGTGACCAGGAATTTATCCATTTCTCCTAGATTTTCTGGTTTATTTGTGTAGAGGTGTTAATAGCATTCTCTGATGGTAGTTTGTATTTCTGTAGGGTCAGTGGTGTTATCCCCTCTATCATTTTTTATTGTGTCTATTTGATTCTTCTCTCTTTTCTTTTTGTTTAGTCTGGCTTGTAGTCTATTTTGTTAATCTTTAAAAAAAAAAAAAAAAAAAAAAAAAAAAAAAAAAAAACAGC
>NC_045455.1:52144905-52167018 GCF_002776525.5 Piliocolobus tephrosceles
AAAAAAAAAAAAAAAAAAAAAAAAAAAAAAAAAAAACAGCTCCTGGATTCATTGATTTTTTGAAGGGTTTTTAATGTCTCTCTCTCTTTCAGTTCTGCTGTGATCTTAGCTATTTCTTTTCTTCTGCTAGCTTACAAATTAGTTTGCTCTTGTTTCTCTAGTTCTTTTAATTGTGACATTAGGGTGTTGATTTTAGATCTTTCCTGTTTCCTGATGTGGGCATTTAGTGCTATAAATTTCCCCCTTAACATGACTTTAGCTGTGTCCCAGAGATTCTGGTACATTGTGTCTTTGTTTTCATTGGTTTCAAATAATTTATTTATTTCTGCCTTAATTTGTTATTTACTCAGTAGTCATTAAGGAGCAAGTTGTTCAGTTTCCATGTAGTTGTGTGGTTTTGAGTTAGGTTCTTAATCCTGAGTTCAAATTTGTTTGCACTGTGGTCTGAGAGGCTATTATGACTTCCATTATTTTGCATTTGATGAGGAGTGTTTTACTTTGAATTATGTGGTTGATTTTAGAGTAAGTGCTATGTGGTGCTGAGAAGAATGTATATTCCATGGATTGGGGTGGAGAACTCTGTGGATGTCTATTAGGTCTGCTTGGTTCAGAGCTGAGTTCAAGTCCTGGATAGCCATGTTAATTTTCTATCTCATTGATCTGTCTAATATTCACAGTGAGGTATGAAAGTCTCCCAATATTATTGTGTAGAAGTCTAAGTCTCTTTGTAGGTCTCCAAGAACACACCACTGCTCAAGGAAATAAGAGAGGACACAAACAAATGGAAAAACATTCCATGCTCATGGATCAAAAGAATCAATGTTGTGAAAATAGCCATACTGTCCAAAGTAATTTATAGAGTCAATGCTATTCCCATTAAGCTACCATTGATTTTCTCCATAGTACTAGAAAAAACAACTTCACATTTCATATGGAACTAAAAAAGACCCCTTATATAGCCAAGATAATCCTAAGCAAAAAAAGCCAAAGCTGAAGGCATTATGCTACCTTACTTCAAACTATACTACAAGGCTATAGTAACCAAAACAGCATGGTACTGGTAACAAAACAGATACACAGACCAATGGAACAGAACAAAGGCCTCATAAATCAAATGATAGAGCTACAACCATCTCATTTTTGACAAACCTGACAAAAACAAGCAATGGGGGAAAGATTCCATATCTAACAAATGGTGCTGAGAAAACTGGCTAGTCAAATCCAGAAAACTAAAGCTGGATTTACACCTTATACAAAAATTAACTCAAGATGAATTAAAAGCTTAAACATAAAACCTAAAACCATAAAATCCCTGGAAGAAAACCTAGGCAATATCATCCAGGACATTGGCATGGGCAAACACTTCATGATCAAAACACCAAAAGCAATTGTAACAAAAGTCAAAATTGAAAAATGGGATCTAATTAAACTAAAGAGTTTCTGCATGGCAAAAGAAACTACTATCAGAGTGAACAGGCAACCTACAGAATGGGAGAAAATTTTTGCAATCTATCCATCTGACAAAGATCTAATATCCAGAATCTATGAGGAACTTGAACAAATTTACAAGAAAAAAATAACCCCTTCAATAAGCAGGCTAAGGATATGAACAGAACTTTTCAAAAGAAGACGTTTATGTGGCCAAGAAACATATGAAAAAAAGTTCATCATCACTGGTCATTAGAGAATGAGAATCAAAACTACCATGAGATACCATCTCATGTCAGTTAGAATGACAATGATTAAAAAGTTGGGAAACAAAAGATGCTGGAGAGGATGCAGAGAAATAGGAACAATTTTACACTGTTGGTGGGAATGTATATTAGTTCAACCATTGTGGAAGACAGTGTGGTGATTCCTCAAGGATCTAGAACTAGAAATACCATTTGACACAGTAATCCCATTACTGGGTATATACCCAAAGAAGTATAAATCATTCTATTATAAAAACAGATGGACGTGTATGTTTATTGCAGAACTATTCACAATAGCAAAGACTTGGAACCAGCCCAAATGCCCATCAATGATAGACTGGATAAAGAAAATGTGTCACATATATACCATGGAATACTACACAGCCATAAAATAGAATGAGTTCATGTCCTTTGCAGGGACATGGATGAAGCTGGAAACCATCATTCTCAGTAAACTAACACAGGAACAGAAAACCAAACACCACATGTTCTCACTCATAAGTGGGAGTTGAACAATGAGAACATATGGACACAGGGAAGGGAATATCATACACTGGGCTCTGTTGGGGCCTGGGGGGCAAAGGGAGGGAGAGCATTAGGACAAATACCTAAGGCATGCGGTGCTTAAGGGGGGCGGATCATGATGTCAGGAGATCAAGACCATCCTGGCCAACATGGCGAAACCCTGTTTCTACTACTAAAAATACAAAACTTAGCCAGGCATGGTGGTGTGTGCCTATTGTCCCAGCTACTTGGGAGGCTGAGGCAGGAGAGATGGAAGTTGCAGTGAGCCGAGACAGCACCATCATTCCAGCCTAGAGACAGAGTGAGACTCTGTCTCAAAAAACAAACAAACATAAAAGCCTAGATGACAGGTTAATGGGTGCAGCAAACCACCATGGCACATGTACACCTATGTAACAAACCGGTACATTCTTCACAATTAAAGCATAATCCAGTCTAATGTAATCAACCCACAGATGCTGCATAATTAGAATGGGTCTAGTCCAGCTCCATTCAGAGGCTTACTCCTCACATGTTGAAAATTTAAAAAATAATAAAAATTACAGCCTTGTTTGATAACTTTTTGCACTTCATAAGAGTAGTTTGAAAAATTATGATTTAAAGTAATTAAGGTATCTCTAACCAGATCATATAATTAAGTATTCAAAATAGCAAAACTATTCAAAAGGAAATACACACATGAATATTTTCTTATTGTTATAAGAAATAATATTTCTTATTACATAATATATTCTTTATTCTTTTGTCTGCTTATTTGTACCTAAAAGGTACAAATAAGAAAAAAAAAGAAGCTAAATAATTAGTTAATGGCTCAGGCTTATATAAATATATACATATTTTATATATATATATATATATATATATAATGCACATATATTACATATATATGAAGAAGTATAAATACACATATAATATCCTGCTATCTCCAATTATAATTTAATAGCAAAAACTTAAAACAAGCTGGAAAAAAAAATACTACTAACTTGAAGAATTTGTCCAAGAAGAGGAAAATTATGTAGAACAAAAAATGGACATGAAGGTCATTTCTTCATGTGCATGTTCAGTGATTGATGGTCTACTTTTGAAGAGTTTCCTGCAAATCAAGAAAAAAAAGTGTTATAAAGTAATCACAAGAGTGTAATGAATTATAGTTAGAATCTAAGAAAAAATTGTGTAGTTCAGCTCATGACAGGATTCATAGAAAAGGGAACCTGAATATAGAATGTTAAAATGACCATGATATTAATGTTAAGTTTGTGTCCTTGAAGAGATATAGGTAGAAAATGGGCTGTGTATACATATATTTATTAGAGGAAAAATGCCTGCACTAAAATATATAACCTAAAAGATATATCCTATATTCCACACCGAAATATATATACATACAAAGTCCCTAATGCACATAATAAAATCTTTATTTGGAAAACTAGAATACAAAGGAGGATTTTGTGAATGTGTATTACACAGACACCTTGTCCCTGGTCCTGTCCATATTTCTGAGGAGGTAAAATCAAAATTTTCTTCTTGTGCGTAAACTTAATGCTCTAACAGTTATTTTGTATGCATTACCCTTTCGAATATCAATTGTGAAGTTAGTATTTTTAGGAAAGCATAGAAATGTTTTATGTTGTAACTTTTTAAAAAGTTAAAATATTTAAATATTTAAGATGAAGCAGAAATATTTAAAATGGTTATAAAATAAGTGAGGGACACTGACATACTAAGTCAAATTTATTTACAGATGATGACATCATGGTCCAGATATCTCTCGGTTTTGGAGGTTTTACTGGAAAACCATCATAGCCAATGTGGCAAGTTGTATATTCTCATGTGAACCTGTATATATTTGTTTATGTACATGTTTATATGTGTGTATGTGTGCTTTTGGGGGTACCTGATATAAACATTTTACGATGTTATTTTATCGTATCCTACTGTCCATGTTAATCCATTTTTGTAAGATATTGAAGATTTTGTTAAAGTATTGTCAGAAAATAAAAAAATGCATATCATGGAAGGAAAAGGTCACAGACAAATTATTCTGCAAAGTACAACTAGCAAAAAAACACACATTCAATTGGGAAGACAATATATTTTCAAACTATTTTTTTGGAAGAAAGAACTTGTCCTACTACACACATATGTTTATAAAAAGAATAAAGCTAAGAGATAAAATTTGATTTACCTAGAAATTCAAATGAATGAAGGTGAGTTATAAAGAAATGCTTATAAGATTGACAGTTTTTATTTGTATTCTCTTTGCCTAATCCATTGACGACCTAACAAAAACTTAGTGTTTTTTTGTTTTGTTTTGTTTTAAATACTGGCCTTCTATCCACTTGGGCGTTTGTCTAATGATGGATATGTGAAAGAATACAATTTATCTCCTAAATGTACATTGTACAATGCTTAAAAATCACCATATCAAAGAATCTTATAATGAGGAAATTGAAACTGAAGGATTCAATAAATCTTATCCCTTGTCACCACCTACTTATTAGCAACCTCAAATTCAAGTCTAGGCTACATTGGTATCAGATTAGCAGAAGTTGCATAATCTTTGGAGCCCTAAAGTTGTACATTTGCATATTGAACCCTGAGCCTTCAACATAAAACTGTAGGTGTTATGTATAACAACACACTTTTTGAGTTTAAATTTGCCATCTTTGTAAAAATGTTATGTTAGAATGTATGTTTCAGAGTTAAAGATCTGGATATTCTAGAATTTCTAAGCATATATATTTTAGTGCATTTTTCTTTACTAAATTCCTTAAAATTAAAAACAAAAAATAATACTACTGTTGTGATTATTAGTGCAAAATGTTGTTCTGTACTTTTTTGACTTGAGAGTACCTGGTTTTGCATAGAGACTCCGAAAGAATAAATTATGTCAGTGTGAGTTCATTCATCTCTTGAAAAGCAGGATCTGAGGCATGGGAAATGAATGACCAATGATGGGACAGTTTCAGGGTCCATGAAGCATGAAAGCAAAGAAGTCAGAATTTGCCTTCCTTTATGCTGACTTCTTTCACAATTTCAAATGGGTGACTGATGGCAATAAATTAACATTAGAGGCACAATATTCTTTTTCTCACATAAGGAGAGATGCTTGGATAAAACATTAGAAAAACATGTTACACTAAAAATTAATTATATGTTGGCTAATAACTTTTTTTGTAAATATTTAGATCATTACTTTAATTACAGATACTTCATATATTTTAAGCTAGCTAGGCTTACCAAATAAATTTGAGCACTATGAAGTCATTTCTATCAAGATACTCAGCTTGTAAAATATTATTATGCATTCCATGTCTGAAATAAATGTTTCCCATAAATCTAGATATTTTCAAAGAGGAATAAATTTAAAATGCCTTTAATTAACCCAAATATGTATATTTAGTCTATTAGTACGTGTAAATAGACCAATGTGTTTATTTTTTTTAAATCATCCTCAGCAAATATACAATAGTGACCAACAGCAACAACCTGGTAATCTTAAGATTCTATGATCTAAGGCTTTTAGTGTGCAGATATTCAATTAGTAATCACATGAAATCATGACATTAAGGGGCAGAGAAACAAGAACAAAACAACAACATATGAACAAGATCTAAAGCATTCACAAATAACATTTGTCAGTCATTTCCACTTAATTCATTTTCACGGTAAGCAAATTAATGAAAGAAATTGAGGCCAGTGACCTTCTCCTTCTCTTTCACTCTCTCCTTCATTTTTCATTTCAGTCTCTCAAAAGTCATGCTTGACTCAAAGATCTTAAAAAGTAGGGAGGTTAAAAGTCCTCCTGTTACTATGCTCTTGTCTTGCCTAGTATTATTTCTCCTGTTCACAGTAATCATGAGTTGATTACAAAGAGTAATTCAAATTTTTCTTTGCATTGTTACCTTCACTCAGGTAGAGAAAAAGCTGACTTGGTCCTCTAGTTTTGCTCAAAGTTCAAGAGGAGTAGAAAGAAGAACTGGATTAGCCTTTACACTCTCTCAGCAAGTGCGCTTTCCCCAATTTGTTTTTAGCCTTTTGGGAAACTAGGTGATCAACTCTTGTTTTTAAAGACTCATATACTTTTAGCCACATTCAACAGGAATGAAGAGAACTACCAAAATGTAAATAAAAAATATCTAGAACAAGCAGTCAAAGGGTATTTTTTTTTAAATCAAAAGGTCCACTCCTGTATTCCAGCATCTTAGCCAAACACACAATTCTTCTCTAACATTATTTTCATATAATAATAATTATTATAATTAAAGTGTCAGGAGATTTCCAGACTGCCCTATATCAGAGATGAAAAATACATTTAAACTCAGAAGAATGTTGCTGTTTCCTTAGCACTCATGTGTCTGTAGAAGCTGCTCTTATCCTCTTGGCTAGAAATCTGCTATTGTCTCTGTCTAAATAACAGAATCAGAGTCACGATCTGATGCACTTGCTGCCTAGTCCGAGATGTTTAAAACCACAATCTGTAATTTAGTTCAACGTAAGTACCTCTATATAAGTATATAGTTTGCAAATTATATTCTAAAAGGTAGTATCATATTTTGAAGAATTTAAGTTACTTTCAAAGCACAGAGAGGGCTGTGTTACACTAGTGGGAGCAAGAAAAAATATTAAAAAAGAAGGTGTGGTAAGAGTGAAGGAGCAAATTTTAACATATCAGACCAAACATACGTAGCTTCATGGACACATTAACTGTGTCTAGACAGTTTCATGTGTGGAACTAGGGGGATGTGTTATAAGTTTGGGATATGAAGAGAAGAGGTAAACTTCTGTTGTTAGACTACTGGAAAGTTTTGAGCACAGCCAATTCTTGTCGTTTAATAAGATTGAGTAAGCAGAATGCATTAAGATCATAAACTTCGCATGATGACATCAATGTAGTACTTTCATCATGTAATTTCCCAGCAAATTTTGTGGACTATAGGGTCCAGTTGCATCACTTATAATAGAAGAAATGCAGAAATAGCTTTGGACCTTGAAGTATATGAATGATAGGCAAGGGCTATGTGTCATTTCTCTGTGATCTACAACATGAAGTACATCGAGGGGAATTCTTTTTGATTATATGGTGGTTTGCATGTGTACATATAGTAGCAATACATGAAGAGGAAATAAGTTGAAAAACAAAATCAGCCTTAAGTGAAACAATTTCTATCCCCAACCTGCTCCTGAAATTATACAATCTCAAACATTCCTGCATTTTAGTTCAATATTCTAGCAACAGTAAACCTTTTATATCCTTCAAAGGCTTCCAACTTCTAATTAAATTCCTGGATTTGTTTCCAAATTCGAAGTAGTTTGTATTTTAACAAGATAAGATTATTACCAAATAATCGTTGGTTATAATCAAATCATTTTATCATTTTGTCTAAAAGAAATACTATGTCTTGTTGCAGAATATAATTAACAGTTGTGGTGACAGGGAACTTTCACAAGTGCTACTACATTGTCTGTGTAAAAATATTTTTTATTAGTCTGCTATTAATAAAATTGCTGACTGTATCCAAGCATTCATTACAAATTAATGGTCTTACTTCATACTAACTATAGGCTTACTCTTCTTATTGCTTCACATTTAAATTACTTAAAGTTCTTTTTTCTATTAGAGCCCTTAAATTACAAAAGACTGGGAACAAACTTATGAGTATGAAAAGAATAGACACAAAGAACAAAGACCACCTTCATGTACGTATTTTAATTAACAAGACTGAGAAAAAAGACCACGTAGACCAACAGGAACATATCATTATTCTAAGAAATCATTCTCCAGGAAGATAATGTACAAAATAATAATTTCACTGTTTTTTTGGGGGGAAAGGGTAGAAACCTCCAAACTATTAATATAGATCAAACCATTTGTTCACAGGAGCAAGTAGCTTGCTAGTCAAACCACAGTTTACCAATAAAGACTCACTTCAAGACATTAAACTAATGTCCACAATTACTAACTTGGTATCTTTTAAATTTTGTCTTATTCCAATCAATCTTCATCTTTAAACAATCTACTTTAAACTACTTGAATCTAGACACAAAGGCTCTTCAAGTATCTTCTCATGAAATTCCCCTTCTGAGACTCCTTTAGAACTCTGGCAAAGAGGGAGATTTACTCACTATAGTAACTTCCTTTGATGGATAACTTACTCTGATTACCATTTTTAAGAGTCAATAGTTAAGAGTATTTTCACATGTCCTGAAAAGAAACTTCTAATAGTCTTTTTGGTTTTTCCATTTTGAAAAATAGGAGCCAGGAGCAATGGCTCACGACTGTTATCTCAGCACTGTGGAAGGCCAAGGCAGCAGGATTGCTTGAGCCCAGAGTATCCTGAGCAACATAGTGAGATTCCATCTCTACAAAAAACAAAACAAAACGAAAAACAATTTGCTGGGTGTAGTGGTGCATGCCTGCAATCTCAGCTGCTCAGGGGACTCAGGTGGATCACTTGATTCCAGAAGTTCGAGGCTGTAATGAGCTATGATCTAGCCACTGAAGTTCAGCATGGATGAAAGAGGAAGACTGTCTCCAAACAAAAAAACAAACAAAAGGCCCCTTGCAGTGGCTTGCGCCTGTAATCCCAGCATCTTGGGAGGCTGAGGCGGGCGTATCACGAGGTCAGGAGATTGAGACCATCCTGGCTAACACGGTGAAACCCTGTCTACTAAAAATACAAAAAATTAGTCGTGCGAGGTGGCAGGCGCCTCTAATCCCAGCTACTCCGGAGGCTGAGGCAGGGGAATCACTTGAACCCAGGAGGCAGAGGTTGCAGTGAGCCGAGATCATGCCATTGCACTCCAGCCTGGGTGACAGAGCAAGACTCTGTCTCAAAAAAAAAAAAAAAAAAAAAAAAGAATGGAAAAAGCAAATCACTATGCACAATAAGTATTAGCAATTGTCTAACCCTCAAACACAGAGCTAATGAAGTTACATTTTAACATTTCAGATGGGGCATGATGGATCACATCTCTAATTCTAGCACATTGGGAAGCTGAGGCAGGTGGATCACCTGAGGTCAGGAGTTCGAGACCAGCCTGGCCGACATAGTGAAACCCTGTCTCTGCTAAAAATACAAAAATCAGCAGGATGTGGTAGTGCATGCCTGTAGTCCCAGCTACTGAGGAGGCTGAGGCAGGAGAATCACTTGAACCCAGGAGGCGGAGGTTGAAGTGAGCCGAGATCACACCACTCCACTCCAATCTGGGTGACAGAGTGATACTCCACCTCAAAACAAAACAAAACAAAACAAAATATATATATAAATATATGTAAATAAAAATATAAATATATAAATATATACATAAATATATAAATATGTCCATAAACATATAAATTGTATCAATTTTCTTTCAGAAAAGTTTTCCTGAGATATACAAATATATGCTATCTATTTAGAGTGATAATTTACTTTTTACTAGATCCAGATCTTTAAAAACTCTAAGTATTTTCAATTCTCAGAAAGATGGATATGATACAACTGGGGATTTACATAAGAAGTATAGAAGATGGCTTGCAAATGTGTTTTCCATTATGTTAGTTGTATCACTCTGTTAATTGTTTCCTTTGCTGTTCAGAAGCTTTTTAGTTTGATGTAATCCCACTCATCAATTTTTGCTTGGTTGCCTGTGCTTTTGAGGTCTTTCTCAAGAAATCTTTGTCCATATCAATGCTGTGAAGCATTTCCCCAGTGTTTTCTTATAACATTTTTATAGTTTCAGGGTCTTACATTTAAGTCTTTAATCCATTTCAGTTTGATTTTATTTTGAGAGATAGGGGTTTAGTTTCATTTCTATATTTGCACATAGATACCCAGTTTTACTTGCTTTTTAATTGAAGAGACATTCCTTTCCCCCAGTGTAAGTTCCTGGTGCCTTTCTTGAAAATGAGCTGACTTTAAAGGCATAAGTTTATTGCCAGGTTATCTATTTTGTTCCATTGGTCTATATGTCTCTTTTTATACCAGTATCATGCTGGTTTGGTTACTATAGGTTAGTATTATTTTTTGAAGTCAGGTAATGTGATACTTCCAGCTTTATTCTTTTTGCTCAGGATTGCTATTTGGGGTTTTCTTGTGGTTGTATAGGAAATTTAGGATTAATTTTTCTATTTCTGTGAAGAATGCCATTAGTATTTTGATAGAGATTGCATTGAATCTGTAGATCATTTTGGATACTATGAACATTTTAATGGCATTAATCCTTCCCCTAATCCCTGAACATTAGATATTTTTCTATTTTTCATTATCTTCTTCAGTTTCTTTCATGTTTTATAATTTAATTCTTTCTTTTCTTTGGTTATTGTTTTTCCTAGAGATTTAATTTTTAGCTATTGTAAAGGAAATTGCCTTCCGGATTTTTTTTCAGGTTGTTCACTGTTGGCATATAAAAATGCTACTGATTTTTGAATGTTAATTTTTCTCCTGCAACTTTACTGAATTCATTTATCTGTTCTAAAAGGATTTTTTTTTGGACAGGGTTTTTAGTTTTTTCTAAATATAAGATCAGGTTGTCTGCAAACAAGGACAATTTGATTTCTTTCTTTCTAACTTGGATGTCCTTTATTTTTTTCTCTTGTCTAATTGCTCTGGTTATCTCCAGTACTATCTCAAATAAAAGTGGTAGTGGATTAATAACAAGAATAAGTAACTCAAACAATAGCAATAAATAAAAATAATTTAATTATTAAAAAATGGACAAAAGATCTGACATTTCTCTGAAGAAGACATATAAATGGCCAACAGGTATATGAAAAAATGCTCAACATTACTAATCATCAGGGAAATGCAAATCAAAACCAAAACAAAATATAATTTCAGGCCAGGCATGGTGGCTCACATCTATAATCCCAGCACTTTGGGAGGTCGAGTCAGGTGGATCACCTGGGGTCAGGAGTTCAAGACCAGCCCAGCTAACATGGTGAAACCCCATCTCTACTAAAAAATATAAAAATTAGCAGGTCATGATGGCGGGTACCTGTAATCCCAGCTATGCTGGAGGTTGAGGCAGAAGAATCACTTGAACCTGGGAGGCAGAGGTTGAAGTGAACTGAGATAGTGCCATTGCACTCCAGCCTGGGCGACAGAGCGAGACTCCATCTCAAAAAAAAAAAAAATATATATATATATATTTACACACACACACACACACACACAATTTCATCACAGTTAAAATGTCTATTATCAAAAAGACAAAAAATAACAGATGCTAATGAGCATGCAGAGAAAGGAGAATGTTTGCGTACTGTTGGTAAGAATGTAAATTAGTACAACTCCTATGGAAAACAGTATGGAGGTTCCTCAAAAAATTCAGAACTAGAAATACCACATGACCCAGCAATCCCACTCCTAGAACTATACCCCAAAGAAATTAGTATATCAAAGAGATAGCTGCACTCTCATATTTGTTGCAGCACTGTTTACAATAGCTAAGATTTGAAACTAATCTAAGTGTTCATCAATGGATGAATGAATAAAGAAAATGTGGTATATACACACAGTGAAATACTGTTCCACCATAAGAAAATAATGAAATACTGCCATTTGCAGCAACAGGGATGGAACTGGAGAGCATTATGTTTAGTGAAATAAGCCAGACAGAGAAAAACAAATATCACATGTGCTCACACTAATATATGGGAGCTAAAAAGTTGATCCCATGGAAGGACAAAGTAGAATAACAATTACCAAAGGCTGGGAAGGGTGAGGAGGGTGAAAAGAGGTTAGTTAATCGGTACGAACATACAGTTAGAGAGAAGGAATAAGTTCTAATGTTTGATAGCACAATAGGGTGACCATAATGAACAACAATGTATTGTATATTTTTAAATAGCTAAAATAGAACATTTAGAATGTTTCCAACACAAACAATGGATAAATGTTTGAGGTTATGGATATCCCAACTACCCTGATTGGATCATTACACATTGTATGCTTCTATCAAATTATCACAAGTGCCACATAAATAAGTCCAGTTATTATGTATCAGTTTTAAACAGAGAAAAAATAAATCCAAAGTGATAAACAAGGAAGAAATCTTATAATCTAATAAATAAAAAGTAAAGGAGATGATGTCCTTTACGTGGTATCTCTGCTTTGATATCACATCTCTACTTTTCTCACATATTCATTCTACTAATATGATTTTGTTATACATAATTAATATGATCTCACTCATAATGTTCTTATTAGTGCATCTCTGTATTTTATCCTTGTTGACATTCAAGATTTTCAATACAGAGCAGCTCGTGAATCTTAGACACCACAATCACTCATTCACTTGCCTTTCTTTGTTAAGACTCCTACTCTTTATTGTTTCCTCAATTCATTGCATTTTTCACAACTTCAAGCTTTTCACATTCAGATATTGCTCAAGCTATTTGTTAAAATAATGAATAAACAAATACTTGGAGAAACATTATGAGGTCAATTTTTACATAGCCCATAGCCCCAGGTTTCAAGTATCGTTTTCCAGATAGGGCAGATAACACAGAAAAACTTTCTGAACTCTTCATATAAAATAAGATGCTAACAAACTCATATCAAAGTTTTTGCCATTAATAATAGTAATAATAACAATAGTGATTAAATAAGCAAAATGCTAAACATTTTTTGTTTATAATCTCATATATTCTTCAGAAAGTTATGCATTATTATTATATTTTATAGAAAATTGTATCAAAGCTTTTTAAGGTTTAATATTTTGTCCAAAGTTACATAAATATTGCAGGACTTGAATTTGAACCCAGGTCTGTATTGCTCCAAAGCTCATGTTGCTAAGCAACACCAAATATCACTAACTCCTTTGAAACACATAGTGTCTTTAAAAGAGGCTAATAAAATGTATTTTAATGATTTACTTTAATGATATCTCTAACTTAATACATTTAGTTTTATTTCACAAGTATGTACTTAAAAGAAAATTAAGTCAAGTGTCTTTTCTTATGTCTGAAACAATACAAGTGTCATACTAATAGCATAACTTTTTGCCATTTTATTAAGGATTGTTATAATATTTGAATTTCATTTATGTCTACATTGTGTAATCTTGAAACATGTATTTTTTTTATGTTTGCTTATGTTAGAAAAACATTTAAATAAATGATGCTATTTAAATATAGTTTACCCATAAGTTTCTTGGAAATGTTATACCTTGACACAATACCATAATTGCCACAGCACGAAAGTCATAATATTTTCCTTATTTATTTGCTTATTTGACTAACATTCACAATTGCTTCTTCTACCAGGCACACTTCTACAGTAATTAGAGCAAAATAATGTATTCCCTTCTCTCTTAATACTTATATCTATAAAGAAGATATAAAAATTAAAAATGAACAAGCTGATATATAAAATGAAATAGGGTAGATTGTACCTGGTTATTCTGTATCTATTATTATAGAATAGGTATATTTACAAAACTACACAGATAAAAATACAATGACAGTCTTTAAGTTATAATAAAAAATGATAGGAAGTATATAATTTGTGATATTTCACTTTCACTTTTTTTTTCCTGGTTTGGTTGCATGTTTCCTCCTTGCTTTATTTGTCTCATTCTAGTGCTAACTCTTAGTGCAATTGCTGTTGGGAAAAAGTTGAGTGTTGGGAGGGAAACTGAGGCAGGGCTTGCCTAATGTCCTCTGGAATGTGCCTAGACTTGCTGGCTCCTTGCTCCTAGGTTCCTAGGCTCCTATTTCCATTATCTAAAGTAGCAGAACATGTTCCATATAAATGCTAAACCATCACAACTGTAAATCATGTGCTTAATGCAACGTGCCCTTTTGACCTCCACAGTCTTATCATCTGTTTCTTTGTTGGATTACCAATAAATACTGTGGGCTCCCAGTGCTCGGGGCCTTCGCAGTCTCCATGAAAGCAATAGCCTCCCGGTGTCTCACATTTCTCTCTCAAACTGTCTTTTTCTCAATCCTTTCACTCCACCAGACTTTGTCACCCCCATGACCTGGTATTGGGTGTGATCTCCCCAACATTCCCGGCACTCAAAGGTGGGGCAACAAAGACCCAGATGAATGAACGGTAGAGCATGTGAACGCCGAGGATGCATAGTCAAATGACACCTAGGACGTCTAAAAAAAGCTCGGCAGGAAAGCTGAATGCTCAAAAGAATTCAGGGTAAAAATGGGACAAAGTGAAAGCAGACGTCCTGCTTAAAGTTCTTAAGTCATTTATTACGAAGAGGGGGAGTGACATTTAGTACTCGTAATTTGTTACTACTCTTCAGTGCAGTAAAGCAGTTTTGCCCATGGTTCCTGGAAGAGACTAGGGAGTTAGATGAATAGGAGAGAATTGGAAGAGATTAAAAAAAAAAAAAAAGCGCAAAATTTCCAGTCTGTTTGGTCAATGTAGGCGCTAATAAAAGCAGCTCTTGAGCCTTTTCAAAACATGAGGAGCCAGATTCAGATGAGGACGAGTGTAAACTAACTCCAGATTCTGAATGTGAGGCACTGGAAATGGAGGAAATTAAAAGGGAAACTGAAAATGTTTTACTAGCCTGTCTGCTCCACCTGCTGAGTTCAGTGAAAGGCCACCTTGTCTCTCCCCTTAATGGATGAGAAGATGAATTAGCTACAAAACTTACTGCTCCTGGCTGGGCATGGTGGCTCACACCAGTAATCCCAGCACTTTGGGAGGCTGAGGCGGGTGGATCACGAGGTCAGAAGATTGAGACCGTCCTGGCTAACACGGTGAAACCCCGTTTCTACTAAAATTACAAAAAAAAAAAAAAAAAAGCTGGGCGTGGTGGCCGGTGCCTGTAGTCCCCGCTCCTCAGGAGGCTGAGGCAGGAGAATGGCGTGAACCCGGGAGGTGGAGCTTGCAGTGAGCTTAGATGACGCCACTGTACTCCAGCCTGGGCGAGAGAAAGAGGCTTCGTCTAAAAAAAAAAAAAAAAAAAAAAAAAAAAAAATCTCCTGTAGTTACAACATTAAAACCTGGAGCAATTGGTGGTGCTGTACAAAATTCTATTCAAAAGACTAGAGCCGAGGGAGACATTGAAGCATGGCAATTTGCCATAACTGTAATCCAGCAGGGAGGACAGCAAACCTCCTTCCACTGTTTCCAGAATCCAAAAAGGAAAAAAAGTATACAACTAAGGAAGTGTACCCTATTCCTTTAAAAGCCAGGGTAAATTTAAAACCTATAATTGATAATTGAAGGTCTTCTCCATGACCCTATAATACTCCAATACTATCTTGTCAGTGTGAACAAGGGATTAGCCAGAAAGCACTGAGACCGCTGACAACCAGTAGCCTTCCTATCACAAATCCTTAACCCAGTAACTCGTGGATAGTTCAAATGCATTCAATCTGTAGCAGCAACTGCTTTGCTAGCAGAAGAAAGTAGAAAAAATAACCTTTAGAGGAAACCTCATTGTGAGCACACCTACCAGTTCAGAGCTATCCTAAGTTTAAAAAAAAAAAAAAAAAAAAAAAAAAAGCAAAAAGGTAGCTTACTACCCATTCTTAAAGTATGGGGCTATTCTGTTAGAAAAAGGTGATTTAACATTAACCACTGAAAATTCCCTTAACCTAGCAGGTTTCCAGGGGATTTAAACCTTAATTACCATAGAAAGGTTCGACCAGACATAGGAGGAACTCCCTTCAGGACAGGATGATAGATGTTTCCTCCTGGGTGATTGAGAAAAGAGAAAAAAACAAACAAAAAATGCAATGGGTGTTCAGCAATTGATAGGGAAACTCTTGTAGAAGGAGAGTTAGGAAAATTGCCTAATAATTGGTCTGCTCAAATTTGTGAGCTGTTTGCACTCAGCCAAGCCTGAAAGTACTCACAGAATCAAAAAATTCTAAATCCTGACTCAAAGCATTACCTAAACCCTCTCTGAAATAAATTTACTTAAGAATTATTTATGGAATGCAACTGGGTTGTTATGAAATACTCAGGAACCCAGCCCAGCTCTAGAACTCACCTCTGAGTGCAAAGGCAATGTTGGACATGCTGGTAAAGGACCACTAGAATCTTGCAGCCCAGACCCCTTTCTTTGTAGTCAAGAAAGTTGGGAACAGGTGCAGGACTGCTATGTCAGTAAGCGTAACTAATTCGATAAGCAGAAGTCCATGGGTGCTTATGCACCCTGGAAAGGAATAAGCATTAGGACCATAGAGGATGCTCTAGGACTAATGCTCACTGGAAAATGACTAGGGGTGCTGGCATCCCTAGGTTTTTTTTTTTTTTTTTTTTTTTTTTTTTTTTTTTTTTTGTCAGATGGGAAACGTTCCTCCCAAGGCAAAAACTTCCCTAAGATGTATTCTGGAGAATTCGGCCCAGAGTGTATGAACCTTTTTCCCTCTCAGACTTTAAACAAAATAGTCCTAGGTAAATTCTCAGATAACCCTGATGGCTATATTGATGTTTTACAAGGGTTAGGACAATCCTTTGATTTGACATGTAGAGATATAATGTTACTGCTAAATCAGACACTAACCCCAAATGAGAGAAGTGCCGTCATGACTGCAGCCCAAGAGTTTCGCGATCTCTGGTATCTGTCAGGTCAATGACAGGATGACAACGGAGGAAAGAACAATTCCCCACAGGCCAGCAGGCAGTTCCCAGTGTAGACCCTCATTGGGACACAGAATCAGAATATGAAGACTGGTGCTGCAGACATTTGCTAACTTGCATGCTAGAACTAAGGAAAACTAGGAAGAAGCCACTATAACAGGGAAAGGAAGAAAATCCTACTGCCTTTCCGAAGAGACAAAGAGGAGCATACTTCTCTGTCACCTGACTCTATTGAAGGCCAGCCAATCTTAAAGGATAAGTTTATCAGTCAGCAGCAGAAATTAGAAAAAACTTCAAAGGTCTGCCTTAGGCCCGGAAAAAAACTTAGAAAACCCTATTGAACTTGGCAACCCTGTTTTTTTTTTTTTTTATGATAGAGATCGGGGGAGCAGGGGGAATGGGACAAAAAAAAAGCCACCGCTTTAGTCATGACCCTCAGGCAAGCAGACTTTGGAGGCTCTAGAAAAGGGAAAAGCTAGGAAAATTGAATGCCTACTAGGGTTTGCTTCCAGTGCAGTCTACAAGGACACTTTTAAAAAGATTGAATAGAAATAAGCTGCCCCCTCATCCATGCCCCTTATGTCAAGGGAATCACTGGAAGGCCCACTGCCCCAGGGGACGAAGATCCTCTGAGTCAGAAGCCACTAACCAGATGATTCAGCAGCAGGAATGAGGGTGCCCTTGGCAAGCGCCAGCCCATGCCGTCACCCTCCCCAGGTATGCTTGACCACAGGGAGCCAGGAGGTTAACTGTCTTCTGGACACTGGTATGGCCTTCTCAGTCTTACTCTCCTGTCCCGGACAACTATCCTCTAGATCTGTCACTATCAGAGGGGTCCTAGGACAGGCAATCAACTAGATACTTCTCCCAGCCACTAAGTTGTGACTGGGGAACTTTACTCTTTTCACATGCCTTTCTAATTATGTCCGAAAGCCCCACTCCTTTGTTAGAGAGAGACATCCTAGGAAAAACAGGGGCCGTTATACACTAGAATTAGGAGAAGAAAAGGGGGTAAATATATATACAGACTCTAAGTATGCTTACCTAGTCCTCCATGCCCACATAGCAATATGGAGAGAAAGGGAATTCTTAACTTCTGAGGGAACAGTTATCAAACATCAGGAAGCCATTAGACCCCAAAATTCTCCTTACCGCTGAGTCTCCTTCCTCCAATCCCTGCCTAAAGATAATTTTATGGGGAAGAGGATTTGCTCATGTCTCTCCAGGTGACAATCAGGTGCCTATGTGGATGCCCACCAAACATCTGAAGATCTATCATGAGCCGCAGCATCTAGTGGACCCACCTGTATGTGTGAATTGAAGGTTTGAAAAGCCTCAATTTGCTTTCTCTATGCCTTCTGTTAATCAGAAAAGGCCTGTTTCTCATTATCAGTGGAAAGTTTTACCTCACAGTAATTAACCAAAGAGGCAGAAACGGAGTTAACAAATGCTTCAGCAATGGCATGACTCCCAGCTACAGCCACAGAAGTTTTTGCTTCTGTTTCAGTAGATTTACTAACATGGTGTTGAGAGTATGTTTGTGTTTTTGCAGGACATGAATGAACGTGTGGATGTCCTCAAGATGTGTACAACCATGAAACAGGAGGCTGGAGGGACCCATGGATCCCAACCATGGATGAGGTTCCCCCAGTACAAGCCATGAGCTAGATGAATCTGAATGCCAAGATGGAACGAGGACCGACTGGTGTCATGATGCTTAATGGACCAATGCTTTCTGACTCAGCTCCTCTCTACCCTGAATACAAAAGACCCTAATAGGCAGGAATATCATCACCCCTATTCAGCATGAAGAAGTTACAGAAGACGGGCCTTCATCCTTCTGCAACTCCTAGGATTAAGGGTACTCTTGTAAAAGGGAAAGGGGAGATACGTGGGAAGCATTCAAACCAGAGTGACTCCAGTTTGAACAAGGGCTAAGAAAAATGAAGCTGGATCACCAGCCGACAATTAAGGGCTGTACAGCCTGCAATCGCCTTGCTCACTTAAAAGGTCACCTTTTATGCTAGAAATAATAGCTAGTAGTAATGATAGTAATAATGATACCTTCTCTTTTACAAAAAAGAGAAGGGGGGGCATGTTGGGAAAAAGCTGAGTGTTGGGAGGGAAACTGAGGATGGGGCTTAATTAATGTCCTCTGGAATGTGTCGAGACTTTCTGGATCCTAGTTCCATTATCTCAAGTAGCAGAACATGTTCCATATAAATGCTAAACCATCACAGCTGTAAATCGTGGTTAATGCAACGTGCCCTTTCGACCTCCACATTCTCATCTGTTTCTTTGTTGGATTACCAATAAATACTGTGGGGTCCCACAGCGTGGTGCCTTCGCAGCCTCAATGATAGCGATGGCCCCCTGGTGTCCCACATTTCTCGCTCAAACTGTCTTTCTCAATTCTTTGACACCGCCAAACTTTGTCATCCCCATGACCTGGTGTTGGATCTGATCACCCCAACAAATTGCCACATGTTCCTATCTAGTCTGTGTAATAGCTAAGCTGTGAGTCAAGGTAGTTCTTTGTAAAACTCATAATCTTTTTTTCAGTTCTATGAGGAAGTTAAGAAATATTAGAAGCTTGACTTTAACTGGAGTAATAGAATACAAGATAAAAACGAACAAACGTGTCAGAAAAAACGTTCTCAGTGCATCTATGAAGGTATTCCTTAAAACAATAGTACATACTGGTTGATCCTGTAACAATAGAAGATAGTTTATGATGACAAAAAATATGACATGCTCCAATTTAAACTTGTGCTATTTTTTGATCTTACAATTAAGACATTGTCATTGTGGGAAACAATGATCCCTGGTCTGTTATGTTTCTACATTTTGAGAGCTGTGACACTGATTGCTGATTGCCATTTAAAAGAAAAAACTATTAAATGTGTTTTCAAGAATGTTTAGTTAACTGCCTTGGAAGATACAGTATTTCTCTCCACAGCAAAGAGCAAACTTTTCTGAGCTTGGCATGTATTAGTGACTTCCCGCAGAACAAAGAAGGCATGTTTACTGCCTATTATAAAAGTGGATTTCTCTAAGTTTCAGGTCCCTCTCCTATAATGCATCACATTGCATGTGTGTGTCTCACCTGGCCCTCTTGACATCACTCTGTATGACTACGGCTGAGGCTATTGTAATTTCTGAATAAGGACCTTTGAATCTGACCAAAAGTCTTGACTCTTCTATCAACATCCATGTAATGGTATCAGGCTAACTTGCTAGCTTTCAAGTAAACTGAAAAATCTCAGCTACATCATAGTTCTTTAAAAGGGCAGCTGAAACTAGACTCCTATCTCTTACCATATACAAAAATCTGAAGATGGATTAAAGACATAAATGGTAAGACCTAAAACTATAAAAATACTAGAAGAAAACCTAGAAAAAGTTCTTCTAGACATTGGTCTAGGCAAAAAAATTCAAGACCAAGACCTCAAAAGCAAATGTGACAATAACAAAAATAGACAAATAGGATTTATCAAACTTAAAAGCTTCTGCACAGCAGAAGAAATAATCAACACAGTGAAAAGAAAACCTAGAGAATAGGAGAAAATATTTGCACACAATGCATCTTACAAAGAACTAATATCCAGAATCTACAAACAGCAACAAAGAATATCCCTATTAAAAAGTGGACAAAGGACATGAACATTTGTTCACAATAAGACATACACACGGCCAATAAGCATATGAAAAATGCTCAACATCACTAATCATCAGAGGAATGCAAATCAAAACCACAATTAGATACCATCTTACACCAGTAAGAATGGAGATTATTAAAAAATAAATAACAGAAGCTGGCAAATCTGCAAAGAAAGAGGAATGCTCATATACTGTTGGTGGGAATTTAAACTAGTAGAACCCTATAAAAAAAAAGTATAAAATTTCTCAAATAATTAAAAATATAACTACCATTAGATCAGCAATCCCACTACTAGGTATCTACCGAAAGGAAAAGAAATTATTTTATCCAAAAAACACTTGCACTCATATTTAATGCAGAACTATTCACAATTACAAAATCACGGAATTAGTCTGTGTCTATCAAGAGATGATTGAAAATATATCTAGATAATTGATAAATTGATATACACCTATATGTGTATATATGATGTATGTATATAGTCATGTATAATTATGTAGATATATACATTATCTATACACATATATATATACATACACCATGGAATATGACTTAGTCATAAAAAGATGGAAATCATGTGTTTTTCAGCAACATGGAGAGAATTGGAGGCCATTATTTTAAGTGATATAACTCAGAACAGAATTTCAAAAAATCACATGATCTCACGTATAAGTGAGCTGAATAATGTGAACACATGGACATAATGTGTGTAATAACAGGTATCAAAGACTTGGAAAGATGGGAGAGGGGAGCGGGTTGTGAAATGAAAAATTGCTTCAGGGGTACAATGTACACTGTTTGGGTGATGGCTACACTAAAAGCCTAAATTGTACCACTGTGCAACGCATTCATGTAAAAAGAAATAGCACTTGTAACCCTCTAAATCTATACAAATAATAACAGTAAGTTATATCTCGATAAGAGATGCCCTTGTTTAGACAATAAGATACGCTGAGAAAGTAATTCTATCAGATATAATAACAACTAATTCAATAATGTCTGCCTATAACAGCATCAAATAACACTGAAAAAACTGACTTTATGCACTCATTTAGCTGCACAGTTCATGGGAATTAGATCATTAACTTAAAGTAGATTACAAGAATGACAAGAATAAAAATTTGTTTTTTAAAAAGAAAATTCCCAAAGTGAATATTTTCCCAAACTCTTCTAACTTCAATATCCATACAAATAAATATTTGTGCCTTCACACTACCGGAGAAAAGTGTGAAGGACATTAGTGTTATTTTAAAGCATTTGACTAGGGGAGAAACAAAACATAGAAATATAACTCACTACCTTTTGTTCAAGGAGTAAAGAAAGTAAATTTAAGCACTTTGCTTTGGGTCTAACTTTAAAAATATTTTTCAGTTATTTGTGCAATCTATTTTTACATTATTTGTGGAGAATACAAATAAAAGGTCCTACAGTCTCCTCTCAGAGAGTTTGCAGTATTTAGACATAGACATAGACATATACAAAACTAAGAATGCACATAAAGATGCAATGAAAAATATGAACCTAAAATGACTAAGAAAGTTATAATAGCCCTCACTGTCTTCTTCAAGATTGTCATCATTATCATCATCAGAAATTTTTAAATTAATTCTTACTGTAGTTCAAAGACAGAAGTAATAGAACTATTTTTTTTTTTTTTTTTTTTTTTTTTTTTTTTTTTTTTTTTTTT
>NC_045455.1:52167118-52247507 GCF_002776525.5 Piliocolobus tephrosceles
TTTTTTTTTTTTTTTTTTTTTTTTTTTTTTTTTTGAGACGGAGTCTTAGCCTGTCATCCAGGCTGGAGTACAGTGGTGTGATCTTGGATCTTGGCTCACTGCAACCTCTGCCACCTGGGTTCAAGCGATTCTCCTTCCTCAGCCTCCTGAGTAGCTGGGATTACAGGCACCTGCCACCACGCCTGGCTAATTTTTTGTATTAGTAGATAGGGGGTAGTACCATCTTCACCAGGTTAGTCTTGAACTTCTGACCTCGTGATCCACCTGCCTCGGCCTCCCAAAGTGCTGGGATTACAGGCATGAGCCACTGCGCCCGGCCAGATCTACTTCTTTACTGCTATGTGAAAATTCTGCAAAAGGGATATTTTGCAGTGATATTTAGTTTTCACAACATAAAATTAAATTGATATTATTATGTATGCCATCTGTATTTTTATAGTGGAAGAGCATAAAATAAGGAAAATCCTTTCTCTTTATTTGATGAATAACTGAAGGTCTGGGAATAAAAAGTTAACTACATAGCACAGATATCAAGGCTAAATTTTGAACTCTGAAATCAGAGCCAGGGATGTCTCTAATGTGCAATTCTGTTTTTATTTTATTCTGTGCACAGATCTGTGATGGTAAGGGGTTCATATACCGTCACTTCTCCAGGATTCTTTGTTTTAATGGCACCTTTTTATACTTAGCATCTTAAGAACCATTTTCAAGTAAATAGTATTCTATGACTTAGAAACAAACTAACAAAAAGAGAGCAAATGATTGGATGAATGAATAAACAAATAAATAAAAGTAAGAATTGTCAATTTTTAGGAAGTAAAAAGTTAACTTTTGTTAACTTGTGCTTAGTATAGAGCATTTTGCTAAGCAATTACTTATATTTGTCTAATCAATTTATTCTTCTTGAATTAGGTGTTATTTTCACTTTTTTTCCAATAAAATTGATAATGAGCCAGGCGCGGTGGCTCAAGCCTGTAATCCCAGCACTTTGGGAGGCCGAGACGGGCGGATCACGAGGTCAGGAGATCGAGACCATCCTGGCTAACACAGTGAAACCCCGTCTCTACTAAAAAAATACAAAAAACTAGCCAGGCGAGGTGGCAGGCGCCTGTAGTCCCAGCTACTCGGGAGGCTGAGGCAGGAGAATGGGGTGAATCCGGCAGGCGGAGCTTGCAGTGAGCTGAGATCTGGCCACAGTACTCCAGCCTGGGCGACAGAGCGAGACTCCACCTCAAAAAAAAAAAAAAAAAAAAAAAAAAAAAAAAAAAAAAAAAAAAAAAAGAAAAAAAAAAAAAAAAAAAAAAAAAAAAAAAAAAAAAAAAAAAAAAAATCATTGGTTAAACAATACTTATGGAACACACAAATTTTAGTAATAATTCAATATTGATGTTAGATTGCCTTGAATTAGACAATATTCTAATCTGGAAATGTCTTGGTATTTTGAATATGAAAAAATCCGTTAATTTGTCTACAATGTAAACACATTCAAGATGTTTTTGTTTGGTAAAACAACAGTTGTAGGATACATACATTCAATTAAAGCACAATGTTCCCTAAGAGACCTCAGAATTGCAGTATAATTTTAAAAAATAAAATTTATAAGGTGAGTAGTGTTTAAATCTACTGAGTGTAATTTATCATTAATAATTTTACTAAAGAACATTCATGTTGGTTTTCTTCTGATTTTATCTGTTTATTATTAGCTATTACATTTAAAATAAAAAAGCATCATCAGCCCTTAGTCCAGAAGAAATAATTATTTTTCTGAAAAATTAGAAAGGATTAATATTTCCATTATTAATATGAGGATACATTAAATATAAGAAAAGCAAAGTTATATTGATACAGATTTGAAAGCATCTTGATATATGCTTATGTCCACACTACTTCAAGTTATATCTCTTTAAACTTGTCTATTATTTTAAAAACATATAATATTTATTTTTGCCCTCTTTTGCACTTAATGTAGCCTTTTGCTTTAATGTTTCATATTTTATTCTAATATATATTTTATTATACTACTTGCAATTTCTTTTCTACATTCTTTCTTGCACAGAGGAAATATATAATTATTCTTCATTTATATATTGCATACATTCTTCCAGGTCATTGCGGTTATCTCATATGGCAATGAATATGCTTTATAAATACTGAGTTGAAATCAGTTGCTAAGGGAGAAATTTGGTGACTTAGACCAAATCTAAGCTAGGTAGGGTAAGGCCTTAAAAATTTACATAACTATCATGGAGTAGTCATTTAAAGAGAAATAGTAGTAACTTTAGGAGAAAACAGTTTAGAGTAACTTCAGAGATACTGCTACTTACTACTTTCTAGTTGAGCTATGAGATCCAAGTTGATTGCTAAACTAAACCACACTCGACAAGAAGGAAAAGTAGAGAAATGGTAACTGTAAAACATATGTACATGTTATGGCTTTTTCTACTGTATTAAGAAATTAGTTTTAATTGCTTATAAAAACTTATCTTCTTAGGGTACACAGGAAAATTAACATTACCAAGCGTTATCATTGCTGTCTGATATCACAAAACTGCTTTCCACTAGAGAAACCTATATCAACAGAAGAAATATTGTGTGGTAGATATTGCTAGAGGCAAAGCTGACTTAAGCACCTCACCGTGACATGTAGACCACTTCCTACAAAAACTGATTGCATGAGTGTCATAATACTATGGAGAACATACTATTTTTTCTCATTGTTAAGACAGTCACAATTCTAGACAATGGCAGTCTTTCAGCAAGAAAGGTAAGTATAAAGCAAAACTCAAAATACCAACAGTTTTTTGGTACAGTCCAGCCTCATTAAAAATGTATTTAATGAAGTCTTATGAAAACTTTACAAAGGTATATGCTACATCAAACTTAAAAGAAAAAAAATAAGGCCAAAAACAAAGCGGTGTTTTGTAAATGCTGTAGATGAACTTTTTATTCCTCGTAACCGGCTTCTCCCATATTATAATTTCCACGTTATAGAAAAATGATAGAGGCACAGAAAGAACAATAAATTTTCTACAATAATATATTTTGTAAAAAATATTTCTCAATTCAGAGCCTCTGCATTTAATAAAATTCCAGACATTATAGCTTATTAAATCCTAATGAATAAGGTCAAATTATAATTAATAGAAATTATTCACTATATGCAATTATTACAGGGATTTCACCTTGCAGCTAAGAAAGAAGTTTAAGAAGATTCTATGAACTTTTACTTGTTAAATAACTTGCACTTATGAAATACACATGTGACATACAAAGCATCTATGACCACATTAATGAAAGTATTTCTTATTTCTGAGAAGACAAGAAAAGTTATTACACAGTAGTTGTTTTTTACTTATTAGAGCTGGCACATTAATTTATGTAGGTCAAACTGACAGCAACGTTGTCATGTGTATTTTATAGTTATTTAGTTTTTGCATATACTAATATTTATGTAACATACTTCTCTATGAAAATGTATAGGAAATGCATTAGGAATAAATAAAGAACAACTCTTTAATGTCAGGCGAAGTAAGTTCTCATGCAGGATTTCACAAAATTTACCATGAGACCTTGGACAATTTATTTAGTACATATTATGCTTTTACTTAATCCATAGAGAAAATAAACATTTTGGCCTAAAGTGTACCAAGATTCAGTTTGGAAATCAAAATATACATGAATTTTGACATATTTTAGTGTATTCTTAATGATTTTTTTACCTAACAATTTTAAACTTCCATTTTCTCACACACACAATTAATTTGCATTAATTGTATTTTTCATGGAAATACAAGAAAATTTACAGAATTTAACAAATATAACACAATTTACAACCTAGCTTATACATTATAAATACCTTGTGGCCAATTTGAGGACTTGTTTTATGCAAATTGTCCCTCCTATGTCATTCAAAGTTTTATATAAGATCCTATTATTCATCGATGAAGCAAAATTTCACTTCGTGAGAAAAATATCAACACAGTGAAAAGACAGTCGCTTTGGAGCCAAGCATATACGAGTTTTTACCACAGCTATATCACTGGCAATTCTCCAGGCCTGGGCGAGTGCCCTGACACCTCACATTTCAACTATCTTGTTCTTGTTGTTATATTGCCTGAACTTTATACCAACTTTACAACATTTTTCTGAGGAGTGTATGACAACAGCTCAAAAAAAAGTAGCTTTGGTGATAACAATTTTCTAAATGTTTGTTTTGAGGGGATAAGAAGCATGGAGAAAAAGTATAACCAATGGATATGTTTTATTTATTCAAATTTTCAAAAGCAGCAGTGTTCTAAAGTATACCATATTTAAAATAGGGTTACTGAGATTAATGAAGTGTACTTAGATGAATGAGAAATTAATATAGGGTATGAAAATGGGAACAAAGATTATAGGTATATTCTTATTATAACATCTAAATCAAATAAATAGCAACTTTTCCCCTTTGCCCCATTCTGTGACCAGTCTCTTATGAGCATTTTTCTCAGCAGTGTAGAAATTATACTAAAGTGAAAACTTCTAAGTTTGTAGATAACATAGAATTCTTCCTGGTAATGAAGTATCAAAATAACTAAGATGTAATAAGTATTAGCACTTTACATATACTATCCAAATTGTTCTACAGTATTATTTTTCACTTACCTTACATATTATATTTATATTTATTTACAAATATATGTCACTTATAGTTACATATGCACATTTGTAAAATATATAAGCAGATATACTTAAGAGGGTATATTACTTAAAAAATTTATACACATATAAAATGCTCATAAAATAAAACATGTATGAATATATTTATATTTCCTTATATAGCTTTTTATATTTTAATTAGCTATAACTAAATGTATTTATTAAAAATTTAGATATATTAAATCTAATTACAGTTCAAAATAATTAAAATGAAATAAACACTTTACATAAGATAACAAACTTATTATAAAATAGATAAATATTTTAACTACATAAACTGATTTATGGTTTAAAACAACTGTGGATTCCCCTGGGAGGGTTCACAGAATGAGGGACCTCAGGGCAGAAAGCTTGTGACTTTTCCAAGATCACATAGTTTGTAGGTAGCAGAGCTGTGATTTCATCTCAGAAATATAGCTTTAGTGTATAATCTCATATTATCCACACTTCTTGTCTTTGAACAATTAATAATTAATAAATTGTGAAACTTAAAGTTGAGGAAAACTAAAATATAAATGTAATAATGCTATTTTTCCATGAGATTTGTGAATGAGGATTTGAAATGATATGGCACTTGATTGCAAATCTGAACCTCTGTTCTATCAGAAGTTTTAGAGATTACACTGAAATTCTCCTAGCTTTGGATTTCTCATGTGAAAACATGCAATCATATAAATATCATGCATATGCTGGACAATTATATGAAAAAAATCTAAGTAGCTTGAGCAGCTCATGGTTCCTAGTAATTGATAGAAAACAGAATAAGACAGAAAGAAAAACTCTGGTAAAGCTTCTTCTCAAAAAAGATCTTGACAAAAGTAAAATCCTGATGTTAAATGCGAATAATTTGAACCCTTTTACAAACCATAGCACATCCTTATTGGAATACTACTCTGATTAGGAAAACACTTAAAGTTATTTAAAATTATGAAAAGTGTATATGTAGCATGATCAATAGACTTTATGTACTCCAATGCATATTTCATTTGTCCTGTAGCCATTAGTACCCTCTTTCACGTTCAATATTCTCTGAGTGTAAATCATAAGTAATATTTCACCTTGGGTGAAAGTGGCAGAAAGACACTGTAACTGCTTTTTTAGGAGAAGCTAAAAGTATTAAAACTCTTTGTCTAATAAAACTAAGCCTTTTGGAATTATGACTGCCTAGTCTTTAATAAACTAATGGGGGATGTGGATAGGATTAGTAAGGCATAGTCATCCAACCAAAAGTACATTAAATTTAGAAGCACTCTTTGAAGCATGAAAGAGTTCAATTTGGGGCAAATAAGAAGCAAGGAACAAACAATTTCTCAGAGCTGCCAAATTAGATAATATGAGGATTAAGCACCAATGTCCATGCATTTTACTCATAGAAGAGGTCCTTAGGCTCTCATTCAGATATTTCTGACCTTTCTAGGAAAATAATGCCAAAAAATTGTCTACCTAGTTTATTTTGATTGCACAACATATTTGAGCAATTCATTTAAAACAATACCAAGTTATCCAAGTTAGCTGTAGTATTGTTAAGAATATATGAAGGTACAAGATACCTATTTAAAGAATGTTCCAAAATTTTATATATATATATAAATGAACTATAGCATTTAAGCTAACCCTTACAAAATAAACTTTCATATTCTTAATTTTAAATAAAATACCTAAAGTTTAATAAAGTTAAATAATACTGTAATAGTTTTTACTTGGGTGTCAAGCCACTTTCCTGAAGTCAAGACCTATTTTAGGATATGAAATTCTAAGCTTCTACTATCAATGGTTGTGACTAAAGAAGTAAATTTTCCAAAGACCCTAGTACAAATCAATACTAAAAGCACCTACAAGGCTATTTATGACAACTCTGAAGATTGACAATGGAAATAGTTTGCCCAGGATTTAAGTTCTTTAAGAATAGCACTATTATCATAGTTATTTGAGATAATCTTTGATACTTAATTATATTTATTTCTACCTTTCTTTTATAATAGTATTTTTCATGCTTAATTTTATCTTGCCTCAAAACATAATCATCAATAATGATCTGCAATGATTGTTTTCTTGAATATCCCTATTATAGCATTGTGCTCATTTTACACAATGATAATAAGCGCAATAAAAACCGGTTTCTGATTAAAATTTCAAAGTAATAGAAATAGAAAATAAATGACTTAAGACAACAGAAACTAACATGTAAATTGCCTCTGTAACCCAAAACTCCCTTTGAGAATTAATAATATTAAAAATCACTGAAGAACATTTTTCCCTTCTTACAGTTCAAAATCTATCGGTAATACCCCAGAAGCAAGAAGCAGACCCAGTGCCCAGACCTTTATTATTGCAGCAGCAGAAGGAGTCCAGGATCTTTGTAGAGTTCATTGATTCCAGTGCTGGAGAAAGGAAAGAAAACAGAGAAATGTCAAAAGTGCATAGGGAACTAACCTGAAAATTTTCCCCACAGCAAACTTACAATACCTTGATGAACAAAATCAATAATGATAACACTGAATTATAACCTAAAGAATAAAATAAGCACGCCTGAGTCCCTGATGATGAAAGAAAGAGTGGAAGAAAGAAAAAGACGCAACTGTTTAGAGAAGAGACCCAATTAAAATTGTAGAAAGTTTGAGGGATAGAAAATCACCAATAGAATTCCAAAATGAGAATTATAAACTATATCATAAAAGAGAAAACTAGTAAATGTACAGTGTATATTTTTAGCAGGTACTGTTTTAACTAATTGCTCAAGGTCTATACAACCAGCAATGCTTGGGTTAACACCATGTAACTCCCTGATTTATGCACGGAGAAGGGCAAACCAGTTTTGGGGTGTCCTTTTCAATCTGATCATTAAAAAGTCAGAGAAACAAAACTTAAGAAATATTCTACATAAATGACCTGACTGCTAAAAAATGTCAAGATCATAAAATGTAATGAAACACTGAAATTTGTCACAGATTGGAGAAAACTGTATTAGATCCCTGATGCTGCTGTAAAAAAATAAAATAAAATAAAATAAAATAAAAAATTACCACAAATTTAGTAGCTAACACAAGTTTATTGTCTTACTCTTCTGTACGTCAGAAGTTTGACATGGTTCTCATGGTCTAAAAGAAGGTATTCGTGGGGCTGTGTTTCTTTATATAGGTTCTGGGATAAAATTCAGTTCCTTGGCTGTTCTAGAGTCCAGTTGATGACTAACTTTTTTTGGTTTGGCCCATTTTCCTTATCCTTCATGCCAACAACTTCACATCTCTGTCACCTATCTTCTATCTTCACATCTATTTATGACTACACCCAGAAACAATTTTCTGCTTTTAAGGATTTATGCAATAAGAAAGAACCCACCTGGGAAATAAAGAATAATTTGCGTAACTCAGCACCTAAACCTTTAATCACATCTGCAAAGTCTATTTACCATGTAAAGTAAAATATTCACAGGTATTGGGCATTAAAGCATGACATCTTGGGGAAGAAGACAGTGTGAGCTTAATTCTACCTATCACAGCAAGATGAGAAATAAAACAATCCTAGATTAGATTCCAAACCAGAAAATGAATATTAATGGTGAAATTCAAGTAAATTCTGCTGTTCAGTTCATCATACCATATAAGGTTTTGCTGTGTCTCCTACCAAATCTCATCTTGAATTGTAGTTCCCATAATCCCCAGGTGTTGTGGGAGGGTCCTGGTGGGAGGTAATTGAATCATGGGAGTGGTTACCCTCATACTGTTTTCATGATAGTGAATGAGTTCTGAGATTTGATGGTTTTTCCCCCACCCCTGCCTCTTTTGCCCACATTCTTCTCCTTCTTGCTGCCTTGTGAAGAAGGATGTGTTTGCTTTCCCTTCTACCATGATTATAAGTTTTCTGAGGCATCCCTAGCCATGCCAAACTGTGAAGCAATTAAACCTCTTTCCTTTATAAATTACCTAGGTATGTCCTTTTAGAAGCATAAGAACAGACTAATACATCATATTAATGTTAATCTCTGAATTTTGATAATTTTTCTGTAAGTCTAAAATCTCAAAGTCACAACTTAGACAAGAAAGTGCAGACACTGGTTGCCTGGTGCAAGAAATAGGGAAGAGGTGAAAGAATGAGAATTAACAATTAATGGACAAGATAATTTAGGTTACAAAATGTTTTAAAACACTTTTATGATAAGTATTGAATTGTACACATGACATTAATGAATTTGTCTCAATTCATTTGAGACATTAATGAATATGTCTCAAAATTTGCATATGTTTTAGAAAGTATAGAGTATGCCTAGTTTATTTTTTACTCTTTTCAAAGCCAATTTTCAAAAGATTAACATATAGACTATTGTTAGTAACATTTTTGCTTGAAAAATTAAATAGAATGCAAAACACTCTCTCCTCTTACATCCTTAGGTATACACACTTGTGTGACTTTTAAAGACATGTAGTGTATTCTTTGGTATTGAAACTCTTCAAAGAAATCAGTCTATTCCATTTGAATAGTACAAATCTTTCTTGTGGGATCTATTGTATTGCCCTAGAGAGTCAAGCAGTGGCTACATAGCATAATTTATGCCCATATTACTATACCTTTAATTAATAAAGAAGTATTATAGAATGATGCAGAAAATCTACCAAAATCATGATCATAAAAATGATAGTACTATACTCAATTTCTTTTAAGACAATCTTCAATAACCTAGAGTTTTATTTAGGGTAATAACTTAAGAAATTATATTTTTAAATATAGTCACTCTAGATGACAATTGACAATTATAATTGAATATAAATTATTTTAAATTTTCACTTAAAATGATCAAAGTGACCATCCCTCTTTTAGTAGTAGTATGTGTTTATGTATTATGTGTTTAGTATTATGTGCTTATGTGTAACGGTACTACGTGTAGGCTGTTCACATAGCCTGGCACATGGCAGTATTATGAGCTTATATGTGGGCTAGTCATGTCTATAATATTTTCCTTATATTTAAAATTATTGATTTCTATTTAAAGATTTTGAGATGTGGAATTTGAATTTCTGTAAGTAAACAAGGTAAAATTCATTAGCAATTTGGTGAAATATTTCCTAAATTATATCAACTGCAAATATGTGGCTTCTTTCTTAGTGCTCTATAACTTTTTATTTTAAATTGAAAAAGAAATTTTTTTAAAAGAAATTCAAGTGATACTTTTTCAATGTCAAAACAAAAAATATATTACTACTAAGTAGAGATTTCTACAGGATAGTAGTGATAGGGTTTATGGAGTTTTAGTATGGTGACTTCTTCCTTTATATTTGAGTCGATGAGAGACATATAAAAAATGTTTTACCATGAGTGTCTTGAGTGTCACCAATTAAGATAAAATTCTAGGCTTACCACTCCATCAGTCATTAGTTATTGATATCATTTGGGACATTTAATCTTTCTTTAACTCAGGTTCTTCATTTATACAAAATATAGTGATCTAAAATGATATAATGAAAAAAGAAATAATCTCAAACAGTAGTTTTAAACTATTAAGAACAAATCTTACTATTTATCTCCAGAATAAGCCACTTGCTTCTTCAAAGATCTCTAACAAAAATTTAACTAAAATTTTCCAGCACTCATTTGATATGAAAATAATAGTTTTATTGACTTGTCTATATTGTAAGAACTTTGTGCATAATCAGATATATTTCTTAGAATCTTCCAAAATAGGGTTGCATTTTCAGATTCACACATGCTAAGTTACAGTTAATCTGTCTAGCAAGTGCTGATAAATAAAATGCTCAAACTGAAATTATTATATGATTTGTTATGTTTTATTAGGCAACAGTCAGATGCAAACTCCAATTAAGTGTTGCTTATTTGATTTTAAAAATAAATTTTATCTAAAGATAAAAGACAAGCCATAGGAGAGGTCATAATAGCTATTTTACCACAATACTCAAATATTTGGAAAACAGAGAAAAATTGTTTGTTCAGTTCTGGAACTATATAAACTTAATCATTTATTTTAAGATGTATTTCTCCTAGCCTTATAACATTATAGCATTATTGACTACTTGCTTGAAATATTGTCATTGGGAATATGAAAGAATGTTTCAAGTCTTTGTAAATACCTCTTTTCACACTTGATGAGACAACTGTTTTGGTGGCCTTCAGTCAAATGACCTCTAAAAATACAAAATAGAGGGAAAAATGCTTATCTTGCAACTATAAAAATGAGATTTTAGCATTTATTTCCTAAAATGAAGAAGGGTTGAATGTCACCACATTTGCAACTTAGACTTGTATTAATTTTATATTAAGTATGGACATTGTATTACGCTAAACCATATTAAATAAAATATTACAAAATATGTTAACCTATGCATGGGGAAATATATTTCATAAAATATAGAAATAGTTCAAATAAGTATGTACATATATTCCAATTAAAGCACTCAAGAATGAACACTCTAATCATTCTAAGGTCTATATTTCTTACTCATGCTATTTACAGAATGTATAATGCCTTATATTAAAGTCCCAAAGCAAACATTTTTATTCTGTAAATAATTCAAAGGAGTTTAACTGTCTTTAAACAAGGAAAATTCATTGTTTTCTGTTTTTAATAAAATTAAAATTGTCTTAAAATAAGAAAAAAATAAACTTAGCTAAATTATTTTCGTTAAAATATTTCCTTTTGGATTTTTGTCTATACCTACTCTTCACTTAACATAATCCAAAAGATATGATTAAAACATGTTACATCTATGCCAAAAAATGTTCATGGTCCACCATTTTATGCCACTTGCATCCTAAAAATTTTGCCTGCCACAATCTTTTGAATGCTATTTGTAAGACATGAGACCTTATGAATCAAGGATTAAAAACATTATAAGTCACAGATTAGTCAGCTTCATGAGCATCAGCATCTGTGTTGCTTTCCCTAGATTCCAAGTCCCAAGGAAACAACACAATATGGGCCCAGATGCACTGCACTTGCAGTAAGTTAACTTATAAGAAAGGAAATCTGAATCTCCTATATTGGGCGATAAGCATGACTGCCCCTTTTTTCAGGAAGAATACACTATCTTTACAATACTACATAGTCAGCATAACTGGACTTGGTTTTAGAGAGAGACACTATTAATCTTCTAAGAAGGTATGCTATAAAAAAATTAGTAGGCCGGGCGCGGTGGCTCAAGCCTGTAATCCCAGCACTTTGGGAGGCCGAGACGGGCGGATCACAAGGTCAGGAGTTCGAGACCATCCTGGCTAACACGGTGAAACCCCGTCTCTACTAAAAAATACAAAAAACTAGCCAGGCGTGGTGGCGGGCACCTGTAGTCCCAGCTACTCGGGAGGATGAGGCAGGAGAATGGCGTAAACCCGGGAGGCGGAGCTTGCAGTGAGCTGAGATCCGGCCACTGCACTCCAGCCCCGGCGACAGAGCGAGACTGCGTCTCAAAAAAAATTAGTAAAAAGATTGTTCACTGCTAAGGACAACAAGTTACTTGCTTGAAAGATATACGAACACAGGAAATTCAAAGAGATTCCTACCTTGTTTTAATAACTTTTTGGCTTATGCATCTTTTTCATGAATATACCACTCTACAATCTAATTAATCTAACTTAAAAAGACTGGAACCATATCTACTTAATCTGTGCCATACAGCATTCAACTAAAACGACTTTCAATAGGATTCTATACAGGAAGATGAAACCAACCTACAATATTGACCTCAGCAATGCCTCACCCCTGAGTTCCACATCTAGCCGGATCCAAGGAAAAAAAAAATTCCATAAACTATTTCACAGACTTCAATTTGGTAAGAACAAAGAGTAGGGAAATTACTTAACACAGAACAACCCTGACCAGAGAGTTGAGACTGATTTAAATCACTTTGGGGACCGAAGAGGTGTTACTGATCACTTCAGCTAACTTCAGGAAGAATTTTTCTACTGTCTTTTCTAATTTGATGACTCCCATTGTAGAGATAATGTCCCAAATGGTAGGCATAAGTAATCAGTCACTTATCCCACAAGAAAGCTCCCACAAAGACCATTAGAAGCCTCATTTTGGGGAGGAATATGTAGTCATCTGAGAGATACATGATCTACTGCTTGTGCTTCTTTAAACTCCTATAGCAACCTCTTTGGTTTAAGGCTGTGTTTCCAGGAAAGAGACAGCAAATGCTTTACTTTTACATAAGATGTTCAGTCCTAGGGCACATATGGTGACCTTGGAAATATTACGTTGAGTACAACTGTTGAGGCTTCCCAGGTGAGACCTATATCAGTCAATGATTCCAATGTGGTTTTCCAGATAGCTAGCTGGTCTTTAAATTCCTAGTTCAGTTTAAAGTATTGAATGTCATCATAGTTCAATTAGAAGACAGCTATCCAAGCCATGCTTTCTGTTTACTTCATCACCCAGGTTGCATTCATCTGCTACACAGAATAATTGAGAAATGGCTATGGAATTGCATGTACAAAAGTCATCCATAATTGCTGCCAGGTGTTTCGTGTGAGAGGGACAATATCAGGGTCCTCCTGATGTTTCCAGAGACTTCTTGGTAATATTGACGGATGTGTTGATCAAATTATGATCAGAATCATTTGGCAGGGAGATGCAGACCCAAAAGTCAGGTTAAATTAAGGTTTGTTTATTATTATTATTATTATTATTATTATTATTATTATTATTATTATTTGAGATGGAGTCTTGCTCTGTTGCCCAGGGTGCAGTGCAATGTTGTGATCTCAGCTCACTGCAACCTCCGCCTCTGGGGTCCAAGTGATTCTCCTGCTTCAGCCTCCCGAGTAGCTGGGACTAGAGGCGTGTGCCACCACACTTGGCTAATTTTTGTATTTTTAGTAGAGATGGGGTTTCGCCAAGTTGGCGAGGCTGGTCTCAGGCTCCTGACCTTGTGATCCACCTGCCTCAGACTCCCAAAGTTCTGGGATTACAGGTGTGAGCTAACGCACCCAGCCAAATTAAGGTGTTTATACTAGTTTAAAGGAGCCACATCAGATTCTTTCTCTTTGAGAGAAAAGATTAAAGGGGCAGGTCTGGAAGACAAATTCATTAATGTCTCTGTTTCTCCCGTATTTCTCAAGGTCTAAGGAGCTTCCTACACTGGTGCCTAAGGTTGTTACTCTCTTTCCACTATGACAGAAAAGATGTATTCTATTCAAGTAACTATAACTTAATTTTTTATCTAAATATCACATAATCACACCCAGATTTGTCATTTGGAGGGACTGGGTACAAGAAGTACAAACACAGTTGTATAAAACTTGCAGAAATCCATTATTTCCACAACCATTTCCCTCTTGAGCCAGTTTTGGTGGACTTAGAAAACACAATACACAACCAAGTATTCAATCATTATTTTTCATAACTGAGATCATGTTAGTCAAACTAGTGAATGCAGATGCTTCAATCAAAATTAAATTGAATCTCTTAGATCCCGTTTTCACTGGTATGTCACTTTGGAGCTGCACCAACCAGATGGTCTGGGTGTAGTGATAAGTGCAAAAAAAAAAAAAAAAAAGTATGTCTAGGAATGATAAAGATTAAATCCTGAATATTCAAAAACATTTTAATAAAACTCCCTAGTTTAAAAAAATTGTTTTCCAGGAAGTGGTTAAGAGAAGAAGATTTTTTGCTTGTGCCAACTATATACATACAGCAAATCGGCTTATTAAGATGTTTGGCCCTCGAGGAAGTAAGAGAGACAGGGTTAGAAATTTTTTTTAATTGACATTGGGGTAGGTTCAAAAAACAGAATGATGGTAGTGTTGCAAATGTTTGTTCCCCAGTGCTGCAAAGAAATAGCACTTGAACATAAATTCAATTTTCTCAGTAAGGCCATTTTTTCACTTTCTGCAGAAAGGGTACGCTCATCAGCAGTTTTACCATGAGAGTACACTGAACAAAGGAGACAGGGTTATTTATAACCTGAAGCATCCACCCTGCTGCTGTGTCCGGCTTCCATTGGCTGGAACTGGAATGGGACCTCACATTCTGTATTTGTCCGGATTGGCTAGCAACTTAAAACTTTTCAAAAGAGGCAAAGATGGAGGAGAACAAAGGAAGGAGGAAGTGACCTGTGGAATGCTGAGAGAGGTAAAAACACCTCCAAATAAGGAAGAGGAACAGACTATGACCTAATGCTTGTTTGGACCAGTATAAGCATGCCAGGGCAAATATTTAGGCTAAATTGTGGGAGCTAAGAACACAAAGTATATTGATTTCTTTATTATGGCTAACAGATATTTAAGAGTGGTAGCACAGGTCTTTCAGTACATTTTGCTTTTAAGAGAAGTTACTATTTGTTCTTAATTAGTCGGGGAGGAAAGTCTCTTTTAAAAGGAACCTCTACTTCACTTTTTACAGTACGCACTGTGGATGTCCATCAATATACCTTGACTATCAGCTCATTTTTGAGTGACATATATATAAAAATGTGTCCTTATAGCATACATGTTATATATACATATATATGTCTGATATACAGGTTATATTATGTTATATATGTGTGTATATATGTTATATATGTCTCATGTATATAACCTTTATATCTGACATTTATGTATATTGGACATAACATGTATATATGTCCATAAAAATAACATATATAAAAACAGATTATATATATCAGACTATGAATATAACATATATGAAAAGAGATTATATAGCTATAAAACAGACTATAAACTTTCTGGAACTTTGAAAATATGACATGTTAGTTTCAAAGAAGACAATTATGTGGCTGGAGTTAGCTGGTAAGACTAGAGCAGTAAAATTCTAACCGAAAAATTTGTCAACAGTTTTGAAGCACCGCTGATAGTCCCATGAGGATGTCAAGAAAGTCAATTTACAAAGAGCATATAGATGCAAAGTCCTGCACAATGTGCCTTTTTATGAGGAAAAAAAATGGCATTAGGTTACAGTTGGACACGCAGCAGTAGCCTTTATATTACAAACATATAGTCTTATTATTTGTGATTAGCCTATAGAGTGGATGTGTTACAATGAGTGAATGTTATACGATGGTTGATCTGGGCCCCAGAGATGGTTATCTGAGCTCAATCAGCAATTTGATTACACTTGTTATCAGCAATCCCTGACTCTGAAGCTCTTCATAAATGACCTAGATACTTTGACCAATAGCAGAAATTTATTTCCACTGTCCACAGACATTAAAAGGGTTATCTTCAATCTGCTAGTGTGCTATTTTCCAAATTGCAAACTAAATAGCTGTCATTAAGAGTAGTTTAGTAATTTGTAAAGTATAGCAAGGGAGGAAAAATAGTTCCAGAATTGTGGTATGAAAAGTTCTCTCCCCAGTAAATAACTGTAACAAATTTAAAAAAATAAAAAAAAAAGTTTCCAGAAATTGTTCTAAGTGAATACAAAAGATGAATAAACACTTGTTCAAGAAAATGTACTAAATCTTTATATGAAAAACAAGAATGTGTGGACTTGAACCATGAACCAATCTTTCCCGCCTCAGTTCAGCATAATGAAAGCTCCACTCTGAAGGGGTGAGCCAAAAAGATAGAGATTATTCTTTCACAGCTTGCAGCCAAGGGCAACAGTACTACTTCAGGAGAATCATGCCGCTGTCATTTCTCATTCTGCCAAGCAGTGTGTGGCAGAGGCTATATTTCAGATGAGGATATATTAGAGCGAAAGGGCTTACTTTCTCCACCCCATTTAGAGGGTAGGATCTCAAGTCAGGCATGGAAAGCTGAGAATAATAAAGCCCCTCAACCAACTTGCTCAAAAGGCAGAGGGGTTCCATACTAAAAGAGTCAAGCTGAGAAGACATTGAGATCCCAAAAAAGTGCTCTGTTCGTGAAGCTAGTGTGTCACTCTAAAATAATTGGGCCACTCTCCCTACTCCAAGCAATAGAGAAGGCATGCAGAGATTTTTTCATAGAGGGTGAAACAGGTCATAAGACAGAGTAGTTCCAAAGCATTCTCCAGGAGAATTGACTTCATTTAGACCACAATGTAGGGAACTTAAAGGCATTTGCAAAACAGAGATTTTGGTGGTAAGCAATAGAGGGGAGTTTAGATATCTCATGATAACAATAGGACAAACTATAGGTTACCAAGTTACAACACACACACACACACACACACACACACACACACACACACACGGGCCAGGAAAATGAAGGTAAAAAGACCATTCATGTGGTAAAAACAAACCTAAAAATCTAGTCTCAAAAAACTACTGTTTCAAAGAGACTGTGAAGTAATTTATGCCACAGGGAATTGCTGAAATCAATAGAGCAATCAGTGGGCAATTCATGATGTCTACCAGATAGGGGATATGCCAACAGAGGTAGATAGGTTAACAGAAATATCAGGGAAAGATTATCTATGAAAGCCCTGTAGAATCACTATTATACCAGGGTGATTGTCTTCATACACAAAGATAATCTCCTTATACCTTGGAGAAGTGACAACAGAGGCTTTACACTGTATAGAAAATACACTTTACTGTAGGTTGCAGTGAGCCTAGATTGAGCCACTGCATTCCAGCCTGGACAATAGAGGGAGACCCCCCAAAAAAAAAAAAAAAAGATACAGAAAAGAAAATACACTTTACTAAAATAGTCTTGCCCAAGTTACTAAACAAATAAACACACAATGAAATTAAAATAGTCTTGCCCAAGTTACTAAACAAATAAGCACACAATGAAATAAAAACAAATATAATCCCTGAAGAAAAAGAAAAGGGAAATCAATATCTAGAATTGATAAAATAAATTATCCAAAATGTCCAACTTTAAGCAAAAAATTTTGAGGCACCTAAACAGAAAACTGTGACCCCCCAGAAATGGGAGATGGAGAGCAGCAGTGTTAAAAACTGGATGTGAGATGGCTCAAATGTCAGCCTTAGTAGACAAAGTATTCAAAGTTAACTATTATAATTATATTTGAAATCCTAAGGAAAACCATGTTTAAAGATGTAAAAAAAAAAAAAAAAAAGATAAAATATAATTGCCTCATCAAATATAGAATATCACTAGAGATATAGAAAATATAAAGAATCAAATTAAAATTCTGGAGTTGAAAAGTACAATATTTGAAATAAAAAATTTACCAAAGGGGCTCACAAGTAGATATGAATTGGCAGAGGAAAATGTCAGCAAGCTTGAAGACAAATCTGTAGAAATTGTGTGCTCTATAAAACAAAGAATAAACAAATACATAAATAGAACCTCAGAAATACATGGGACACTATTAAGCACAACAATATATATGTGAAGGGAACACCAAAAGAAAGAAAACAAGAAAGAAAGAAAGTAGCAGATAAATATTTCAAGTAATTACTTAACAATTTTATAAAATACATTAATCCTTACACCAACAAGTTCAATGAACTCTAAGTAGAATAAGTGCAGAGAGATTCATAACCACGTACATCATAGTAAAAATACTTCAGGACAATGACAGAGAAAAAATATTTAAAGCAGCAAGAAAAATCATTTCATCACATTCAAAAAAGCTCTAATATGAGAAACAGCTAATTTCTGACCAAAAACAACTGAGGCCAGAGGAAGTGAGAAGACATACTCAAGGCACTGAGAGAAAAAATGTATCAACCAAGAATCTTATACTGCGAGCACATGTTTTCAAATATAAAGGTGAAATAAAGAAATGCCCAAATAAACAAACCATAGAGGTTATTTGCAAGCAAAACTGTTTGACAAGAAATAATGAAGTTCTTTATGGTGAAAGCAAGTGACCCCATAATGTAATTAGAATCCACATGAAAAAACAGCACAGGAAAAAATAAATTATGTAAGTATGAATGATAGTAAAAATGCATATTTCTTCTTCTTATACACTTAACCAACTTAAGTAGTAATTCTATAAAACAATAGTTATACCATTGCATCATTGGGCATATAACAAATTTAAATATAGTACACTTAAAAATGAAATCATAATAATTACATTACTATATATACAGATTAGACAAACTGATCAAAAGTCAGAGAATGTGAGACTAGAAAAAAGTCAACCAACCAATCAACAAACAAACAAAAAAGACTCAAGTGTATGCAATCTATAGGAGAAATACTTTAGCTCCAAAGACACAAATAGATTCAGAATTAAAGGGCAAAAACTGTGCTTTATGCAAACAGTTAACTTAAGAAAGCTAGAGTAAATATATTAGGAGAAAAAATTGAGTGAGTTTATTATCAGACAAATGTTTTCAGATGTACAGAAGAAACAGAATTATTTTAATAGTAACAATCAATCAATCCATCAGAAATATATAACAATATAAACAAATATGCAACCAGAAATACAGTGCCAAATTTGTTGAAACAAAAACTCACAGAATTGAAGAAAAATAGGCAATTAAATAGCAACAGATAGAAACTTTAATATCCCACTTTCAATAATAAATAGAACAAATAGTAAGAAAATCAGAAAGGAAATAGAAGATTTAAACTTTACAAGTCAGTTGTTCCTAACAAACAGCCATCTATGAAACACTTCATTCAATGAAAGCTGAATTTACTTCTCAAGTGCACCCAGAATATTCTTTAAAAAATTATAGGTAATAAAATAAGCCTCAATAAATTTCAAAGAATTGAAAGCACACAGTATACATTTTGGAACTGAAATACAATAATGTTAGAATCCGTAACAGAAAAAAATCTTGGAAATGCACAAATACTATTAAACTAAACAACATGCAATAACCAATCAATAAATTACAAAAGAAATTACAAGAGAAATTAGAAAGCCCTTTGATATTAATGAAAATGAAGACAAAACATACCCACATGCATGGAATACAGCTTAATCCATGCTTAGAAATGTATGCCTATAATGCCTACAATCAAAGAAACAAAATATTAAAAAGAAGGGCATACTAAATCTAATATAAAGAGAGGAAATAAAATAATAAAGATTAGAATGAAATGGAGAATAAAAAAATATAGAAAAAAATACAACTAGAGTACATTCAGCATTAACTGAAAAAGGTTACACACCATAACCAAATGGAAAATATCCTCAGAATGCAAGGTTGGCTCAACATCCCAAAATAAATTAATGCAATATATTGTATAAATAGAACAAAAGACCAAAACTACATTATCATCTCCACGAACCCCCCCCCAAAAAAAAAACTTCTGATATAGATAGAAATTCAATACCTTTATGATAAAATCCAACACCTTTTAAGATAAAAAAAAAAACAGACAACAAACTAGAAATAAAAGAATATTTCTTCACCCTGATATTTATCATAGTGACTATGAAAAACCCCCAGCTAACCTCATACTTTATAGTCAAGGACTGAATGGTTTCCTTCTAACTTCAGGAGAAGAAAAAGATGCTTTCTCTCACCACTATTATTCAATACTGTATTGGAAATTCTCACCAGATATATCAGGCAACAAAAGTAAATATCATACACGATGGAAATAAAAAAGTAACGACAATCTCTATTTGCACGACATAATCTCACATATAGAAAAGTCTAAGGAATTTACTAAATATATTAATCAAATATGTGAATTCAGCAAGGTTACAGGATGCATAATCAATATACAAGAATCAATTCTATTTGTACACATTGACAATGAACTAAATGAAAATCAAAATGAGGAAAAAAATGATTTCAAATACCATCAAAAAGTACAAAATACTGAGATAAGATTTAATCAAAAAGGACATGATATGTACACTTAAGACTACAAAACATTTTATTTAAAGAAATGAAATAATAAATAAATGGGAAAAAACACATTTTCATAGATTTAATATTGATAAAATGCTATTACCTAATTAATTCACACAATTCCTATCAATATCCTAGTTGGCATTTCCTGAAGAAATTGACAGGTTGATTTTAAAATTATTACATATGAGTCCCAAAATGGCAAAAACAATTTATAAAATAAAGAAAAAAATTGGCCGGGCATGGTGGCTCAAGCCTGTAATCCCAACACTTTGGGAGGCCGAGACGGGCGGATCACGAAGTCAGGAGATCGAGACCATCCTGGCTAACACGGTGAAACCCCGTCTCTACTAAAAAATACAAAAAAAAAAAAAAAAAAAAACTAGCCGCGCAAGGTGGCGGGCACCTGTAGTCCCAGCTACTCAGGAGGCTGAGGCAGGAGAATGGCATGAACCCAGGGGGCGGAGCTTGCAGTGAGCTGGGATTAAGCCACTGCACTCCAGCCTGGGTGACACTCCAGCCTGGGCGACAGAGTGAGACTCCGTCTCAAAAAAAAAAAAAAAAAAAAAAAGAAAGAAAGAAAGAAAAAGAAAGAAAAAAATTAGATGACTTATCTTTTCTGCATTCAAAACTACCCAAAACTTGTAAGACATTGTGACACTTCCTTAATGATAGACACAGTTCCATAAAATAGAATGGAGAGATCAGCGATAAACCCCTGTGTTTATGAGCAAATGAATTTTGATGGGGAAAATAACTGGGATAATTGTATATCCACATGGAAAAGAATGAAATTCTTTCTCTTCTGCAAACCACATAAATAATTTAAGCCAAAATGATGAAATATGTAACTGTTAAAGTGAAACTATCAAATTTTTAGAAGGAAATATAGGAGTAAGTCTTTATAAATTTGGTTTTGATAGAGCCTTTATAGCTATAACATACATAAAACAATCACAAGCAACACAAAAATAGAATAAGTTGAACTTCATCAAAATTAAAAACTTGTGCTTCAAAATATACCATCAAGACTGAAAAGACAACTCAGATAATCAAGAATATTTGCGAAATATACATCTGATTATAGACTTTAATTTATAAAATATGTCCCCTTCATTTCAATAAAACAAAGAAAAACTCATTAAAAATAGATTATGGATAATAATAGAAAGTTCTTTAAATAACATATACAAATGGCCCATAAGCCCATGAAAAGATGCTGGCCAGGCTCAGTAGCTCATGCCTGTAATCCCAGCACTTTGGGAGGCTGAGGAGAGGGGATCGCTTGAGCTCAGGAATTCAAGACCAGCCTGGGCAACATTATTGAAACCGTCTCTACAGAAAATACAAAAATTAGCTGGGCATGGTGGCATGCGCCTGTAGTCCCAGCTACTCAGCAGACTCAGGTGGAAGGAGGATGATCTAAGCCTGGGAAGCAGAGGTTGCAGTGAGCCAAGATGACACCGTTGCACAGGCTGACACCCTATCTCTCTCTCTCTCTCTCTCTCTCATTCTCACACACACACACACACACACGCGCACACACACGATGCTGAACATTGTTAGCCTAGGGAAACACAAATCAAAACCATAATGAAAAACCTCTTCCTACACTAGAAAGGCTATTTTTTAAATTTGCTTTAATAAAATAAAAATATAATCAGTGTTATACAGAAAGTGACAAAATAGAACCCACGTACACTACTCGTAGGAATGTAAAATAGCGCACCTACTTTTGAAAACAGATTGGCCATTCCTCAAAATATTTAAATGTACTGTTTCCACACAATCCAGAAATTCCACTCCTAGGTATGTACTTAAGAGAAATGAAAACATATGTTCACACAAACACTTTCATGTGGATGTTTATAAGAGTATTATTCATAGTAACCAAATATCAGAAACTAAACAAATGTTCATGAACTGATGAGTGGATAATGTATATATGTATAATAGAATCTTATTCATCAATAAAAAGAATAATAACTACTACATGCTACAGTGTGAATCAAACATGTTGAATGTTTAAACATTCAACATAACATAGCATGTTCAATGATACGATATCAATGAATATAATATGCTAAGTGAAAAAACTAGTGAAAAAATATATTTTATAACTCTACTTACATGAAATGTCCAGAATAGTGAAATCTATGATGACAGAAAGTAGACTGGCATTTGCCCAGGGGTCAGGTATGGGAGGAAATGAGGAAAGACTACTAATGGTGCAGGGTTTCTTTTTTTCTTTTATTGAGATGGAGTCTCATTCTGTAGCCCAGGCTAGAGTGTAATGGTGTGATCTTGGCTCCGTGCTACCTTTGCCTCCCTGGTTCAAGTGATTATCCTGCCTCAACTTCCCAAGTAGGTAGGATTACAGGATCCCGCCACCACGCCCAGCTAATTTTCATATTTTTAGTAGAGACATGGTTTCACCATGTTGGTCAGACTGGTTTTGAACTCCTGACCTCAGGTGATCCACCCGCCTCAGCCTCCCAAAGTTCTGGGATTACAGGCATGAGCCACTGTACCCACCCCACAGAATTTCTTTTTATGATGATGAAAATGTTTTAACATTGTGTTGATAGTTACACAACTCTTTGAATATAATGAACACCATTGAATCTTATACATTAAATTGGTAAAATGTATGTGTGAATTAAATCAGAATAAAACTTTTATATAAAAGAATATACCCCTGAAATAAAAACAATAGCATGTTATATATCCTTAACCTCAAACTAGGGGTCCATGGTCCCAGGGAAGAAGAACTTTTGATATTAGTAAATTTAACTACAATTTTCAAACTTATGTATCAGCTTCTCGGTATGTTTTAATAAATGCATTGTGTGTGTAATATGGACCAGGAACTTAGGGTCTTCCACTTACAGACTTTCACCTATCAGGCTAGTGCTTTTTCTTCATATGGTGAAATGAGAGATAAAAGTTTCATCAGAGAGACAACTGCTACTATTTTATGTATAATCAAGTTGCTACAGGGGCTGTTCGGCTGCATTCTAGAATATATCATCTCCATTTGACTAGTGAGATTTTTTGTATACTACCCACCATGTTAGTCATGAAATCCAAGATGATCTACAGCAAATTGAGAATTTCAAACTAGAGAGTCAAATGGCCTCATTGGGTGAGATATGTAGTTTCAACAAAATTCCAGTAGCAAGACAAGAGCTGCTTTTCAAAAAAGGGTATACCTGATAGCTGTCCACAACCGATCCTATTAGAGATAGGCAACACATTCAAAATTCCAAAGAGTGCTTCTCGGTGGAGGTTGCCTTCATTTGCCAGAGGTTCTAATCATCAAAATATCTATAGCAGAGGTTTTACCTCATAGGTTTTATTAGCATATTGGAATCTTAAAAATACAAGAGGTTCTGCACTTTCAATTCCCCTCAATCAGAGAATCTACTTTGGGACTTACAGGATGGGGAAGAGGGAGCATAGAATATAAGAAGCAGTTCACAATACATCAGTTCTTACTATACATATAGAGATAGAAACAACAACATACATTACATGGTCCTAAAAGGTGCCACACACAAGTTCATGTTAGGGTGCTTTCTCCACTCAAAAACTTACCCGAACTCCAGAAACTTCTGCATCAATATTTAAAAGAGACATAAAAGTTTGGTTCTCTTCCCTCCTCAAATTTCTCTGAGAATGTATAGCCATAGTCACTCTTGGAAATAACTGGAATTCATCTCCAGCCCAACCATCTTTCATGTTAAATCAGCTGCAGAGAGAAGAAAATCATCTTTCATGTTAAAGCAGCTGAAGACAGATGAGAATCAATAGAGGACAAGAGTGTCTCCAAACCAGTGATTGAGGAATATTTACTTTTAGTTTCATGCAGCATTATAGTTGCTTGATGCTCAACCAGATTTACAATATTTTGTTCTAATGTTTCGTACCTCACATTGGTTGTAAAGTCATTACCAGCACCAACAGCTTCAGCTTTGAAGATCCCTTGACTCATCAATCACAGCCACATCACTTTGCTTTTCCTCTGGAACCATAGTTTACCCCTCTGGATGGCCTAGGCTCGTTTTCGCCTTCCAACTTTTATTTTAGATTCAGAAGGTACAAGTGGAGTTTTGTTTTATGCGTAAATTCTGTGTCACAGAGGTTTGGTGTACAAACTGTTTTGTTGCCCAGGGTAGTGAGCATAGCATCCAATAGATAATTTTTTGATTTTCACTCTACTCCTACCCTCCACCCTCACGTAGGCTCCAGTGTCTATTGTTTCCTTCTTTGAGTCCATTGGTACTCACTGTTTAGCTCCCACTTATAAATGAGAACATGTGGTATTTAGATTTTTTTGTTCCTGTATTAATTTGCTTAGAACAATGGCCTCCAGCTGCACCCATGTTGCTGCAAAGGCATACTTTCATTCTTTTATATGGTTACATAGTAATCCACGGTGTACGTGGCCCACGTTTTCTTTATCCACTCTAGTATGAATGGGTTTCTAGGTTAATTCCACATTTTGCTATTGTGAATTGTGCAACAAAGACCTCAAAAGCAATTGCAACAAAAAACAAAAATTAACAAGTGGGACCTAATCAAACTAAAGAACTTCTGCACAGCAAAAGAAACTATCAACAGGGTAAAAAGAAAACCTACAGAGCTAGAGAAAACATTTGCAATCTATGCCTCCTACAAAGGTCTAATATCCAAAATCTATAAGATGCTTAAATAGTCCCTTTTAAAAAGTTTATTTTTATTTGAGTCATTTTCTGTACAATTGTCCCGATACTGTCTCATCTTTCTGGACAGTTTTAACTCAAGAGAGAGAGGGGTGCCTTTCATGTTAGAAAGGATGATTGCAAGAATTTATGTAGATTTATTTGGGTCTGTTGCTTATTCTCTTGAAGTTCACTTCACTGGTATTTTAAGCCTGATTTGGAGCAATAAAATCTACAATAGTATTCAACACTTTATCTGTGCTTTCACATGAGAGTTGTCTGTCTCACAGAAACTTTCCCGAGACTACCAAATCCCTTACAATACCCTATACTTACTGTCAATAACTCAATAAAAATTATTTCTATATTTATTTCTTAATTAATACAATGCTGTCATGATAGAGGACTTTGAACTGTACAATGGCCACCTCTTGCCATGTTTTCCTAACAAGCACCTCTTTCTCTCCCAATGACCCAAAGTTTTAAAAATTCTCTGATTTTTGACTGATAGTATTAATGAATTTTCTTCTTTTTTTGTGCAGCAGAGTTAACATATCTCTGTATCTATTGTCAGAGAGAAAAGTCAGAACCTTCTGCTCACCCAGGATAAATCACAGTACTAACGATTGCAGTGGAACAAACTTATCTGAATGCCAGACAGCAAGAAAATGCCTCTTCTGGAAGAAGAATTACCACCAACCAAGACAACACTCAGAAGACTGATTTTTGAACCATTTTCCAACACTCACGTCTCAATTCCTCTTTACTAAAAGTCAACAAAATCCTGGAGCATATCCCCAATTTTCCTGAAAATTGATGTACCTGTTGCTACTAATGTCTATGGACTCCCTCAAGTCCTATAAATTGTCTACCAAATCTTCAGAAAAAGCCATCTCACTATGAGCATTCACTTTTTCACACCAAAATGTCAAGAAATAACAAGGGTCTGAAATTTTACCTTACCTGCCAGTCACAAGTTAGCCTGCCACAATTTCATAGTTACTGGTAGAAGACAACACTTATGAGTCAGAGAGAAAGGACCCCATTACTCACAGCACAGCAATCAGGATGCATATCAACACGTGATTTCCAGCCAAATCTCACAGATTCAAGACAATGTAGACCCAGTGGATGCCTGTATATGAAGTGGTTTGCATTAAAGAATAGGGGCCCTCCACTTAGAAAACAGTCATGACTTAAAGCATGCTCATTCTTTGCTTTGAATTCAGGCACTGCATTGATTGAACTGGAGAGTGAACACATTCACTGTCTGCTATAGAGGAAAACACTATCTCCATATTCCAATCCTATAAGCAAATCTGCCCTTTGCCTCGAGGCAATAGATATTTATCCACGTATTACAAACCCATTTAGTATACAGACATCTTTAGAAAGATAGCTGAGACCAACAAACATAATTGCCTCATCTCAAGATGTTCAGAAATGCAAGACAACCATAGAAAACAGTCTCTCAACAATCCACGCTGGCAATTTGTGTTTAGTTATTTAACACATATCTCTGCAAACTCAAATAATATTTCTGAAATAGTGGGATTTTTTAAAATGAAATATATACCTATTCCTATTAATAATGTACCATTATACTTACAAACTATAAGGGAACTTCAAAAATATTTGCATAATTTAATAAAATTTCCATGTTATGAGCACAATTAGGCAAATGTTCATTATTTTTATACAAAACCCTTTTATGGGAATAGGTTTTTGTCATTGAATCTATTCTTATAACGTTTTGTTTTTCTTACACTTTTTTTTCAGCAACATTACCTAAAAAAATACTTAGCCTTAAATCATAAGCAACACAAATTTACAAATTACTCAGTGTAAATTCAACTTTTTTAAGATGAGGAACCTGAAGAAAATTGAGCTTAAGAGTGAGGTTGTGTTAGTAACAGTGAATGACTAAACATGTGGCCTTAATGTGCAGGTATCTGACTTCCTATGAATTCCTTTGTGAGAAAGAACGAAATCCCAAGCCTCTCACATGACTAAATGGACACCCTCTTGGCCAAGGGAACCTAGGAGAAATCGTGAAAATTGAGTTCCCAACCATGACAGAATGGGAGGTTGGACATACATTTTTACACTAGGACCCCTCACTAATCATCATTAGGCTTTCTTCCCTAAGCACTAAACAGAAAACAGCCCTTTCTTTTTGTTTTTGTTTTTTTGTTTGTTTGTTTGTTTGTTTTTTGAGATGGAGTCTTGCTCTGTCGCCCAGGCTGGAGTGCAGTGTCGCTATCTAGGCTCACTGCAAGCTCCACCTCCCGGGTTCACACCATTCTCCTGCCTCAGCCTCCCGAGTAGTTGGGACTACAGGCACTCGCCACCACGCCCGGCTAATTTTTGGTATTTTTAGTAAACACGGGGTTTCACTGTGTTAGCCAGGATGGTCTCGATTTCCTGACCTGCTGATCCACCTGCCTCAGCCTCCCAAACTGCTGGGATTACAGGTATGAGCCACCCTGCCCAGGCAAAACAGCCCTTTCAAAAGGCTCTGCACAGCCAATTTTTAACAACCGTCTAATAATGCAAAGTCTTCCCTTTTAGCAGCTTCAATGAAACAACTTACCAGTATTCCTTCCTGATAAGAGACAACCAAACAGGAAGGTGGTTCTGGCCAATCTATGAATAATGTACAGTGAGGATTTTTCATGTCTTCTGCTTCACCTTTTGAGTACAGAGGGCTGGAAACTCCACCATTGGATCATGTTAATTTTTTGGACATGGGACCCACAGACAGGCATGAAGCTTAACTGTACATGTGCATGTTTCTCCTTTCATAAATATTCATGACTCCTCTATATCTGGCCATCCTGCTCAGCATAAATTCCTGTTCCCTTGCCACTCCCTTGAAATATCTGTTTCCAGCTTCTGACCAAGACCTATGGTTCCCAACCTGTCGGCATGGCCACACTTTAAGGCTGCAACCTTTTATGAGAAAGAAAGTCCTTCTTTCCAAATTTATTTGGATTTATTATTCAGTTAACACCCATTATGATTTTTTTAACATATTTATCCATTTGTATGAAAATATGAAAAATCAAACAAGGAAAAAGTATACACTTCATATATATACATATATATTCATATATGTATAGAATAAGTAAAAAATAAATGTTAAATTTATGCCAAAAAGTTAATATATGCAGAAATGTATGCATGCCATTTAGCAGGAAATGCACAGTGACATTAAAAGTTCCATTTAGATGAATTAATGCCACTATATTATTGAAGCTAAGAAGGATCATCTACATTTATAAAACCTCATATCCTAAAATAGCCCTACTTAAATGAGTCAAAACGTAGACTGTATATTTATGCATTATGTATATGAGCTAAAAATTGGAAAATGAAGATTGGCAAAAACATCAAGAGATATTCATTTCACATTTCTATTGAATGACAATTGCATGAGTATAAAAATGTAGGAGTCTTCAGAGTATGTATAAAGTACAAGATAAATTCTCTTCTCATGAAGAGTTTACAAAATATATTAGGTAAGGAAAAACAAGAGAGACAAATTATCTAAAAATAATAAAATAATATTAAAAGCAGAATAATAGCCTGTAATCCCAGAACTTTTGGAGGCCGAGGCAGGCAGATCACCTGAGTTTGGGAGTTCAAGACCAGCCTGACGAACATGGAAAAACTCCATCTCTATGAAAAATACAAAATTAGCCTGGCATAGTGGTGCATGCCTGTAATCCCAGCTACTCGGGAGGCTGAGGCAGGAGAGTCGCTTTAATCCGGGAGGTGGAGGTTGCAGTGAGCCAAGATCATGCCATTGGACTCCAGCCTGGGCAATAACAGCAAAACTCCGTCTCAAAGAAAAAAAAAAAAAAAAAAGCAAAATAATACCCTAGAAACACCTACATACTAAGAAAGGATTTTTAAAGGATAATAGATTTAACTTTTTCCTACAGATATTGATTAAGAGTGTCTGTTTCTTATGTTCTTTACCATCTACTTTACACCATCTACTTGACATCATCTATTTTGCCTCATGGCTCCATATCTTCTCCTTCCTTTCCTCCTACTTCCCCAACAAACTCTCAACTGACTGCCTCCATTTGTCTTGCTTGACAAAGCCAGTGCCTTATAGAAATACTGTTCTCCTTATATTCAGCACAGTAGAATTTGCCTCAAGACAGATACTTCAAAAATTCAGCTTCATGACAATGAGCCTAAAATGCATGTTTCATCTTGCTAGGCAATCATCACTGGTTGAGTCATCTCTCCCCCTTCCCATGTGACTATTTTAAAATTCCCCTTTCTCCTCAAACACTCAAAAATTTATTCTCTATTCTTGTTCTTAGCTGATCAGCTTTCAGCTTTTTTTTTCAACTTTTATGTGTTCATTATGTTCATGATATTCATCATAATGGTCAAAGGAGTGAATTTTCTCTGACCAAATCTTCATTTTTATTTTACAAATGTTGACTTCTTCCTCTTTAATGCATTTTATTCAATTGCATTGAATGTTCAATAATTATTGTATCTTCACAAGCAAAAGTTTAGTTTATTCATTATTTCATAATAATGGTACAGAAAAAGTCATATGGTAATAAAAATTCAGTGTGTTAAGAACAATAATTTATAAAATTAGAAATATCTTAGAATCAAAATGTATTACAATTAATATTTTATTTTTATAGTAAACCAGATTTTGAAACAGATTTTTTTTTTTTTTGAGGTGGGGTGAATACATAGAAAATTGAGCTTCTATCTTTAGTGTGAAACACAATATTGAGAAATCTGACATTACATAAGAAGGCAGATTCCTAATATTTTACAGAAAGAAAAACTATAGCTGGTATAAAAAGGAACCAGAAGTACATATTTTGCTGCCTTTATGAGAGAAAGTAAATTATCTGTCCATTTAATTAATAAACTGTGAAACTTGTACTTCATGTTAGACAAAGTGAGGATTTTTTTACTTTGCTTTGTTTTGTTTTGGTTTAGTTTATACTAATGCCTCTGAGGCAGATCAATGGCAATTCTAGTACTAACAGGTACTATAAGTGTGACCTATTTTGGAAAAAAGGGCCAAAAAACCAGATCAATAGATAGGGAAGAAAAAGGTATAGTGAAAGAAGTGATCTATGCCACTAAAGATTTTCAGCAAATTTCCATTGAAGGACAATTAAAGTTGAGTAAAGGTATATTGCTTTCCTAGGCTGCCTTATACATCATCACAAAATTGGTGGCTTAAGAGAATACAAAATTACAGCTAGACATGAGGAATCAGTTCTAGTGTTCTATACCACTGCAGGATGACAATGGTTAACAATAATACATAGTATCAAAGAGCTAGTAGGAGCATATTGAACATTCCCAATGGAAAGAAACAAATAATGTTTGAGATGATAGTTACATAATTACACTGAACTGATCACTACACAAAATAGATATAAAAAATCACCTCCTGGTCAGGCACAGTGGCTCATGCCTGTAATCCCAGCACTTTGGGAGGCTGAAATGGGCGGATCACAAGGTCAGGAGATCAAGACCATCCTGGCTAACACGGTGAAAGCCTGTCTCTACTAAAAGTACAAAAAATTAGTCCAGCGTGGTAGTGGGTGTCTGTAGTCCCAGCTACTCGGGAGGCTGAGGCAGGAGAATCGCTTGAACCCAGGAGGTGGAGGTTGTAGTGAGCCGAGATCATGCCACTGCACTCCAGCCTAGGTGACAGAGGGAGGTTCTGTCTCAAAAAAAAAAAAAAAAAAAAAAGAAAGAAAAAAAAAAAAAGAAAAAAAAAGAAGAAGAAAAAAAAAAAAAAAACCTTGTATCCTATAAATATGTGCAATTATTAAATTGCAATTAAACAAATTTAAGAAAAAACAAATGTATTCTCTCACAGTTCTGCAAGCCAGTGGTCTCAAATCAAGTGTTCTCCATGAAGGCTTTGGAGGAGAATCCTTTTTTGCCTTTTTTGGCTTCCAGTGGCTCCAGGTATTCCTTGTCCTGTGACGGTATAAATACAATAGACCTCTATCATCTCATCACTTTCTCCTCTGTGTTTTTCTTCTTCTTTTATCTAATAAGAACATTTGTCATCAGATTCGGGGTCCACTTAAAATCCAGTATTATCATCTCAAGATTTTTAGCGAAATTTTATCTGTAATGATCGTTTTTCCAAAATAGGTCACACTCACAGTTTCAGTATAGACATATTTTGGGGGAGACCACCAATCAATCTTCTACAGTAGTGATGGTTCTAGGATGGGCGTGGTGGCTCATGCCTGTAATCCCAGCACTTTGGGAGGCCGAGGGGGGCAGATCACGAGGTCAGGAGTTTGAGACCAGCCTATCAACATGGTGAAACCCCGTCTGTACTAAAAATACAAAAATTAGCCGGGCGTGGTAGCTGGCGCCTATAATCCAAGCTACTCAGGAGGTTGAGGCAGGAGAATTGCTTGAACCTGGGAGGTGGAGGTTGCAGTTAGCAGAGATCACGCCACTGCATTCCAGCCTGGGTGACAGAGTGAGACTCTATCTCAAAAAAATAAAAAAATAAAATAGAGTGATGATTCTATTAACACCTAGTATTTTTACTCTATTTAACTTATGCTTGTATATAAACAGATTAAAATAGCATCTTGTTTAGGACTAACTACGATTTTAATTGTAGATGACAAATTCTTATCAATGTAGAGATGATTTCTATTCACTACAATTGAAATAACGAGAATCTTAGATAAGACCTAATTTAAGTAAAGGTATATGAATATACTAGGGAAAATCTCTCCAAAATGTACACTGATGGTCCAGAATTAGGTCTATATGCCCAACTATATGCTGAAGTTTGTCTAACTATAAATGCAGTTTACACTAAAGAGATAAAATTAATCAATTTAAGCCTACGTTATTTATCAAAGTAACTGAAATATACTTAAGTTGTTTAGAGAATCAAAAGTAAAGTAATTGATAATGTCCAAAATCACACTTAGTAGTAAAAGTTAAGCATGGTTTGTTAAAAAAAAAAAAAAAAAAAAAAAAAACCTTAATTTAGGTATAATTATATGGTATATAAATTAAGAAAAACAACTAAAACTATATTATTGCAGTGTTGTCACTGATTCTAGGCCCTTTCAGTTGATAGACCTAGTAATTATATAATTACACAAACTCATATATACATACATATCTATAACTCTTTATATATCCATCAACTTGATGAAAGCCATGTAAATATTCAAAGGTTCTTGCAAGTTTTTACATATACATATATACCCATACACACATATATATTAAAATAAACATGAGCTCATAATAATATCTTTGACTCTGATCTAGAACCAGAGAGTTTATTATAACCTCCCTCTCTTGCTTTATTAACTTCTTATTCTGGCAGTGAGAAACCTGGTTCCCATTATCTATAATTTATTTACGTATTTGTACAAACTTAATATACATAGAAAGTAATTTTGAAATTTGTCAACTAGACTCCTGCATTCCTGTGAGAAACGAATTTCCCAAGAAGAGTGTGCTATTTATGGCTATTGTTTTGTTTTCTTAGCCTCACAGTTATCCATTCAAATAATTTTTCAAGGTTATTTATCCTTCCACTGTCCTCAATTTAATTATGTCATAAAGTTGGATTCATTTGACACATTCAGCATTCCATGTGGAGACTTTTGAATCTGTTTATTATTTCTTCTTAATATGTGTACAGTAAGTTTCACTCTTTAAATATATTAACAAGTGATAGTCAGTCATACAATACCCTATAGCCTACAGAAGAGATGAATTGCTTATTTTTAGTAGAGACTATTAGGTATAGAAATAAGTTAAAAGCCTGAGAATCTTAGAATGAAAGTTACTGAAAAATAAAAAGTAATACATTCGATTTCAGAAAACAAAGGACAAAAATTATAATTGGGAAAAGATAAATTATATCAGTCAAATACCACCAAAAATCTTAAATAAATATAAACATTAAAAATGTATAATCCCATTTTATGTAACAAAGCAATAAGTGCTATAGAGTAAAACTGTAGAACAGATAGGGGATGGAGGTTATAAGTGAGGAGGGAAGTAGTTGCAACGTTATATAGAGAAGGCAGAAAAGGTCTCACACAAAATGCATCAATTGGATAAAGGCTCGAGAAGATTGTAGAGTTAGGCATGCAAGTATTCAGAGATGGTTACTGCAAGTACATGGAACATCTAGTACTGCACAGTCCACTAGCCACAGTGGCTATATAAAATCAATTCAATTGAATTAAATGTAAACATTTAATTATGTGATTGAATATCAGTGCTTAGTATCCACATATGATCAGTGCAAACGACATACAATTTCCATCATTGCAGAAAATTATTCTGGTAGCACTGGACTTATGTGGACCTTATGTTAGAAGCATATACAAAGATAACATATATGCACATGTACATATACATACACAGTGTAAACATGAATGGAAGCGCCATTTGAAGAAACATTCGGTTGGCATGGAAAGAGCAAGAGGAAAATAAATGAGAAATAATATAAAAGAGGAACTGAGTGAGCAGCCACAGATGAAATACTTATGTGAAGAAATGTGTTGAGAGAGGCAGTTTGCCACAAGCCCTGAGCATCCCTGCACACTCTTGCTTAGTTTGCCAGAATGCCAGGCTTGTCTTACCTTTTGATAATAGTCTCTATGGCTTGTCACATGGACAACTAAATAGATTGAAGAAACTACAGTGTGAAAACTTTGAAACTGTATGCTCCCTGATGGGAGGAGGACTGGCTTATTTGCTGCTAACTATACTATTTATGGCTTGCTTGAAAAGTGCTAGGCCCGTGGGTCTGGGTTCCTCTCCAGTCCAACCTACTGCATGTACAAGAATCATCTGGCTTTCTGCATGGCACCCGAGGGACTTAGGGGAAATGTTAACTTGAGCAAATATGTTAATACAGGTACTGCTTGCTATGACATGAGTAATAAAATTATCTGTCTCATTAGAGTCCCAAATGGGTACCAGCATCCATGAACGGGTAACAGGTTAACCCATTAGTTCATGTAGTAGTGAAATAACTCCCATCATTCTTTTCGTTATTCAAACACTAATGCAGGTACTGATATGAACACATTTTGCAAATGTAATGAATATTACGGACCTCAAATGGAAACATTATATGGATAATTCTTGTGGGCCCAATCAAATCCCTTAATGGCAGGGACATTTTGGCAGCTGGAGTCAGAGAAATAAGGCAGAAGAGTAAAGCAGGACAGATGCCTAAAGGGAGGTCAGAGAGATTCAAACAGTAAGAAGGATTCAGTGTACCATTACCAGTTTTGGAAAGGACAGTGGGGAATGTGATTTAAGTCAAGTCCATGGACTGTAGTAGCTAAGAAAAACTTCCAGTAGATAACTAGAAAATAAATGGATATTTCAGTCCTGCAATTATATGGAACTGAATTCTGCTAATAACCTGAAGGTCCTGAAAACCAGATTCTCCACCAGGGCCTTCAGTAAGGAATACAGCAATGCCAATATCTTGACTTTAGCCCAAGAAGGCTGGTGTTACACTTAACCTACAGAGATCTGAGATAATAAATAGATGCTGTTTTATCTAATAAATGTGTGATACAGAATCGATAGAAAATTCATACAGCTCTTATGTAGAAAAAAAAGAAAACTCAGATCTTTCAGAGATCTTGACAAAAAAGGTAAAATTTACTGAAAGTCTTAAGAACTCAGGAATACATGAAAAATCACTTATATCCATGTATGTGAACAGGGCCACCTCATTGCCTAATGCCTTGACACACAATATATGCACATACAATAGAGTCATCCTGGAAAAAACACTGACTGTGGTAAAGATTTTATGTTTCCTTGGATTAATTTGTATAATTAATGCAATCTCAACAGAATTTCTAGAAATATTATTCTAAAGTACATTTGCACAAACAGATGAGAAAAGTAATAATTTGGGAGAGAAATTCAGTGAGGAGTCATACAAATATACTGTAGTTGCAGTATCAGTCAGTATACGATGATCCACGGATCAATAGGAAGCAATTTATCATAAATACTGAATTAAGATAGACTTGCAAAAGGGTTGATTCTCACCCACTAAAATGACTACAAAAAAAATACTTCTAAGTAATTGATAGCAAGAATTTAGAGCAACTAGAACTGTCATATACAAATCATAGTGTGACTGTAAATTGTTACAGACACTTCGGAAAACTGCTTGGAATCACCTACTAAAGTTGAATATATGCATTTCCTATGATCCAGTAATTCTACTCCTAGGCATATATCCATCAGAAATGCATACCTAGGAAGATATGTACTGTCTGTTCATATTAATATTATTTCTAATAGTCACAACCTGAAAATCACTCAAATGTCCACCAGCAGTTGGATGGATAAATAAATTGTGACATACTAACATGCCAACTCCCTACTGCAACGAGAATGAATGGTCTCTCAGGACAGGAAACAATACATGCATCCTTCAAATATACTCTTCATCAAAGAAGGCTAAAAACAACAAAAAATTATGATATATAATTATATCTGTATCAACCACAGAAACAGATGAATTTTTCTATGCTGTTACACTTGGGGTTAAGGACAAGAAAGGAGGTCAGCAGGGGCCTGAAGGATGATGTTAATGTTCTATTTCTTGGGTTTTTGGGAGCTGTTTACATAGGCATGTTCAATTCAACATATCCATTTGTGAACTATATGATTTGTTCCCTTTTTATGTATATTATACCTAAATAAGTGATTTTAAAATGTGATATAGGATCTACCTTAATTCATAAAGAAAAAAATCTGCAATTTTTTTTGAGCAAATAGAATTGAAAATATTAGTAGATGATGATAGATAGGATAGATAAGATAGATTGACAAATAGCTACCCACATGTTAACGTATATAAAAGTAAATTCTAAAGATATTAAAGTATTGTATAGCAAAATAATAATAAATAAATCTACAATGTAAGTCTGTAGACTATCAGAAATAAATAATATGATAAATGTGAGATAAAGAGATTAAAGCAGACATAAGTAAGTGAATATGAAGCCTGATTTCTCAAGGACCTGGCCACTAATGACCTGCATTAGCAAATAAATAGAGATCATTAGATTTGAAATTTGCTTGTGATATAAATTTTAAATTATATCTATATAGACCTTTGTATTTGTGGCAGATAATACTCATCAATGTAAATTTCAAAACTGCAGGTTTAGTCATGCATACAATTTCACAGACTATGATGACCTGATAGATGGAACATTTAATTTAGTCACGGAAAACATTCCGTGAATCAATAACTACATTCACTTTATCAGCCTTTTGGAGGTGTATTTTTCTTCCACAGCCTTATAGACAGAAAGATGCTATTTCTACTGTCATAAAGTGGTGCCATTGGACCAACTAGTAAGAGCTCTCTGATCTATTGAAGTTCATATTTTGTAATGATTTTGGATCATTTTATCATAACTTCTGTTCTTTTATATTACTTTGTGTGTACTGCATCCTCACATTAATGCTAAATAACTGCTTCCATATCTTGGGTGAGTCTTTTTCATGTACTTGGTCCTCATTTATATAATTGATCTTATTATATTAATTCCAAACTACAATGTAAAGAGATTTAGCTAGGAGATTAAAGTATTTTCCCTTCATTTTGTACAAAGTAGAAGCCATTGATTGAACATTTTAATTAATTGGATAACATCAATTAGTGATTTAGAAAAATAAATACAGCAATACATTAAAAATACAGTGGGATGGTACAATGTTAGGAAAGAGGAAATAGTAGTAGTAGTCTTATTGCTAAAAGTAATACCTAATATAGCAGCAATGAGAGTTGTACAGAAAAAGTGGAAATATTTTCCTTGTGAGAAGAATAAATAATATTTGGTGTGTAGCAAATTTGGAGTATTATCAGAGAGATCAAAGGTACCAATGATTATCTACTGAACATATAAGTACTTAAGTTGATCTAGCAATAAGCGATCAAGGGTCAAAAATTTAGTTTAATGAGTTAAAGGGATTTCCAGGAGTTCCTTAGGGGCATATCTGGGGGAGTAGATGGAGGAATACAGTAAGAATGCTGGTTCTGAAGATATCTATAATTTTAAAAATCTATGTAAATATTAAAATATCTAAAATTGGAAGGTTTTCATATCTATTAACAATCTTTCATTAAGTATCCATCTTCTCAATGTTTTTACTGAATTATTTTAATAGGTAATCTAAGCACAAAACAATACATTAGAAGTCTCACCCCAAATTTTTTCTTTAAGCTTCCCAGAGCTTCTTCCCAAATGAAGACACTTCTACCAGTTTCTTATAAAACATTTCATACATACTGTATGCATGTAGACCTGTACTTAAATATTGACCACAAATAACATATTAAATGCAATTCTGTACACTTTGCTTTATTCATTTAATAATATATTTTAGAGATTATTCCCCGTGCAAATATGTAAAACTGCTTTATTCTTTTTAAAATCTTCACAGTATTCCATGTATGAAAGTTTTTAGTTTGCATCCAGTTTTTCAATATGAAGCAATGCTAATAAGAATATACCACTATATATGAAAATTCCCTGCCTCAGCATTTGTTTGTAAGATAACATTTTAAATGGTACTTCAGAAGTTTATAGATCTGGAACGCATATAGCATCCTAAAACATAGAATCCAAATGTCACAGGATCCTTAGGGTGACGTTTTTCCAGACAGAAATCTCTGTGACCAGTGGGGCCTTTGCTCAAGTTTTGCTTAGGCCCACTGGGCTCATTCAGACCGCTTGGCTCACACTACCAGATTGGATCCCACACCTGCCAAGGGCAAGTCAGGTGTAGAGCGGCAAGTGGTGTCTGAGTGAGTGAACGTGGTGTCCAGACATTGCACTACACACAGCCAGGCGTGCTGGCTGCTATGGTGGGGTGGGCAGCTCCAAGCACCAGCACAGGCACCAACTCTGTGCAAGGATCAGATGTACCACAAGTGGCTTCTGCTGCAGGTACCCACATCTGGACCAGGGGAATGTGGTGGCACTGGGAAGTTTGGAGACACCAGGAATCACAGAGCCCCAAAAAGGGTATCACAGCTCTGGCTTGGGGAGCCCCTAGGTCTGCACTCCCTGAGGGGCAGCAGGTCTTCTCTCCTTGTCACCCACAATGTGGTGGGGGTGAGGAAGGGGAGTGTATTTCAGCCCTGTTTGTGTTACTACTCTTTCAGTCATTTGACAGGTCCCAAGTTCTTGTCCCATATCCAGGAAAAATGAGACATGTGGACAACTGGAGGGTAGCAAGGCAGAGAGGAGCTTCTCTCAGCAACAAAACAGCTCTCAGGAGACCCAAAGAGGGTAGCTCCTTTCCTCAAGCAGGACATCCTGACCTATGTCCAGCTCTCAGCAGAGAGGAGACCTGTAAAGGGCAGCTCCTTTCCACAAGAAGGTCATCCTGATGAAGGAGAGAGTCTAGCTGAGTCTGGGGTTTTTATGTGCTCAGAATGGGGGACGTGCATGCTGATTCGTCCATGGGCAGCCACCAGCAGGCCTGGAAAAAGCACCATCTGATTGGCTGAAGGTCATCACTGACTCTCTCTCTCTGGGAGCAGACTTTGTTCACAATCGGCAGTGCAGAACCCAGGCTGCTGAATGTCCCTGGCCTGAAGGTGGGGTTTCACTAGGGACCCACCCCTTCCCACCTAGGAACCTGTCTGCCTTTAACATGCCATCCACGGAGACCAGGCTATCTGTGTCAAGAGGTGTCTGTAGGCCCATGCCGGGAAACTTTCAGTGACTCTGGCTCCCTTCCTGCTGTCATTGGTGCCCAAAGTCCAGAGACGGCCAAGGTAGCAAGGGGCTGGTATGTTAGTGCCACCCCGAGGGCACACCCATCCAGCCAAGTTGAAACAGCACCCAGAATTGTCCACAAATTTATTTGGCCCTGGAGTGGGCATCAGGAGCCCAGAAAGGACAGGGAGTGGAAACAGGCACTTTCAGGCCTGCAGGGGCAGAGATCCTCCTGGGCCTCGGAAAACACAGGGGTGCTGGGATGTGGAGCCATGGCTGGGCAGCTGTGGTGGCACCCAAGAATCTAATCTCCTGCCTTGCTAATTTGGTAGGGGATGGGGATCTTGCCTATTTCAAGCTCCCACTGGCTTTGCAGAGCATGCAGCCCTGGCCCTGCCTCCCCTGCTGCAGCTGGCATCCTTGCAGCAGCTGTTCTAGATTGGCTTTTGCTGCCATCAAAAATAATAATATGGCTGGGCACAGTGGCTCACGCCTGTAATCCCAGAACTTTGGGAGGCGATCACTTGAGGTCAGGAGTTCAAGACCAGCCTGACCTGACCATCATGACAAAACCCCATCTGTACTAAAAATACGAAAATTAGCCAGGTGTGGTGGCAGGTGATATGAGAAGTGTTATGTCCCAGCTACTTGGGAGCCTGAGGCAGGAGAATCACTTGAATCCATGAGGTGGAGGTTGCAGTGAGTCGAGATTATGCCACTGTATTCCAGCCTGGATGACAGAGTGAGACTCCATCTCCAAAATAATAAAAATAATAACATGTTTGAGTAAAACACCTGAAGTTTGAGTCTACATAAGTTTCTTTAATTATAAACTACTCTTAGACCTAAATACATAGTACAGGAGTAGTTAATATGGATCCTGCAGTGATTTGGCAGTAAACTGGCTATCTTACTAAAAAATAAAAAAATAAAAAAAAAAGGTTTGGCATAGTGCTTCTCAATTTTTGTGGTGTAAATATTCTCAACATGACCTCATGACATATTTCCAACTACCAATGGTTTGACCATTGGCTTTCACATTTTCCAGACATTTAATAAATGGCTCTCAAGAATTTGAGCCAGGTCTAACACACCACCATGAGTCAGTAACCTTGATTCATATCTCAGATATGCAGATAATTAGCTGAAATAACCATGATTATTTATTTAATTCTCTAAGCTCTCTAATCATAGTGCTCTCACCTGTAATATGGGATATGTGCAGAACCTGCCTTATAGGACTACTCTTAAAAATTACTTGATGTGATTCTTTTACCACAAGTTTACTCCTCAGCTCAGTATAATGAGTTAAATCCCAACCCTTTTATGAAACAATCCCCCAAAGGTCTTCAGTTACCTTCTACCAGTTATAATTAATGAATACATTTCCCTTGCTTAACATTTTGCTACCATTTGCCTACACACATATTCTTGAAAGACATGTCTACTTTGTTTGCCTTTGCATTAGTATCTGTATTTCCTAACATGTCTAACTGCTCTTTAATTATTTGTGTAGTTTTTTTTTTTTTTTTTTTACTCATTTTCACCTTTCAATATTGATATCCATTAAGTTAAATCTTGAGACATTTCATCTAACTCTAGATACACATTATGAGTGATCTCATCTAAACCTATCTCTCCAGTTACACCGTTAATGATTATGAGTCATGATTTTACAGTCTGGTAAATTTTTCTTAAAAAGATTATCAATTAGTTAGGTATTTTGCTGGGAACCAGAAATAGGAAAATAAAGTACCTTTTTTTTTTTTTTTTTTTTTTTTCTTTTGCAAATCCTTTCAATCTATTCAGAGACAATTGGGCAAAAAACAAAATTTGATGTGATATGGCAAGTGCCATGTCTCAAGTGTATTGAGTTGTTTCCCATTATGCACATGTGAATAAGACACTCTATCAGAATGCCTATTTTCTAGACTCCTCCTATGTCTCCTCCTACTCCACTATGTCCTGTCCTACATTTAATCTTCTATTTGAAAATCTCTGACTTCCTCAGTCAATGTTAGGGAATCTATACACTGTGCTGTTATTATATACCATGAAAACTTGAATAAATTATTTTTTTACTTTTATTTTTATTGTTTTTCAGTGACAGGGTCTGGCTGCATCACTCAGGCTGGAGTGCAGTGGCACAATCAACTCACTTCAGCCTTAAACTCCTGGGCTCAAGCAATCCTCCCACCTCATCCTCCTGAGTAGCTGGGACTACATGCATGCACCATCACACCTGACTACTCAAAAAAAAAAAAAAAAAAAAAAAAAAAAAAAAAAGTAGAGAAATGGTCTCACTATATTGTCCAGGATGATCTTGAACTCCTGGCCTCAAGTGATCCTCTCTCTTTGGCCTCCCAGAGTGGTAGGATTACAGGCATGGACTACCATGCCCTGCCTAATAAATTAATTTTATCAATTTATATTTGTATTTATGCTTGTCCTTACCTCTTCATTAAATAACGAGTATCTAAGGCTGAAACCTCATACTTATCTTTGTATATTTAGAGACCAGCCTAGTGCTAGCTTAAGGAGAAGTACTCAATAAATGCAATTGTAATTGAATTTAACTGAAAAGTTTAATTTGATGCTTTTAAAGGAATTCAAGCACAGAAAGAGTGATTTAAATAAGCTTAAATATCCTTTTCAACTCTGAAATGCATTAAAATGATTCTTTGATATCAGAATTATGGATTTGGAATCATTTATAGTGAAGAAGTATTTCTGGTATACTTAAAAAATAGAAGTTAAATACTTAGAAAAAGGGGTCAAAGAAGTGCAAGCTTATGTAGGAAATAAATATTTTTCATGCCAATGAAAGCTATCTGTATTTGTATATACATTTCAGTTATCTAACAGGTGAATAAGAGTGGCCTGGAATAGGGATTATCTACCCCTTCCAAAAAATATATTGAGAAGTGCAACATTATTTTGTTTCAACAGAGGGAAACAAAAAAAATCAGATTAAAAATGATGCATTGGGAGATGATAGAGTAGAATGTAGTAATCATCAGTTTAGGAGCTATAGCCATAGTTTACAAATTTTTGCTCTTAAGCAGAAATAAATTTAGCATCCTTATAATAATACCTAACACACGGTTGACCCACTGTAAACTAGTACATACTTGTATGTAAAGTGCCCAATATTACTCTAAATGTAATTGACATTATCATTGTTAGTAAGTAAAATTAAATTTAGTTCATATATCAAGGATATTTGTTATTTCCTCTTATACTTTTTTTTTATGTTTGTTATTGTTGTTCTTGCTGTTATTATACTGTGATTGCCAAAAAGGCAGTGAACATTTGTTTAGCAAGACCAAACAGTTGTACAATGAACTAAAAATCAGGCTCTAACAAGAACACATTTTCCCAGTTTTCTGAGAAATATTTCATGTGAGTTAGCACCAAAATCATTGCTCATGTCAAGAAATATTGCATCTATTGCTTGCCCTTGATTGATCAAGTTTAGATTAGTTTGATAGGACTCGTACTTTATAAAGCCATTGCTGGTATTAACTAATTCCAAGGGTAAATTACCTCTTTAAAATAGACCAGACTAATTCCCCTGTTGACTGGCCAGGAGGCAAACATGCTGTCAAAAGCAGGAAAGTATTACTCCCTCCAACCAAGAAAATTCCAAAAAGTGCCAATTATTCTTCAGGTCACTAAGCAAATGAACAATAACTCTCAGTTGTAGTCTTGCCCTTCAGAGTAACCTTTTCTCATCCAGGTACTGAGAAGTTGATTTTATCACACATTTCGTATTTATTTTTTCTTTTAGCAAAAGACTTAAAGGATCAGTAATTTCAAGGGTTATATATTTTCTCTTTCCAAAGTGTGGTCAAAACATTTTCCTTGGACTAAAGTATTTTTAATATTTACAAAAATAGGCTGGGTGTGGTGGCTCACGCCTATAATCCCAGCACTTTGGGAGGCTAAGGTGGGCGGATCACAAGGTCAGGAGATCGAGACCATCCTGGCTAACAGGGTGAAATCCCATCTCTACTAAAAATACAAAAAGTTAGCTGGGCGTGGTGGTGGGTGCCTGTAGTCCCAGCTACTCAGGAGGCTGAGGCAGGAGAATGGCGTGAACCCGGGAGGTGGAGCTTACAGTGAGCTGAGATCCTGCCACTGCACTCCAGCCTGGGTGACAGAGCGAGACTCCATGTCAAAAAAAAAAAAAAAATTTACAAAAACATATTGAAACAAACAATATGTTTTACATTGATTATATTTTATGATTTCCTATATTATCAGTTTTAATTCATTTCTTATTTTAGTTTTCTTGTCTATATAACTGTCATGAAATACTTTCTCATATTTTTGAAATTTGTGTCAAATTGTGTTATATTAACAATTCTCAGATTTAGTAAGTAGATAAAAAAATGGTTACCTATGGAAAGAAAGATGTCAACCTCCTGCAGGGAAACTTAACCTCCTAAACAGACTAACAAGAGAAAAACAAAGAAAAATTCATCAACATGAACATTTTACAACATGAACACAGGAGACACCAGAGAATGAAGAGTTCTCAAAGAGATGACTTTGAATTGCAGCATACATTGTGTCTTCAATAAAGTGCAGAACATTTTTACAGAAGTGACAAGACAGGGGAAAAGAGTTTGAGTCCCTTGAGGAAAGGCAAATAAATGGCAGATTGAAAGGTAGTTGGTAAATTTTTTAAATGTTCATTCCCATTAGAAAAGAGGAAATAGGGTAATAGGTCCAAAGGAAGTCCAAAATCTAACGGGGAAAACAACCTTAAATGTTAAGGGTGGAGAATAATATTCCTTGACTCCATGTTCTGCCTTCTAGATATACTGCGGCACCCAGAGTTGGAAACCGAATGTTCTGGGAAACCTTACTACCACAGCATTGTTCAATACAGTACACATTGCAGTTCTCACAGGTTGGAGTCTTCTGCCTGTGTCTCTCCCCGGCTGGAGTTATATACTGGTCGTTCTTCAGTTCTGGGGTCCCAGAAGTGGCCCCATGTCCACGGCTCCACTACACATTGCCCTACTGGATGCTCCCGACAGTGGTCCTTACCCTACAACTCCACTGGGCAATGCTTTAATTGAGACTCTCTGTGATTGCTCCAATTCCACAGTTCCACTAGGCATTGCACTGGTGGAAGCCCTCTACAGTGGCTCCATTTCTGTAGCAGTTGTCTGCCTGGGCAGAGTTAGCACCACAGGAATGCTATAAAGATTTATTGCCTGTGCCTCCTGGAGGGACAATCTAAGCTGCATCTGGGCATGCTTGAGCCACATCTGGGTTGACTGAGGAACACTGCACCAGAATGCATGGGGCAGAAAACTGAAGAGTCCCTGGCAATGAATCCTGAGGCACCAAAGGTGCGCTGGGCCCCTCCCTTGAATTTGTTCTACCTTTAGGCCCTGACACTCTGAAATACCTTTGAGGTTATTATTCTGTTGACTTAATGAATAGCATCCAGCATCTTTCTATTCAAACTCATCTCCTCTTCAGGTGTTCCTTTGGTTACACCCTTGATATTCTGTCCTAAACACACTTTCTCCTTTTTCACAACCAGGCCTGGCTGAAAATTTTCCAATTCATTAAGTTCTATTTCCCTTTTAATTAAAAATTGTGTTTTTTTTTTTTTTTTTTTTTTTTTTCTGTCTTGCATTTTCTTATAAACAGTCAAAAGAAGCCATGCCACACTTTTTTTTTTTTTTTTTTTTTTTTGAGAGGAAGTCTTGCTCTGTCGCCAGGGCTGGAGTGCAGTGGCCCAATCTCAGCTCACTGCAAGCTCCGCCTCCCGGGTTCACGCCATTCTCCTGCCTCAGCCTCCCGAGTAGCTGGGACTATAGGCTCCCGCCACCTCGCCCGGCTAGTTTTTTGTATTTTTTAGTAGAGACGGGGTTTCACTGTGTTAGCCAGGATGGTCTCGATCTCCTGACCTCGTGATCCGCCCGTCTCGGCCTCCCAAAGTGCTGGGATTACAGGCTTGAGCCACCGCGCCCGGCCAATGCCACACCTTTAACACTTTACTTAGTAAATTGTTTCCCTAAATATCCTAGTTCATCTCTCTTAAGTTCTGCTTTCTATAGAGGACTGAGACAGGGATAAGTCAGCCAAGATATTTGCCGCTTTGTAACAAGGATGGCCTCTCCTCTAGTTTCCAATATCATGTTCTTTGTTTCCATGTGAGATCTCATAAAAATTGCCTTTCCCGACTGGGCGTGGTAACTCATGCCTGTAATCCCATCAGTTTGGAATGCTGAGGTGGGCGGATCACCTGAAGTCGGGAGTTCGAGACTAGCCTTACCAACATGGAGAAACCACGTCTCTACCAAAAATGCAAAATTAGCTGGGCATGGTGGCCCATGCCTGTAATCCTAGCTGCTTGGGAGGCTGAGGCAGGAGAATCGCTTGAACCCAGGAAGCGGAGGATGCAGTGAACCGAGATTGCACCACTGCACTCCAGCCTGGGCAACAAAAGTGAAACTCCGTCTCAAAAAAAAAAAAAAAAAAAAGAAAAGAGTTACCTTCCTGTTTATATTTCTATCAACATTCCATTTACGACCACATAGATAATCTCTAAGAAGATATAGTCTCTCTCTACAGTTCTCTTCTAAGCTCTCACCAAAATTTCCCTAATGCTTCATTTACAGTAATATAGACCTTTTCTGGCCTGCACTTCCAAATTCTTCCAGCCTGTACCCATTATCCAGTTCTAAAGCTGCTTCTACACACCACTTCTTGGTACCAATTTCTGTCTCAGTTCCTGCTGCTATAGCAAAGTACCTTAGAGTTTATTAAGGGCAAATTATAAACAATAAAAATTTATTTCTTACAGTTGCAGAAACTGGGATGTCCAAGATCAAGGTCACTGCAGATTTAGAGTTTGGTGAGGACCTGTTTCTCATTTATGGTGTTTTCTGCCTGTTTTCTCAAATGATAGAAGGACAAAAGGACAAAAAGAGATTAACAAATTCCCTCAAGTCCTTTTATAAAGGTGTCAATCCCATTCAAAAGGGCAGACCCCTCATGACCTGATCACCACCTAAAAGGCCTACCTCTTAATAATACTTCATTGGGTACTAAGTTTCAACTTGAATTTTGGAGGGGCACACACTTTCAAACCATAGGAATTATCTAATGCGTATATATTTCATATTGATGATGTCCTTTTTCTTTCTACACAAATTTAGAAAGTTTATGTGAAAATAGGCATTTTTGTTTATTATATGTAATGTTTGGAATCCCATAGAAAATGCTTGTGCTATAACAAGTACTCAATAAAACAATAGAAACAGTTCATAGAATAGGTCTTCTTTGACCATCTGTTTATTACAATAATTAGTCAACATTCAGAATGGAAGGAGTCATTTCTATTATATTAAGACATTTTAAGTGTTCCACGTGCATAACCCAAACTTCCTTGTAACCAATGCGTATTCTCAATGATAGCAAATATCTGATAGTTTTACAAAGCAATTAGCAACTGTCTATGAATCATAGACTAGTACTTCTAAACAATTCCCCTTCTATAGCAGACAGCAAAGATATATTGCTTGAAGTTTAGCCCATTAATAGAGATTCTATTTTTTTATCGTATTTTGAGAACACCCTCAAGTGGCGCTTCCATCCTCTAATAGTCTAATCCCAGCTGATACTAGCATATTATGCAAAATGCATAAATCAAAGCCAACTGTTTCTTCTTCAGGCAAAGATCATAATAAATTTATCCTGGAATCCTAGGTGTGTATTGAGGAAGAAGTGTCACTGAATCAGAAGTAGGTGTATTGAAAGCACAAGCCACATGTTCATCCAATTTATTAGTACAGTTAAAATTTACTTGAATCTTTCCTTGAAAAGGCAACTTCCAAGTAACAGTAGAATCTTGCTACTATATCCACTTATATTTTTGAGTTTCTGTATCAGACTGTACTTGATATGGCTAGCTCATGTTGCATGCTTAAATGGTAACTTACTGTTAGAAATTGAGGATTGTTCAAGACCTAAAAAGTCCAGGAGTTTTTCATAAAGAAAATATGTATTTTCCAAAGAAGAAATAAATCTAGATTTTTTCTATTTATGTTCCTATTATGCTTATCACTCATCTGCCAAAAGCATTTCAAACACCTTTGGATCTAGTGTGTTATAAAATCCAAGTTAAAAGGCCCACATGGGAAAGGCCCAGCATTTGCATTTATACTTCTTCTTTGTAATAATTATCATCTAATAAGTTATATTATTTCATACCAATCATGTATACTACCTCTCTTCCGAACTTCATGCTTTCATAAAGACAGGCACTTCTGTCTGTTTTTCTGCAATGTTTATATCCCAGCACACAGAACAATGAAATATAGCAAGTACTCAAAAAAAAAATCAACTTACCTTTGTCTTTGCTTGGATACAATAGCCCAACGAATTCAAATTAATGTGTCTCCAGAAATGTTTTAGAAGAGCAAGACCTCTAAATTTTCAAAAGAATAACATCACTTTCTTGCAAAAGAGGTTTCCATTAGCATAAGAAGGTCATGTATTGGTAGTCCATGATTGACATCTGGTTTCTTGAAATACATGTCTTGAATAGGCTAAAAGCTGAGAGACTTTATGGTGAAAAGAGAAATGTATAGTTGGTGAAATGGACTGAATTTCTAATTGCATGGAGTCTACAGAAAAATAAATTGTTAACAAGTGATTATGTTCCGGGCTTTTATTGCCGTATGAAGCACAGTCTTGGGACCAAGCACTGTTTCAGGTATTTGTGTCTGCATGTATCAGTGAATAAAATAGACTATATTCCTATATTTATGGAATATACTTTCTATCCGAGAGAAAATATTGTCATCTATGAAATTCATTACAATACTATTCATTACAATACTAATATTGAAGAAATAAACTTCAGTTTGGATTTTAGAAATGACATTGGGATTATTCTAAAGAACCAGGTAGCTAAGGCAGCTCTGGCACCCTATTTAGGAAGCTGCCATAACAACTTCTGACTACAAAACTATGATTAGACAAACACAATTTAAGTAAGGCAATTATGATTAGAAGCCACCATGATTAGAAACTATCAGTACCAGGAAGCTGAGAGAAAAGTACTGAAAACTTCCATGATGATAGGTACCTGAAGAAATAATATAGAAATAATAGTAGCCTACAAAATATTCTTCCCTTTCGTTTGTCGAAATTGCAGGAGTACATCTATCTGATGTCAGTTAAACCAAGAGCAACAATGCAAAGGACTCTGGGAAATACAGTTTTTAGATTTTGAATTTTGCCAAGGAAGAAGTCATTTTAGAATATTGAAGTGGATGGTGGCTAAGAAGCCATATTTTCTACCACAATTTGTTTTCTCAACTGTTTCCACATTTACTATGTGTCAGGTAGATATCTTCAAATTATCATGAAAATGGAGGAGATTGAAACCTAGTAGGTTGAGGCAGGTATTTCTGCAAGAACCATAAACAGTAGCAGTAATGAGAGTTGAATACATACAATCAGATTGGTCAAACAAGTAAATTGATTTAAGATGATTACATAAAGATTTTTCACTGAGAAAGAAGAAAGGCACACATATGTTAAGAGAGGAAACTAAAACATTGTAGTTTTGGATAGAAATTTGAGATATGAACTTATAGTTGCATATTATATATATATCTATATACATATCTCCATGTATATGAATATATATGTAGATACACATACGTGTGTGGAGGTGTGTATATGTGTAAAATATATACAGCACATAGATATTTATACATATGTGTATAAATATATATTATACATATACATATGTGTACATATATATGTATATATAAACACATGTATATGTGTATGTTTCATACTTACCAGTTAATTAATACCATTTATCAATAACAGTTTATATATAACAGTTTATAATACCATTCTCCCTTAAAAGGAACCAAGTTTCCCAGGAGAAATTACTGTTTCCAAGGCTGAATAGAAAACTAAAAAATGGCCTGGAACATGGTGTCTGTGTGTGCGTGTGTGTGTGTGCGCGTGCGCGCGTGCAACTCACACACAAGACAGGAAGTAAGACTGTGAAAGCCCCTTCAAGGTAGCTTGTGCCTGACTTTGACATATTTGCATTACAGGTTCCACACACATGACAGGAAGTAAGAATATGTTCACATGTAATGCAAACATGTCAAAGTCACCGACAAGCTACCTTGAAGGGACTTTCACTCTACAAATCTGGGAAAAATCCAATATCAAAATAAATAATGATAATAAGGGATTTTTGCCAATAAATAGGCATGTATGAAAACAGACTGATAGAAAGAAATAAGTAAATATTAAAAGTTTGATGAAGAATGAGATAATTCTATATTCTTAAACTACCTCCCCAATGTTACTTGCCTGATTGTGATGATTGTATCAGGTTTTGTGGGGTAATATTTTTATTTGTAATAAATACACACCCAAGTATTTTTAGACAATGAGGCATCATATCAGCAACTTACACTCAATTAGCTTATGAATAAGAATGTTATTTGTTCTGTTTTGGCAACTTTCTATCAGTTTGAGATTATTTAACCTTTAAAAATATTTAACAATAAATCTAATTAGGCAAACTAATGATTCCTTTGATAGATATTTATTGGCATGCAACCCTTTATTTCATAGTACTTTTAGTTTCATAAGTATTTATAATCACTAGTGACAATAAATTTAGATTTTATACCAAATACCCAAATCAACTCTAATATTTTATTTACATCAGGGTTAAGTTATACATTTTTACCTTATTTTGCATACCAAAATGTAAACAAACAAAAAAATCAACCTTTTAGTGTTATGTATATGGTTCTTTAAAACCACCTAAAAACATTTTGTCTTTTTATTTGTATGTCTGATTAGTAGGTATTTTATTGAAATAATATTTTCTTTATACATTTTCTATATCTTTATGAGCCATTTGTGTAACTTGTAACTCTATCTTCTTTCTTAATAAGGTTAAAACATAGGTTCCTTTGTGTATAGAATAAAGTCATACTAGAAATGTTTATTTACAGGTTTGAATCACTTTATGGAATATTAAAGCATCATTATGCAAATTATCTACATTTAATTGACATTTTTGAACCAGAATTTATATTCCAATTTTCTGAGAATGAAAATACAAGCAACAAAATCGTACATCTTGTGTATTTTCTAATGTCTTCCTTTCCTTTATTTTTATTAAACTTTTTTATCTGTTGCTCTATATGTTGCATTATTTAAAGACTGTTTGACATATTTACTACTTGTGGAGAGCTAATTCAAGAACAAAATTGCTTTTAACATGCTGTGATAGATTTTCAAAAAAAAAATTCAAGTTCAATTATTTATAGACTAATTTTCTGTTTGCTGTCTACTGAATGGCAAAGTGAAAAGTTCACAAATCCAGTTAGATGACACTTGCCTCCTCATATCTAGGGCACTGACATTTCTTGGTGGACTGACAGTAAATCTTAAGTCCCCAGGCTGCTCGTTAACTTTTAGAAGTTGATATAGTAACTTATAAGTTTGATCTCTTTTGGATGACCATGAATTCTGCTTATAGATACTATAAAAAAATACTTGGGACAGTAATAAATGGTGCCTCAAAGACTAAATTTAACTGTGGTATACTTGGACTGTAATCACTACCGATACTTTCTACGAACATCCACAATGATGCTTTAGAGGCTTTAGGGACAACTCTATTTTTCACATCAGATAAATGATATTTTCATTTCAGACTATGTCATTATCAGACCTATGGGGAGCCATCAATCACCTTGTGATTTCTGAGTCATGTATCACTGTTATTAGGGTCCTGCTAGCATTTAGTTAAAAAAGAAAAAAAATTAAAAGTTGATAGCATTACTCTTAGAGAAATATAGTGCACTAAAGAAATCATAACTCAAAATAAATAAATAAATAAAGCAATTTAAGAACAAAGCATAAGCATAGCAAATACATTTTAAATAGCATAGTAGATTTATAAAAGATTTCAGATGTATAAACAGGTTTCTTACAGTGACACTTTGTTAGTAATCAATAAATTGTATATAGTAGAGTCTTTACAGAAGTATAAGAAAGAAAACATTACATCACTTATTGATTTAGGAAATAAAATAATTTAGAAAAAAATTATTCAGTGTTTCTGAATATACATAAATATGTTGAGTGCTTATAGCATATAAACTTTGGAAATTATTTCTCTGGTCAAATATTTTATATTTAATCACCTACAAATTGTCCATTATTGCCTCCTCAGTGATTCTATTTAAAAGTTAAGATTAATAGCAAGTCTTCAACCTTTTGTGTTGCTTTAACAAGATACTATAAACTGGGTAACTTATGGAGAAAATAAATTTATTTCTTACACTTCTGGAGACAGGGAAGTCTAATATCAAGGGCCAGCATATGGTGAGGGACTTCTTGTGGCATCACTCCATGGTAGAAGGCATGGAAGCATAAGAGAGCAACAAGAGGACCAAAATCACTTTTAAAATAACTCACTCTTGGGATAACAAACCTACTCCCATGATAATGACATTAGTTTATTCATGGGGGTGGAGCCTTCATGGTCTAGTTGTCCCTTAACAGTCCCACCTCTCAATACCATCTCAATGGCAATTCAATGTCAGCATGAGTTTTGAAGGAGACATTCAAACCACAGCATTTTACTCTTGACACCTTAAAACTCGGGTAATTTCCATATACCAAAATCATTCAATCCATGTCAATAGCCTTGAATGTTTTAAATCATTCTAGCACCAACTCAAAATCCAAAATCCAGAGTCTCATTTAAATCAGGTATGGAGGAGGCTCAAGGAACAATTTATTTGAGGCAAATTGCTCTCCAGGTGCAAGTGTGTGAAATTATCAAGTTGTGTGCTTCCAATATACAATGGTGGGACAGCACAGAATAGACATTATCATTCCAAAAGGAAGAGATAGCAAAAAGAAAGGGGTAACTGGTTCCAAGTAAGTCTAAAACTCAACAGGGAAAACAACAGTATGTCTTAAAGTGCCAAAATAATCTCCTTTTACTTTACCCTGGGCACACTAGGGTGAGGGTTTGGTCCCCAAGGCCTCAGGTGGTTCCAACCTCATGGCTTTAGTGGGCTCAATATACTCTTCAGCTGTCTCAAGTTGGAGTCTTGGGCCTGCAGATTTCCCAGGCTGGTGTTGCACAATGGTAGCTTAACCATTCTTGGGTATCATTCTGAGCGTGTTCTTACTCCCACAGCTCCACTAGGCATTGCTCTATCTGGAATTCTCTTCAGTGGCTCTGTCTCTAAGTTTCTACCTGAGCTCCTAAGCTATCCACAACTTCCTTTGAAATGTAGGTAAAGGAAGCCATGTCCTAGAGCTCTTGCATTCTGTTTGCCTGAAGAATTGGCATCATGTGGAATCTGTAAAGGTTTACAGCTTGCATCTCGTAGAAGGACATGTGAAGCTAAGTTACAACTGGACCCACTTGAGCTATGGCTGGAGCTGCCACAATGTATTGTGCCAGAATGTGAGGAAGCAAATACCCAGGGTGGCCCTAAGCAGTGAGCCCATGAAGAGCACCCTAAGACCATCCCATCCCTCAAAACCATTTTGACTCTTCTAGATCTCTGGGCCTGTGAGGTCATATAATTGGTTTGTTTACCTGAAAATGCTTTATTATTATTTATACGGCCATGCTGAAAATTTTCAAAATCTGTCTTGTCATTAAAAATTGCATCTTTAAGTCATTTTTTTACCCTCTTGCATCTTATAGTTAAAAGTAGCTCCACAGCTGCTTTGATATTTTGCTTAGTAATTTTTACCACCAGCTATCCTCCTTCATCACTTTAAAATTCCACCATCCATAAAGCCCTAGAGCATGCACACAATTTAACCACATTCTTTGCCACTACATAACAAGGATGATCTTTACCTCAGTTTCCAATCAGCTATTTCTCTTTTACATCTAAGATCTCAACAGAATGACCTTTATCGTCCATATTTCTGCCAACATTTTGGTCACAACCACTTAAATAATCTATAATAATTTCCAGACTTTCCCTACAGCTAGGCTTTTCTGAGCCCTTACCAAAATTGCCCTTAATACTCAATGTTCAGACTGTTAGGTTTTTTCTAGCCTATTCTGCCAAGCTCTTCCACCCCCTACTCATTAGCCAGTTCCAAAGCTACTTTCACATTTTCAAGTGTCTGTTATAGCAACAGTCCCATTTCTTGGTACCAATTTTCTATCTTAATCCACTTTGTATTGTAATAATAGAATATACAGACTGGATAATTTATAAAGAAAATAAATTTATTTCTTATGATTGTGGAGGCTGGAAAGTCCAAAATTAAGGTATCAGTAGCTTGTGATGGTCTTCTTGCTGCATCATCTAGTGGTGGAAGGCACAAGGCCAAGAAAGCCTAAAAAGCAACAAGAGAGACCTAAACTTGTTTTTTATAGCAACTCACTCTTGTGTTAAAAATACACTTCCATGATGACAACATTTTATCCACTCATGAAGAGAGTACCTTTATAGTCTAATCACCTCTTAATTATTCCATCTTTAATATCATCACAATGACAATTACATTTCAACTGAGTTTTGAAGGGGACATTTCAATCATAGCAAAGCAGCAATAATAAAATTTCAGCCATTCATTCTCACTCAGTAAAATTTTTGGATGGAGAAAATGGGAAACACATATTTTACTATTGTCTTTCATGTTGAAGTAATCAATAAACATGTTCTGAAATACTTCAATACCTAAATATCTTTAGGCTCTTTAGTTTATCTCTACTGACAATTAATTTTAGGTTTAACCGTAAAACTAAAATCCTACCTAAAATTATGCATTTTCATGAACCTCAAAAATACTGAATACTAGATTGCTGGGGAAGCACTCTGGAAATCCTATTTGATAACTTTTTAATGTGAATATTGAAAACAATTACTAATTATTATAACTCCAATACTTATTGTTTAAACTTAGAATGTAAATCAAGTAATCTGTAGAATATCTTTAAAGGACTCCTGGCTTACAAATTCATCTTCATATCTTGTCATGCATTTAGTTCTTCTGACATATTTACTAGTCATTTTCCTAAATCTGACAGTTTGCATGATACTTCTGCTTTGCAAATGCATTTCTACTCTGAGAAGCTTCTTTACTTCCTGTTCTGTCTAATCAAATTTACTTGTCCTTAAAATCTCAGCTTAAATGGCATTTTTCTGTAGAAACTTTCTACATAGCTGTTCTCCGTCTCCCAAACTTAATGGAGGTATTCATTTATTCTTCTGAGTATGGGAAGCTCTTTTTTGGTAAAGTGATACTTATCACACCAATCTAAGCTTTTCTCTTTTTTTCTCTTATTATCTTCCTTATCATATTCATCAGAATCACTACTGCCGTATAGTTCTTATATCTGTTCATCATGCACTGAGCCAAGAGCAAGATGAAAACACATAAAGCTCTATTTTTTTGCAGTCTTCTCTGAATCTTCCCTTCATGTGTTTTATGAAATAAACTTTATTTTTAGGATAGTTTTATCATCCTTACATAAAAATAAACAGAAAATATAGAGTTCCCACGTATACTCTGTCTCTTCACATACAAGTTGATCTATTACTCACATGTTGTGTTAGTGTGGTATACTTGATATACTTGATGAACCAATATTGATATATTATTAACTAAAGTTAATAAAGTTCATAGTTTAGGGTTCATTGTTTGTGTTATATATCTATGGCTTTTGACAAATATGTAATGACTTCTCAATTATCACTGTGTCATACAAAATAATTTTACCACCCTACACATCTCCTGTACTTCTTTTTTGTCTCTACTCAAACCCCCATACCCTCACCAACCACTGATCTTTTCTCTGTCTATGATTTTACCCTTTTCAAAGTGTCATATAGTTGGAATCATACAGTATGTGTTTGTTTATTTATTCATCTCTTGAAGTATATCTTGGTCATTTCCATGTTTTGGCAATTATAAATAGAGCTGGTATAAACATTTCTGTGCATATATAAGTTTTCAACTCATTTGAGTAAATACTTAGGAATGCAATTGCTGGATTGTATGGCAAGAGTACGTTTATTTTTGTAAATAACTAAAAAACAGTCTTCCACAGTGGCTGTACCATTTTTCACTCCCACCAGCGACGAGTGACAGATCCTGTTACTCCACATCCCAGCCAGCATTTAGCATTGTTATTATTGAAAATTTTGGCCATTTTAACAGATATATAGTGATATCTTACTGTTGCTTTAATTTGCAAATCTCTAATGACCTGACATATGATGTTGATCTTCTTAAATGCTTATTTACCATCTGTATATCTTCTTTGATGAAGTATCAGTGCAGATTTATTGCACATTTTTAAGCTAATTTTTATTGAATTTTATGAGTTCTTTATATATTTTAGATACCAGTCCTTTATCACATCTATTTTGCAAAACTTTTCTCTGACCCTGAGATCTCTCTTTCCATTCTTTGATAAGTATTATTTGCATATAACAAGTTTTAATTTTAATGAAGTTCACATTTTTGGATTTTTTAATGGGTTATGCTTTTGTTTTTGTGTATGAAAAGTGATTCCCAAACCAGGGTATCTAAATTTTCTCCTGGCCAGGCGCGGTGGCTCAAGCCTGTAATCCCAGCACTTTGGGAGACCGAGACGGGTGGATCACGAGGTCAGGAGATCGAGACCATCCTGGCTAACACGGTGAAACCCCGTCTCTACTAAAAAATACAAAGAGCTAGCCGGGCAAGGTGGCGGGCGCCTGTAGTCCCAGCTACTCGGGAGGCTGAGGTAGGAGAATGGCGGTAAACCCAGGAGGCGGAGCTTGCAGTGAGCTGAGATCCGGCCACTGCACTCCAGCCCGGGCGACAGAGCGAGACTCCCTCTCAATAAAAAAAAAAAAAAAAAAAAAAAAAAAAAAAAAATTCTCCTATGTTTTTTGCTAGGAGTTTTATGTTTTTATATTTTATATTTATATCTTTGACCTGTTTTCAATAAATTTTTATGAAGATATAAGTTCTGTGTCTATATTCATTTAAAGTCATAATTTTGTTATTTATATTATTGGTATTGTAAGGGCTAAAAGACCAAATAAAAAAAAAGAAAGAAGAAATAAAAACTAAAAGGCAGAAATGAAATCCACAGGCAGACAGCCCGGGCCGTGCCCTGGGCCTGGTTAAAGATCGACCCCTGACCTAACCGGTTATGTTATCTATAGATTCCAGACGTTGTATGGACAAGCGTTGTGAAAGTCCCTGTCCTGTACTGTTCTGTTCTGATTACTGGTGCTTGCAGCCCCCAGTCACGTACCCACTGCTTGCTCAATCGAAACCACCCCCCTCCCACCCATGGTTAAGCAAGCAGTTTGTCTAAAAAAAAAAAACCCTAGACGTTTGTGGTTTAGTACAAGGGCGGGAGCCAATCAGAAATTGCCAAATATTCAACTTCAAATGTCAACCTATCACAAGTTTATACCTGTAAAAATCCCCTAATCTTCTGTAACCTGTTTGTGCCTTACTATAAAAAGTAGGCTTGAGCTGTGCTGGGGACCTCTCTCTTGCCCTCCTGACTACGCCTGTAGGGAGAGAGGTCCGGGTTCGAACCTGCAATAAAGTGATCCTGGCCGCTTGGCTTTGACTTCGGTTTCTGGTGATCGTCTTTGAGGGGGGTCTTGGAACTCAGGGCACAACAATATTTTTATTTATAGTTAAATTTACAATAAGAACAAACATGCAATTATCATCTAAAGTGTCATAGAATTGGAGTTGTACTCAAGTCTATCTGGTTTCAAAGACAAAGAGATTAATTATCATGCAATATAGTTCATTCAAGGCTCAGTCATGTTTGCAAAGCATAATGCCTAGCATACTCTCTGTCTCATAGCAGGGACTTAATAAATCTTTGATCAAATAATGATTAATAAAGTAACAAATGAGATAAAGTTTTATGTGACACAATCAAATACCAGAAAAATCAAATTGGCATTTTGTTGTTGTTACTGTCAGGCCTCTGAGCCCAAGCCAAGTCATCGCATCCCCTGTTACTTGCACGTATATGCCCAGATGGCCTGAAGTAACCGAAGAATCACAGAAGAAGTGCAAATGCCCTGCTTCACCTTAACTGATGACATTCCACCACAAAAGAAGTGAAAATGGCCGGTCCTTGCCTTAAGTAATAATATTATCTTGTAAAACTCCTTTTCCTGGTTCATCCTGGCTCCAAAAGCTCCCCCACTGAGCACCTTGTGACCTCCACTCCTGCCTGCCAGAGAACAACCCCCCTTTGACTGTAATTTTCCTTTACCTACCCAAATCCTATAAAACGGCCCCACCTTTATCTCCCTTCGCTGACTCTCTTTTCGCACTCAGCCCGCCTGCACCCAAGTGATTAAAAAGCTTTATTGTTCACACAAAGCCTGTTTGGTGTTCTCTTCACACAGACGCGCATGACAATTACTGTATTCATTTTGGAGTAAGCTCAATTTTTTTAGTGGATGCATTATTAAATAACATAGACATAGTTTATTGTCCATAAATTCAAAATAATTAAAATATATGTAGAAATAGTTTAAAAGTTAGATAAATATATGATAAATTATAACAGATCAGCAGCCACAGTGAGTTTTGGATTAAAGACATTTTATACTCTTTTTTTTTTTTTTTTTTAAACACAAAGTCCTATTACTGACATTTAGGAAGACAGAAGAAATTTTTTAAATGTTTTAAGTACACATTAACTTTCAAATGGAAGATATTTGGCAAAAATAATCAATTTTATAGCCTTAAACTTATGTTCTTATAATGATAATTTTACTCAAACAATAATTATGTTTTGTAGATGGGTTAGCACTTAGCTCATTTGCATCCAGATTTAGGGATCTACAAAATTACTAGGTAATAGCTACAAAAGGAGAAGATGTTTGTCATAAAATTGCATGCTTTCCATAGAAAGTTACTGAAATCGGTAGATACTCTTTCAGCTAACTAATTTTTGGAAGCTGCATCTTCATTCATCATCTGACAGGCTCACAATAACAATACATGCCTTTCTGATCATGAAATTCAGTATTATATCTCTAAAAATGCCTTTTTACAGCATTTTTATGACACTGCCAATTTGTGCAGGGTCAAACAGCATTATTGCTTATAGAATAGAGAAGCATACTTGAGTTTTTTAATAAACTTTTGTAACATACATTCATTTTTACGTGTTTAATGACACTTAACATTATTCTTAAAGTACTAATATCTTTAAGTTAGCATAGTTACACTCTCAGGGAAAAGATACCAAAAATGTTAATTATTTTTCTAATACTTTGTGAGAGAAAAGACATCAAAAATGATAGTATTTTAGCAGAGTGCAATGGCTCGTGCCTGTAATCCCAGCACCCTGTAATCCCAAGTGGATCACCTGAGGTTTGGAGTTCGAGACCAGCCTGACCAACATGGAGAAACCCCGTCTCTACTAAAAATACAAAATTAGCCGGGCATGGTGGCACATTGCTGTAATCCCAGCTACTTGGGAGTCTGAGGCAGGAGAATTCTTTGAACCTAGGAGGCGGAGGTTGCGGTGAACTGAGACTGAGCCATTGCACTCCAGTCTGGGTAACAAGAGCGAAACTCCATTTGGAAAAAAAAAAAAATTAGTATGTTTTCTAATACTTTGTGAGAGAAAAGACATAAAAAAAAGTTAGTATTTTTTCTAATACTTTGTAATTCATATTTTTTCATAGAAAAATAGCCACCTTTTAGGTTCCTTTAAAAATGCAATTTTCCTTATTTTCTACTGTTATAATTGACCCAAAAACTAGGCAATTAGGCAAACTGGATAGCTGTCCCTGATTATAATTGAGAGGTACGAGACACTTTTCTCAAGGACATCTGCCTTGAAATTATCTGGCTTATTACTTCCACCACTCTAAAAACTTTCTGTAGGATTTAGTTATGTCACTGAGGGAAGACGAGTCTTTCCCAAAATTTTCAATGTTCCTTCAAAGTCCTGGTCTCCAGAGTTATGGACACTTATATGTTATGAAATAGAATATGTTTACTTTTGTATCTCCCAGAAATATTTGTTCCTCACATGCTCTAGGTGTTAAGCTTGCAGTCATTGGTTTCCTTAATCGTAAAACCATTTGCTTTCATTCAAAAGATATACATCTTTTTCTTATCTCTTTTGACCACTTAAGTTCAAGGAGAAGGGTCATGAATTGATGGAAAAGGTAATTGAATAGCCAAGAAACTTCCAGAGCAATTTAATGAGTTATCTTCCTATATAATTACATTTCAAAGAGGATTAATCCCATGTTTTAAATTTGAAAATCCCTCTCATCTCTTCCCGTAGAGACACTTAGTAACATTTCTAAATAATAAGAACCCAGAATCTTTCCCACTGTTTTCCAGAGGAGAATTTGTTTACACTGTGGAGTGTTCATCTTTCTTCCTCAGGAAGAGTGAGGGTACAAGGATTCCTCTCCTGAATAAACACCTAGACCCTATTTTGGGACTCTCACAGTACAGTCATAAGTAGGTATAGCAAGACATCTGGCTCTCATTAGATTACCCTACGACAAATGGAAATGACTTAGTCCTGTAGTAAGAAATATTTTGTCTAATTTTAGAATAATACTAGTAAACATAGATATTAAAATCTTAGACCATTACCTCTGCGAATCATATTCCTCTAATACCTGGAAGTAAAGAAAATATCATCATTTTCCATAAATATCTCTGATTCTTACATGTTTCTTCCCGGTTCATCCTAGTGTAGTCACCTTATTCCTAGGTCTCTTTGCCTTCATCTAAGGCCCTCTCTGGCACTTCTAATGAGGTCTCCTTATCAGGGGAAAAGAGGAAACCGAAACTTCTGTCTACTCTGACTCAATTCTCAGTAATTTTCCATACCTAGTTCTCTCCTTTACCTTCATCCCCTGAACACCAAAGTCCTTAAAACTGTTGGAATCTTTTTTCGAGACTCTCTCCACCGGGCTATGACACGCACATCTGTGCTGATCCACCTGACCCTGCACTGCAATGTCATTCTATGAAAGGAAATGGATTGGAGGGAGTTGGAACTTTTTCTGGTTTTAGCCTCTTGTTAAAGCATGACAGTAAGTAAGTGATCAAAAGCTTAACTCTTTTCTTCATGACTAGTTGCTTCAATTAGATACTTAACACTTGACAGCCCCGCTCTCTGCATTTCCAGATGCATTTAAGCTTCTCTCAAAATAAGTGGAATAGTATTTACACTGTGAGCCCAAAATATCTGAGACAGATCTCAGTCAATTTAGAAAGTTTATTTTGCCAAAGCTAAGGATGCACCCATAACACAGCTCCAAGAGGTCCTGAGGACGTATGCTTGCTTTGTTAGGGTACAGCTTGCTTTTATACATTTTAGGGAGACATGAAATATCAATCAATATGTTTAACATGTACATTGGGTCAGTCCCATAAGGTGGGACAACTGAAAGGGGGAAGAGGGCAGGGGGAATTCTAGGTCATAGGTAGATAAAAGATAAAGGTTGCATTATTTTGAGTCCTTGATCAGCCTTTCACTGAATACACAATTTAATGTGGCTCAGTGAATCTGCATTTTTACATACACAGTAGGGCAGAGGAAGACATCACATATGCATTTGTCCCAGGTGAGCATAGGGATGACTTTCTGTCTACAGCACCTGTGAAGATAAACTATCAGTTTGCATTGCCAGGGTGAAATTCAACATAATTGTTTTAGGATAAAGATCTTGAGGCCTACGAGGAATTTCCTTCTGGGCAAACTGTGAGAGTGGTATGTAGCTCTTTTCTCTTCTTTAGCTATCTTATTTAGGAATAAAATGGGAGGCAGGTTTGCCTGACCTGGCTCCCAGCTTGACTTTTCCCTTGGCCTACTGACATTGAGATCCTGAGATTTATTTTTCTTTAACAATCCCAAACATATATGTTTCTGTCATTGATCACATAAACACAGATACATTTACTTAAATATTAAAGATTTTGCATAATTCTGTTTATTTGAAAAGAACTAAGTATTTTGATCTCTCTTTCTTCTAAAGGTCAAATGGAATCAGCAAATTCATTAAGAAAAATTAGATTTCAAAGCTGAAACCACCATTGCAAAATTATAACTGAAACAGTAAAAGAGATGTGAGCTAACCAATACCATCTTGCTTCTAACCTCCAAGCTGCCCTAGTTCATTCCTGGGTGCAGGCTAAACTAACTGTGAGAGAAATTTAGTTTATAGTTTAGCTTTGAAACAAAGATGACAATAGCCCTTTCCTGAAAAAACCCTTCCTTCCCGGGGACCAGTCTGCCTTTGTAGGACTAACAAATGAGCTACAAGATTAGAAATTACAGTTTAAATGCCATGCAGGTTCCAGCTGCAAGTTTCTGAACTTCCCCAAATTGCTGCTGGGAATAACGTTGCTTTTGTAAAACCTAGAATCTCAGTGCCTGAGATATTTTGCAGACCCTGACTTCCAATGTACCAGCTGACACCACCCAGACCAATAATATGGACAAACCTGTTCTGTAATCCCACCCAAGGAACAGAAGAGAACAAGAAATACTCACTTAGACCCCTTGTGATTTCATCTCCAACCTAGTCAATCAGCACTCCCCACTTCCCAAACTCCTCCCCACTAAATTATCCTTAAAAACTCTGATCCCTGAATGCTCGGGGAAACTGATTTGAGTACTAATGAAACTCCTACACAGCCAGCTCTGCGTGAATTACTCTTTCTCCATTGCAATTCCCGTGTCTTGATAAGTCAGCTCTGACTAGGCAGCAACAAGGTGAACTTGTTGGATGGTTACAAACCACATAAGGTCATTTACAGTATTTTGGTATCTTACTATGCCAAAATAGACTGTCTGTAGACTATCTGCAGAGACCATTAATGTTATATCAGAGAAATATTATGCTTTACATTTGTAAATTAACATGTTTGTGATAGGAAAATGACAAAATGCAGAAAACCGTAATGGAGCTAAAATCATTCAGATATAAATTCCATCTCTTTGTTATGTGCGTGTGTCTATGCATATGTAAATGTGCAATGTTTTATACAAGGGATGATTTGGATCACAGTGATATAGTGTTTGACATACCATGTTACTTAATTTTGTCATCAAACATTTATGAAATGCATTCAATATGCCATTTTCACATGTCATAAAAAAGTATTTAGAATCACAATTTTTAAACTGCAAAATATTATCTCACCAGAAAGATTCAACCTAATATGTTTAAAATTCCATTGTAGAAATAGACTCAAGTTTCTCCACATTACAAAAATATTAAATAATTATATTTGAAGATATGTCTCTACATATTTAACCAAAATAGATTTTAACAGATAAAAATGTTTTATCAAATAATGTAAACATATTTAATATTTTGATACATAATCAACAACTATGCTTACACATACTTGCACCAATTCATGCTTATGATGAAGGCACAAAAATAATAAAAAATTATTGCCAAGATATTTTTTACTTTACCCAATTTTATATTGAGAAGGTTCATTTCACTGCTTTTAATCTCATTTTTATTAGAAATATTTTTTTCATAGTTTTTTTTATGTGTGGTACATTTCATTCACATAATAATCTATGTTCTATTAATGGAACTTCTGGATTTATAAGAGTTACCTGTGTGAGTCCATTTTTTCACATTTTTTTTTTTTTTTTTTTTTACTACTTGTTAAATCTGCATTTTTTCTCCCAGACAATCCTTACTTTATGGCACCAGGGAGCTATATCTGGTTGAGTGCAAAAATATCCTCTGGAATATTAAAAGGCATTTCAATCTCAAAATGACCAAAACTCAATTGATTTTCTTTACTATAATTTTGCGCAAAACTCTGAATTTTGTATTTTGAAGATTGTCATATATTTATCTACCCATGGGGAGAACCTGATTATTGCCCTTAACTTCTTTATCTTCTTTACACTTTCTATTATTTGTAACTCTTCTTTGTTTATCCTTTTCTTCCTGCCTTCATGACAATTGTCTTAAACTATTGTCTTATAATCTCTTGTTGGATAACTTTGTGTAGCATAATGTCTGCAAAAAGTATAGTAGACATTTAATAAAAATGTGTTAATTTCATTACATAAACAATTAAAATCTTCTTGCATCTGGTCCCTTGTTTAATAAAATAAAAGGGGCGGGCCATGTCAAAACTCTATTTACAAAATGCACTTTTTTTTCAATGATATCTGGATATGAACCAATTTTTTTTAGCAAAGCTTATATTGCTCGTTATTTTGTCACTGTTTACCCTTCAGCCTTATTCTTGTACACTTTGCCTCATGCATGATATACCTTCAGTCTGTCTGAGATTTTGTCATGTTTCTCTAGCCTGACTTTCCATCTGTTACTCTCAAGCAAATGCTAACCTCTGCTAAATGCTGCTGAGTGAAACAGTAGACCCTCAAAGCTACTGAGTAACATCAGTCACAAAAGAACTGATGGAAACCAGACGAAGTTCTCGAGGGGACTGCATTTCTGAATACATCTTCTGAAATTAGAGCATTCTTAGGTATATATGATGAAAATTCATGAAGGAAACAGTGTTAAAAAAATACATTATGACATGGAGAAACAAAGGATAAAAGTTAATCTGTTTTATGTTCACTCCCACATGGAATAGGAGCACAGACCTTGCAGAGGTCTATGTCCTCAACTGTAGTCCTCCCTATATTCTCCACCAGATTTGAGCTCTGTCTCCACTCTCCCCAACACACATATAAAATGTAAATACAACTTTATGTTGACTCAGTTACTCTATACAGAGAGTGAGTCATTGTGCTGGGTTATTCTGTCTGAAAACAAGTACTGTCTCTTTGAAATGATAGCTACTTTAAAAGCCATAAACATTGTGGAAATTAATTAAAATTGATTTTCTATGTAACTGATAAACAGTGCTTCAGAAGCTGAGGTATGAGCATAGTGCCAGAGATACACAAAAGAAGAAACAAGGTTAGGAGTATAATATAAATGTATCCAATCCATTCAACTTGAGCATTTCTATTCTAACATTTCTCCAGCCTTCATTAAAGTTTATGAAATATTTTTTAAACACCTAGTATTTGCCAGGCACTAAGATGGGCTCTAGGAACAAAAATTCCAATAAAACATAATACATGCCCTCAAAGACATTTTGTAGTGGAAAAGATTGGCAAATAAATATTTAATAAATATGAAGAACTCTAAGATAATTTGAGGATGTTAAAACACCAGAAGAACAAAAGTCATGTGATTCAGAAAAAAGCATACTGATGGATAAGTTGACTTTTTTTAATGAACTTGAAAACTGAACGGCTGGATGAAGAACAGGGGAAGTCATCCAGGAGGAAATAAACTGTTTATAGACACTAAAATGAAAATGATGACTGGAGTCTAAATCACACCATCATTATCTTAGGGATGTTGTCACAGAATATCTGAGACAGAGTAATTTATAACAAACAGAAATGTATTGTTTCACGGTTCTGAGGCTGAGAAATCAAAGGTCAAGGTGTAGCAAATTTGGTGTCTGGAGGAAGGCTGGATTCTCACATGGCAGAAGACAGAAGAACCAGGAAGCAAAATGGATCTGAGCTTGCTCTTTCATAATAACATTAATGGCCCTATTACCTCTGAAATTTCCCTCATCTTAATATTGTTACAATGGCAATTAACTTCCAACATGAGTTTTGGAGGGGACAAAACTTCAAAACATAGTAATCAAGTACCATATGTGTATTATGCCGTTAAAGTTGAAGGAAGTCCTTAAAGGTTTATATACAGAAAGGTCATGATCCAATCTGTGTGGAAGAAGACAAGGGTGATAGAATAGACTTAAAAACTGACAAATTTTCAGGAGTTCAAGAGCAGCCTGTCCAGCCTGGTGAAACCCCATCTCTACTAAAAATACAAAAAATAGCCTGGCATGGTGGTGGGCACCTGGAATCCCAGATACTTGGGAGGCTGAGGCAGGAGAATCTCTTGAACCCAGGAGGCTGAGGTTGCATTGAGCGGAGATTGTGCCACTGCACTTTAGCCTGGGTGAAATGGCAAACTACATCAAAAAAAAAAAAAAAAAAAAAAAAAAAAAAAGAAAAATTGGCAAATTTAAATCCTAAATACAACTAGGAAAACATAAATTAGGGAGAAACTGAAATAAAGTAGTGGCAAGAGAATGGAAAGGAAAACAGATATATTAGCATTATTCAGGAGATCCTCTGCAGGACATTAGCAGTACACATTAATGTGATTTGTACTTAAAGATGTTACTTCTTAATCCTATCTCTAGCTTAGAATTTTCTTTGGCTAGAAACAAATCGTAAGCAGTTCTCCCTATTAGTTGATAGAATAATGATTATTTACTCTAAACATAATTTCTTAGTTGAAAGATATGGCTTTTTCTTAAGTATAGAGTCAAGTTATTTTTTATAGACCATGGGAATGTCTTGTTTCTATATTTCTTTCTGAAAATTTGCCCTAAGAAATGTAAAATGTACAGCATGGTTTCCTCCTTAAAGAAGAAAGAGGAAGTAAATTGCACTGGAATTCTTATCAGATAATTAGAGCACCATAGTTTCTGAAATGATTTTTTAAATGTTATGTAAGAAAAGATTTAGGACATGATCTATTCTAATTGCTTGACATTCATACTAAATTCCCTATTTCCCATAGTTGGTATCAGAATGCTTAGAACAAATTTCAGATGATCAATATTTCTGATCTTGCTGTCTGTTTGTAAGAGATTTTAAAGGGTCATGAAAGCTATTTTTTTGCTTCTGTGAGTCCTTATCTTTCAATCATATGTTGTTCTACCATAATAAGAATAATCAAAATTATGTGTTTGTGGTAAATATTTCCAATTTTCTGTTTTTTAATAAACGATTTTATTATTTATCTCTAAATGTCATGAGAAAAGAATTGGGATTTAATACTAATTAGAAAAAGTCATCTTAGTAAATATCTGACATTTATCATTATGATTCTAGGTCTATAAATATTTTATGAGGTAGTTTCAAGCATATAATAAGAAACAGTAAAAGTAAAACATATTGGCTTTCTAGATTTCTCATTTTTCATTTATTTGTTTATTTTTTAAACTTGGTTATCAATGATTTCTAGAAAGCATTTACAAAATATTGACTTAATTAAATATATGCAATGTTTTAGGATGTTGCTAATGCCAGTAGAGATATTAGCAATATTTTATTTCTGTAAGATAAATTTGCTTTGAGAAATTTTGAAATCATGAGAGTTTGCTGATCTACTTTTATTTTTTCATTTGACGGAAACACACACACATACATAAGCAAACACAAAACAAATGCAGTTTTTAAAAAATAAAAATTGCATGTTAAATGTTGTTCAAATGACTACTAGATATTACAGAATACATCTACTTGTTTTCTCCACTGTATATACTCTTTATTAGTTAATCATCTCAACCTGGGAGAGATTAAGAAACTTACTTTATCTCAATATGAATAGTATTAGATCAATACATATAGAGATAAGATAAAGTGGATTTCTTAATAAATATTAATAGTATTGATCTAATACTATTCATATCTATTAAATGATATTCATATCATCAAATAATATTTATTAAATACTATTCATATTGCCTGGTACTGTTCAGAATGGCCTTACCTGCATTCTCATTGGTATAAAGAAACAGCCAGCACATGTAACTACACTGGCACCTTTTACTATCCTGAGGTGCCTTCTGATCCACATTCCTCCTATATATGGAAAAGATAGAAAGAAGAGTGAATGTTTTGTTAAGAATACAGAACATATAAGATAACAGATATTACACCATCCTGTTCTCCAGCTTGTTTTAAATTACATATTCTAGAATGTGTATTTGTGTGTGCACCATATGAAAACTTCTTTAATCAAGACAATTGGATGTTTTTCAAAAATCTATTTTCTTTTTCTTTCAGTCTAAATAACATACAGGAAAGAAAAGAAAGTAAAAAATGTATGCAAGAAAGAATGCAGAGATGACAGAATTACATTTCTTTTCATTTGAATCACAGAACTTACCCAGTTTACCTTACTTAATATATTTTCACGTGTCTTGTGTCTTCATTGCTTCTTGATTTAAGGCGGAAGTCAGCAATTATATTTCTTTAAAGGGTTAGGTGACAATAATGCAGGCTTTGGTGGCATTACAATCTCTGTCACAACTTTTCAGTTCTGCCATGGTAGAGCGAACATGGAGATTATATATACAGATACTCCATATGATTATGTTCCAAGAAAACCTTACTTGCAAAAGCATGCAGTGGATTAGTTTTCCCCATGGGCCATATTTTCTAACTGCCATTTAAGGTAATTTATATCTTTATGTCTACTTCATCTGCATAGTGAGAGGAATAATTTCTTAGGTTCTAGAACCAGAGGAGCCTTAGATTAAGCTGGTCACTAGACCACCACTGATAATGTGGACATTTTCAAACTATACTGAGACAAGAGCTAACTGACTATGGCTGAAGAACTCATCTAGCATAAACTACCACAGTCTCAGTATTTGGAAGAGTGATTAAAGTATTCACCTTAAATAAGTGAAGGTACTTTGTTTTGAGGTGGGATGATAATCTCCAACCCAACTGCTACTAAATAATACTAAAGTAACCATTAAATGCAAACAAATACCTTTGATCTTGTGTCTACTGCAAATAGAACGTTCCTTTTATATAATTCTGCTATTTAAGAAATCAAGTATAAAATTCAGCATATATGTCTTTGTTAGAAGATGTATTTTCCATTTTAAAAAAATATTTATATTCAATATACTTCACACTTGAAATAATTTTTATGCCAATGATGAACATGTATTTATTCATGTGAACAAAATAACTATGTGGAATTATTGTGATGTTCCTTTCCTACCCTGGAATTATTCCTCAGCTCATTCCTTCTGAAAATAACTGTTTACTCTTCTTTTTGAATGACCATCTTCATCTGGGGAAAATATGCTCTCATTCCTTTACCAGTTATTGTTTTGGCAATAGAAAGGCTGCTAGTTCAGTCACGTGACATAGGGGAGAAGTATCTGTTAGGGATATTTCTGGAAAAGTTTATCAATTTTAAAAAGAGTGAGAAGTCATGAATCTTTATATTTTCCTACTACCATGTGCAGTTGAATATAATATCTGGAGTTGTTGCATCATTTTAAGCCCGTAAGAAGATAAATCTTTGGATGAAACTAAAATGCTTAGAATGACAACACGTAAACTTGGACACATGAGGCTCCTGGCAACAATACAAGTTACTGAGTTAACCCGGGACTACTCTATTTACCTGCAGGCATCTTGTTATGTGGGGTAATAAACTCTTTTGATGTTATTGCTTGAAGTCTTAAACAACTTATCCTCAATCTCCATCTTCAACAAATCAGAAGTCTGTTTTCTCGTGACATTCAGTGTTTTATGATGATGTCATTGGCACATTTATGAGGGCTTTGAATTATAAGAGTAGAACTAATATCAGATAACGAATGTGGAATAGGAAATAAGCAGTAGAACTCAGAAAATGGAGATTTTGGGGGAACTTAAAGTACAAGTCAAATTATCTAGCTCAATTGTGAATACAATAAGAATGCAGTTGTAAATATGGAAAGGTGGAAAACATATACCTTGTATTTTTTGATGGCAATTGGTTGCGCACGAACTCACACCTACACCTACACACACATATTTAAATAATGCATATGCACATGAAAAGATGCTTACCATCATTAGTAATTAAGGAAATGCAAAGTAAGCCCACAATATGAAACCATTAGCAACTATTAGAATGTCTTCAATTAAAAGACTGGCAATATCAAGTGTTGAAACTTTATGTGATAAAACTGGAAATCTCCTGCACTATTGGTAAACGTTATAAATGATACAAACACCTTGGGTAATACTTTGGGAGTTTCACAAAATATTAACATCCATTTACCATGTTATACTACCATTGTAGTCTTAGGTGTTTGTTTAAGAGAACAAAAATACTCATATAAAAACTTGAGGCTGGGTGCTGTGGCTCATGCCTGTAATCCCAGCACTTTGGGAGGCCAAGGTGGGCAGATCACAAGATCAGGAGTTTGAGACCAGACTGACAACATGATGAACATGGTGAAAAGCCATCTATACTAAAAATACAAAAATTAGCTGGGCATGGGTGTGCATGCTGGTAATCCCAGCTACTCTGGAAGCTGAGGAAGAAGAATTGCTTGAACCACGGAGGTGGAGGTTGCAGTGAGCCGAGATTGCACCATTGCACACCAGCCTAGGCTGGAACAAGACTATCTCAAAAACAAACAAACAAACAAAAAACTTGAACACAGTTATGCATAGCACTTTATCTGTAGTAGCTAAAACTGAAAAACAATGCAAAGGTAAATGGCAAAATAAATTTTGGTATATTCATACAATGGAATATTATCACTAATAACAAAAAATGAGCTATTGATGAAAGCAAGAACAGAGATAAATCACAAAGTAATTATGAGAACCTGTTAGCTTGTAAGTAAATGAACCTCAGACCTTCAGTTTTTTGACATAGACAAGTCGAAGTAAAAGTAAAAATGTAGGTATAAATATCCAAAATTAATAAATTATTTGGAAATAAAGAATCACAATTAAGAACACACATGCAGACTAGTGCCTTTTGGCATATTCTAAAAACAAAGAGGCATTTGGAAGTTTTACAAAAAGGAGAAATGTTATATATATTGCCGTTTGAGAAAGTTTATTGGCACTAGTAAGGGTCTAGGGAGCTAGCAAGTTTAGATTGGTGAGTGATGGCGGTAGATAAATTAGGCCTAGAGTTGTAGTTAGTTATTTCAGCAGCTATTAGGTGAAACTGGTTTCAGATTACAAAAAGCAGTGTCAGCAGCCAGGCTTGCAGAGAATTACAATTTTGGGGCAGTGTTCTAAGTCCTGAGTGCCTTTATCTTCTGGCATTTCAACTCTGTTTTAGTTAAGTATCACAAGAATGATCCAATGCCTATGATCAACTTTTACATATTAATGTCAAAACTTACACAATTTTGCATTTTACATATGTGCAGTTTGTCAATTAAATTCTCATAAGGCAGTTAATACAAATGTATTAAATGTATCTAGACTTTCAGATGATTCCAAATGTTTCCCCAAAATTGAGTTTTCTTAGAAACATTGTTAAAAACTCCCACAGACATATTCTTTCTCAATTCTCTCCCTCAAATACATTTTGATTTAAATCTGATATACATGATTTTCTTACAATCAATTTTATCATAGTTAACTAATGACATCAATGAAAATATAGGTTTTGTATTTTTTGACTTAATAGTTTTATTCCAAGGCTCACATGCAGTGTCAGTATTTTCCACTAGTCAACTGACTTAGAACTTGGTTTTATATATGGAAAAAAGTTTAAAGTAAATACTAAAAAGCACGCAAGTGCATGCATACATCTAAATCTGTGAGGAAGCGGCTGATGAGTAACCCCTTTGATTCTCCTGGTCTCTGCAGTTTGTCAAATATCTATCATTGCCAGCATGAACAGTTTTAATATATGATAATCGACCTGAATATACAATGTGATGAATATAGACATTTTCCGTTTAGAAAGTTGCTTAGCATATAAAGGAGTAATAAATAAATGAAAATTTGAAATTAAATAATAAGATAAAGTCCTTTGGAGGTAACTTTTCTTTGTGACTAGTTTTTTCAGTGCAATAGTTAATGAAATTCTGTGGAAAAATCACTTTGCCCAGCCTTCAGACCTCTTAAGAAAGAACCAACTATTTGTTTTAGACATTTTTACATTGATTATTAATACAAAAATGCTAGAGACCATGTTGTGGTCTCTAAAAATGTTCTTTAAAAAAGTTGTGTTAATCTTAATGAAGTAATTAGCCTGAAAGTATTATGACATACCTACAATTATACCTTAAATTCATTGTGATACAGCAACACTGTAAAATAGAAGAATAAATCGATTCCCATATGTAGTTTAAAAATGTTTATTGCCACAGTAAAAAACAGGTAGCTAATCTAAATATAATTTTAAAATATTATATTCTAAGTATTATTCTACATAAAAATCATATAAAATGATAAATGAAATAGATGAGATTCTTTTCTTCAAACTGAGTTTCCATCTTTTATTTGGCATTTATAAAATATCTCAATTCAGAGCTAACATTTTATCAGAAATAGTTCACTTATAGTTGGCTGGCATAAAATATACAACTAAAACAGTAAACTTACATACTCAAGTATAGTTAATATACTTGAAAGTATTATAATAACTAGATCAAATACCAAACTTTTTATTCTATTGATACTCACATATACATTAATGGCACTTTTTCATTTTTTTTAGAATAATTAATCTGGTTTCAAAGTAATAGTATTTTACTTTAAAAATTCTATGCAAGGCTGGGCGCGGTGGCTCATGCCTGTAATCCCAGCACTTTGGGAGGCCGAGGTGGGCGGATCACGAGGTCAGGAGATCTAGACCATCCTGGCGAACACGGTGAAACCCCGTCTCTACTAAAAATACAAAAAAAAAAAAAAAAAAAAAAAATTAGCCAGGCATGGTGGCGGGCGCCTGTAGTCCCAGCTTCTAGGGAGGCTGGGGCAGGAGAATGGCGTGAACCCTGGAGACGGCGGAGCTTGCAGTGAGCGGAGATCAGGCCGCTGCTCTCCAGCCTGGGCGACAGAGCGAGCCTCCGTCTCAAAAAAAACAAAAACAAAAACAAAAACAAAAGAAACTCTATGTAAGTTAAGGAAATTTACTCACAGTAATGTCAATTTGTTGTAATTCACATTAAATTCAAAAGGATATTGCATGAATTGAAAAGCAAAATTGAAAAGAAATTTTGGGGGTATTGATATCAAAGAAACATTCTTTAAATTTTCCTTTTAGTTGTTGCTGCCATAACACTGTCCCTGTCCATTACAATTAAAATCATCTGCATGTTGATGGACGTTGGAAAAGTGTATAAAATGATGACAATATATTTATATTAAGAAAGTTTTTATGTAGACATAAATTCTTATAGAGTACTATATGCAGGATGATATTGTTAAGTAAACATCAAAGTGTTGTGTTTTTTTGTCTTTGATAATAATTTGGCAACTATTCTTATTGCTTCTACAAAATCTTAAACAGGAATTAACTGTAAATTTTTGTAAACTTTTCCACAACGCACCCAAATAAGCACTGATAAGTAAACATAAGATTTAAAAAAGTATAGTCTTTTTTTTTAACATTTCCATAACCTAGCAATTATTCATACCATTTGGATGCATACATAATGCACTCTTTACAACTGTACTCATGATATAGTGTCCTTTTCAGAGAACTGAGCTCAAAAGTTTAACATGTACCATGGAGGCAAACATATTCAATGAGATAATTATCTTATTGTATTAAAAGAATTATCTCTTGTATTAAAATTCCAGGCCAAATGTTTTTTCTATATAGCTAAAGCATGATCAAAGATAATACAACCTATTTTTAATATGCTGAGACAAAAATGATTGTAAAACATCTGTGTCATGGTTTGATTTCCTATGACACAAATTGATTATATTTCTTCTTAAATCTAGAAGTCATTTGAGACAAAACATATGCCCAACATTAATTTGTCAGTGTCTCATATCATGGACTCAATCTAAAGAAAGTTACATATAATTTTTCAAATTTTGAATCCTTTGATCTATGATGTTATTAACTAGGTTTTATATTCTATAGGCAATTAGTTGTTTGAATGCTTAATAAATATCTCTCACTTTTGCAAAAAAAAAAATTTCTTTTCTCCTACATTTCTAAGATGTATACAACTTAAATATTGAGAGAATACCTCAGCTAAAAACTGTTTTCTTATTTGTATTTTGCAGCTCTCCAAATTTACAAGCTCAGATTTTGTTTTAAATTAAGAAACTTCTATTTTATTTAAATTCAGATTTTAGGTGATGAGTTTTACTGATTATTTTTTACTCTTCTTATACAATTCACTATGCCACTGCAAGTAGTATCTTTTAAGAGTGTCCACTTTATTACCTTTAAATTTTATTGTGCAGACAAGAACCTTTACATTTTCTTATGTAGCAGCGAATTAATATGCCATTCCTCTATCTCTTTCCTCCTTCTTTTCCTCCTGTACCTCTTGTTCTCCTCTTCTATTCTTCCCCTTCCTCCTCTTCTTCTCTTTTTACTTTAATGTTCCTGGTAATAGTTTCTGCATCTTCACTTGATTCTGCTTCAAAAGTATACATTTATTTTAATTTTTTAAAATGTTCATACTTAATTTGTAAGCTAAAAAAATGAATTTACTATATTATGTTGTAGGTAGACTAGCAATCCCCCAAAATGGCCATGTCCTAATCTCCAGAACCTATAATGATGTAAAGTTACATGGTATACTCGGGCTCCCCAAGACTATTCTCCCTTTCAGTAACCATTGAGAGTAAGACTCATGGGACTCATAAACTGCTATGCTCCTACTTACAGTTGATAACAGGGAAAGAACACAGATTAAAATCAGCAAAGTGAAAAGGTGCAAAAGGTATAGTTCAGAAAAAACCAAGCGCTAGGTTCCAGGTGTCTCTTCACAAAGGAGTCTCACAGGACACACTTAATTCACCCCACAATGATGTGTAGCTACATGTTTTAAATGTTGCCCACAAGAGAAGCTCATCTGAATCTTGAGTCCAGGATTTTTTGCAGAGAGGTCACTCACATTCGCATATAGTGTCTGCATCACTGACCTTATCTGCTCAGATTCCTGACCCCTGAGCAAAAATAACTGTTCACCATAAATGCACATTTTTAGTATAAAACATGTGATCAAATTAGTATAGTGTGAGCCAAGGTCACAATCATACAAAAACATTCATATAGGGTAGAACAGTCCATAGAATTCAAGAGCTGTTTCCAGGAGCCAGTCAGGGACTGATTCTTAAAACAAGATTTCCTTAATAATGTGCAGGCATGTGTGCAACCCAGGCTGAGTTTATCTTTTCCTGCATGTATGATAATAGGGAATTATGGTAGCAGATGAAATCAAGGTTGAGATATAGGGATTATTCTCTATTATCTGGGTAAGCCCAAAGTAATCACTACTGTTCTTCAGTAGAAAAGGGAGACAGAAGAGAACCAGAGAATCAGTAGTATGTGAAAAACTGATCCTAATGCTGCTGCCCTGGAATATGGTAGAATAGAGTCGTGAGCCAAGGAATGTGGATGCCTTCTAGAAACTGAAATAGGCAAAAAAATGTGTTGTGCCCTAGAGACTCCACAAGGAGCTTAGCATCACTGACAACTTCAACACAGTCCATTGAGACCCGTTTTGGACTTCTGGCCTCTAAAACTGTAAGAAAATAACTTTATGTTATTTTCAGCCATGAAGTTTGTTGCAGTTTGCTGGCAAAGCAATGTAAAATTAATATAGCCCAGGCGCGGTGGCTCAAGCCTGTAATCCCAGCACTTTGGGAGGCCGAGACGGGTGGATCACGAGGTCAGGAGATCGAGACCATCCTGGCTAACACGGTGAAACCCCGTCTCTACTAAAATAAATACAAAAAACTAGCCGGGCGACGTCGCGGGCGCCTGTAGTCCCAGCTACTCGGGAGGCTGAGGCAGGAGAATGGCGTGAACCTGGGAGGCGGAGCTTGCGGTGAGCTGAGATCCGGCCACTGCACTCCAGCCTGGGTGATAGCAAGACTCTGTCTCAAAAACAAACAAACAAACAAAAAAACAAAAACAAACAAACAAACAAAAAAAACTAATATAGAGTATAAAGTAAGGGCTATTTATTTATTTATTTATTTTGAGATGTTGTCTCACTCTGTCACCCAGGCTGGAGTACAGTGGCTTGATCTCCGCTCATTGCAACCTCTGCCTCTTGGGTTCAAGCAATTCTCCTGCCTCAGCCTCCCAAGCAGCTGGGACTACAGGCACACACCACCACGCCCAGCTAATTTTTGTATTTTTAGTAGAGATGGGGTTTCGCCATATTGGCCAGGCTGGTCTCGAAATCCTGACCTTGTGATCCACCTGCCTCGGCCTCCCAAAGTGCTAGGATTACAGGCGTGAGCCACCGCACCCGACTAGTAAAGGGTATTTAATTTAAAATTTTGATTTGTGTAGGTATCGCTGTAATTCACGCTGCCTACGTGAAATTTCAAATTAGTTCATTAAAATGTTACATCATTGTGCAGGAAAAAAAAATCATTCTATATGAATCATTTTTTTCTCACAGAAACTAGTTTAGTGAGGTTTGTGTTAAAAAATTTGGTTTCTCAATAGTAGTAAGCGCAAATCAAGTGCTCAATACCTACATGTGACTAGTTGCAACAGTATTAGTCAATACAGTAGAGTACTATAAGGAAAAACCATAAAAGCTTTTGAAATGGACCAAAGAAAATTATTGATAACTAGCTAGACATGTAGGCATTGTCTAGGGCATCCTCTCAGGTTATCTCTGCCTTTCATTGTATGAGCTAATTTACAACTCTATGAATTCTTTAAAACACAAACAATGTAAATGCAAATAAACTTTCCTGTGGAAATAATTTTATAGTTTTGCATCTATTTCTAAATTTATGTCAGTCTACATTTTTGTTAAAATACATGTGGCTGCCGGGCGCGCTGGCTCAAGCCTGAAATCCCAGCACTTTGGGAGGCCGAGACGGGCGGATTACGAGGTCAGGAGATCGAGACCATCCTGGCTAGGCTAACATGGTGAAACCCCGTCTCTACTAAAAACTACAAAAAAAAAAAAAAAAAAAAAAAAAAAAACCACACACACACACACACACACACACACAGAAACAAACAAACAAAAAAACACTAGCCGGGCGAAGTGGTGGCGCCTGTAGTCCCAGCTACCTGGGAGGCTGAGGCAGAAGAATGGTGTGAACCTGGGAGGCGGAGCTTGCAGTGAGCTGAGATCCGGCCACAGCACTCCAGCCTGGGTGACAGAGCGAGATTCCGTCTCAAAAAAAAAGATAATACATGTGGCTCTTTGGATTATCCTTTGAGCCACCTGTGATATCTTACTGGTGCCATCATTAATTAATGAAATATATAATGTTTTGAAGTAAAATTGTATATTTTTATGAGTCATGATTTTTCTTTTAAAACATCCTTTTACTGATATATAAATGGAATTAGAATTTACTTAGAAAAATAATAACAAAACATGAATTTAATTCTTTCTGAACTGCCCCAAGAAATAACTATCTTTGAAGCCAAGATAAAGCTCGATGAATTTAGCCACAATTAAAACATGACATTTTCTTATATCTCATACAGAATGATATAGACCTCTTTAGGGTCAATACAATCAAAAGAAAGAGACTTTTTTGAAGAGTGGAATCTTCTGTGTAATGAGCACTGATATTCATAAATACAGCAATGTGTTTTATTTCCTGTTACAAAGAAGCATAATTAGTGCATAAAACTTTAAAGCATAGTGTATTCGTTTCCTAGGAATGCTGTAAAAAACAAATTGCTACGTACCAAGCAGCTTAAAAAACAGAAATTTATTGTCTCACACTCCTGGGGATTAGAAGTTCAAGATTAAAGTGGTGGTAGGTTTTGTTCCTTTTGAGATTTATGAAGAAAAATCTTTTCCAGTCCCCTTTCCTAACTTCTGCTGCTTTGCAGGCAACCTTTGGTGTTCCCATGTTTCTGCTGCATCATTCTGATCTCTGTCTTCATCTGCACATGGTGCTCTCCCTGTGTGTACTTGTCTCTAAATGTCCCTTTTAAAATAAAGTCACAATTTGTATTGGATTAAGGGCTCAACTATTCTAGTATGACTTCATCATAACTAATTAGTTCTGCAATGATGCTATTTCTAAATAAGGTCAGATTCTGAATGAAGTACTGGGAGTTAAAAGTTCAACATATATTAGTTTTAGGGGGATGTATTATTCCATTCTCACATTGCTATAAAGAAATACCTGTGACTGAGTGATTTATGAAGAAAAGAGGTTTAATTGGTTCACAGTTCTGCAGACTGTATGGGAAGCTTGATGCTGGCATCTGCTTGGATTCTGGGGAGGCCTCAGGAAATTTTTAATCATGGCAGAAGGCGAAGCGGGAACAGGCAAGTCACACAGCCAGAGAAGGAGCAAGGGGTAGGGGAGGTGCCACACTTTAAACAGTCAGATGTTGCAAGAACTCTCTATCAGGAGAACAGCACCAGTGGATGGTGCTGAACAATTTATTAGAAATCCATCCCCATGATCCAATCGCCTCCCACCAGTCCCACTTCTAACACTAGGGATTACAATTCCTCATGAGATTTGGGTAGAAACACATATCCAAACACATATCAGGGGATGCAATTTAACCCATAATGTATTGAAACATAGAAAAGGCTACCAAATATTCACCTGCATATGATAAAAACTCACCAACAATCTGTCAATCAAAAAATAATTATTGTTGACATATGAGTTATTTCTTTCTATTTTGAGTTGTGCTATGATGTATAAGTGTTACATTAACCAAATATATATATATATTTTTTTCTGTATGTGCTCTTTATGGCCTTTTAAAAATGCATTTAAAAAACTGTTTCATGAAGATACTTTAATGGCTCCATAGACATATTTGTTTAGCCATTTCCCCATTGCTGAATGTTTTTGCTGTTTCTAGAATTTGGATTATATAAATATTATTCAAAACTGCATTATTTATATATTTCTGTGGTTATCTTGTATAATTTTTCTCAGGAAACCATAACCAGAGAGTGGAATGACTAGATACTAACATTTTAGAGCTTGTGAATATTATATGACACTTACTGAATATATCTGATAGGCCAGGCTTCAATCTAAGCACTTAATGGAAATTAAAGTGTTTAGCATCACAATGTCCCCATGAAGTGCATAGTATTACTACCATTTCAACTCCTCAGATGTGGAAACTGAGGCAAATAGGAGGGTCAATAATTTGCTCACGATCATGGGGCAAGTATGCAACAGTGCTGGACATTTTTTGCATCAAATCCCACCTATTTCTAGGGCATTCAATGCCTTTGTTGATGGCATGCATATTGCCAGGTTGTGTTGATGACTGTTGTGAAACCTCAGTTCTTGTCTTCTTAGTTTAAAAGAATTTTAGAGACACAGAGCAAGGAGATGCAACATAGAGAAATTTATTTCAAAGGGAAAAGAATACTCTGAAAGTTAGGTGCAAAATAGACAATACACTCGGAGAGAGAAGATTCAAAGCGCACTGTTCCTAAGGATAAGAACATTAACTGTTTCTGGGGAAAATACCTTTATGTGAGTCTTACACGATTATACACAAGAGGGTGAAAATAGGTGTTACTAGTAAGCATGTTTTGAGTGGTCCTCTGGAGGCACATGCACAATAGCTGTACATGCTTGTTCATACATTGCATGTCGCATTAGCATCTCAAATCTCCACTCAGTGATGTGTTTTTCACTATTATAATAAGCAAAGCTTCAGTCTCAGGACAGGTAAAATCAAAATGTGTGTGCATGCTTTCTACAGGGGAAATTCCTTACTGGAGATAACTTTGCTTGAATGAGGTTGACTGTGATGCAAATGCTGGGACTTCTTCAGTGATGGTGTGGTCTCCATGATTGCCATGTCCTGAGCACATGGTTGACTATCCTGCCTCAGTTTCATATTAGAATATGTACTGAATTACTTCCCGGTTAGGAAAGTCCTAGTGACCAATTTTTCCAGGCATCTTCACAAAAGTTAATATACTTTATAATAATTGTCCATTTCAAGGGTAAAAAAATCATACCATAGTCTTCATTTGCATTTCTTTGATAAATTTTGAAAAATTTTTTAAATTGTATACATTTATAGAACTTATATATTTCAGTTATCAACTATCAGCTACTGGCTTGCAATTTTTATAATGCCATAAAATTGTAGAATGAGACAGGTATTTTTAAAAGCATTTATTTGATTCTCAAACTTTAGTTTTGGCTGCTGACTAACAATTATCCAGTTGTCCTCAGGCCAATTTCAGGTTGCAGGGAGCTTATAAATATCAACTTTTCTTAAAATTTACATCTTCACCATCTTTCCCACAAAAATCCACATATTCTGTTTATTCTCTTCTGCCTCAGAATCTTGTAACCAGCCAAATACAAAGCAAAGCAGAAAGACTAGTTCCCTTTAAGAAGACTATTCTACCAGCTACTTATCAGAAAGGTTTTTTAATTTTTATTTTATCAGAACTGAATTTTTAGTAATGATTTTTCATTTATCACTCACCTATTTTCAAGGGATATTTTGACTGCAAGATGATCTATCAATTTTTATCTAAATGATAAAAAGTAATGAATAATATTTGCTTACTCTGTTCATGCATAAAGGGGTTCTACCCAGTTCCACACATGGCAAAGTACACAGTATCTTCTACCCTCAAATCTATCCAGAGATTACGTTGGTAGTAAGAACATAGTGTACCAGTAGTTCGATCAATGTGTGAGTGTCTGTCTTAATTTATGGTATACCATACTTCAAACAAATGCTTTTTGAATGATGAGTAAATAGTGTAGAAATAGATTTAGGTTCAGTTGCTATAATTTTCTGCATCAAAATACAAGTCTTGTAAACATATTTGAAGCCCTGAAAATAAGTCAAATCACCTCTAGGCTATATAGTCAAAAACATCAATGTCCATGGACAAATTTCTTAATCCAAAATTATCAGAGATAATATTCAAAATACATTGAATTATGTAATGGAGTGATGCAGGTTACAACTATTTGGTCGAATATAGGTGTGTATATATATAAAATCCCATTTTGTGATGTGTGTTTGCTGCTGTACCTTACAAACTGTATTCTTCAAGCAAGAAATATCAGTGGGTTTGCTTTGTCACTGGTCAAACTTTAGATTTGAAACTTAATTATGAAATTTAGCTTCTAGTCTTTTGCCCACAAAGCAGTCTACAGAAAAGTGCAAAATCTTTTTTTAATTGCATACTTGGAATCGAACAGCTCTCCTGTGAAGACGAAAACTACAATGTGTTGAATGAGTTTCCACCTCCCATTTTCTGAAAATGATAAAATGAGGTCCTTTTAAAACCCACCAAAGGCCAACATAATTCCAAAATCCCATTCATCAGTGTCTGGCTGACCTCTATCACTATAGTGCACCCAGGGTGCCATTTGGTAGCAACTTAAAAATAATTTCTTCAGTCATCCCTCTTGCTCAATTTTTTCACATCTGTGGAGCCCTAGGTAAAATTTACATGATCAACATTTTAGCCTCACAGAGGAACTGACTATAATTCACTTGGGCAGGCAAAGTTTTCTTACATCTTTATCAAAGTTTCATTTTATTTTACAGTGAAAAACTTTGTCCCTGCTGTGGTATGCAAAGGAATCCTAGAAAATAACCCATGTGACTTTTTCTTGAAAGTACTGAAATTAAAAAGGACACTTTTCATGTTTAGATTTCTTTTTTTTTTTTTTTTTTTTTTTTTTTTTTTTTTTTTT